>NC_134530.1:115504876-115811048 GCF_050624435.1 Tenrec ecaudatus
ACACCTGTCTCTCTCACTGCCATCAAGCTGATGCCGACTCGGTGACCCTGCAGGACAGGCTAGAACTGCCCTTGTGAGTTCTGAGACTGAGGCTCTTTGTGGGAGTAGAAAGGCCCTGCTTTCTCCCTGAGAGCGGCTGGTGGATTGCAGCCCTGTGCGCAACCACTCTGCCGCTAAGGCTTCTTCAAGGCACCTGCTTGGTGGTAGCTTTGATTTGGCAGCACCAGCAAACTGAAACCGGACAGACGGAAGGGAGGGAGGGAGAAGGAGGAGGGAAGAACACTTAAACTAACAGATAGCTCTATCAGAGTGAATATATCACAAGAGTACAAAGAGTTACTCATGGAGAATCAATATCAGTGTTTTCAACCTAATTCAATAACTATACATTCTATCCTCTTTCATCTGATAATAATTTTCTAAACGTTAATCAGACTCTGAGAATGCCCTTGCTACTCAAAACTATAAAATAAAAATACAACTCATGGTCATTGACTTAATTTTGGTTGATAGTAACCTTATATGAGAAGATTAGATAGATAGATAAAGAGATGATGCTCTATCAAAGACAGACCTGCCCCTGTGGGTTTCCAAGGCTATGTAAATCATTAAGGGAGCAGCAAACCTCCTCTTTCTCCCTCAGAGTAATTTGTGGGTTTGAACTGCTAGCCTGTGCTTAGTAGCCACAGTCTAGAGTTTAACACAGATAGTAAAAATATTAAATATCTAATAAAAATATTTTTCTAAAGAGAGTATTATCCCATAGGTCTCAGAGTAAAAGACAAAAAGGCCATATGTTTTATTAACCTTGTTAACCTTATTACATCTTAGAAGTCCTAGTGGTGTAGTGGTTATGCATTGGGTTGCGATCCTGAGAGTAGACAGTTTGAAACCACCAGCTCCACCGGAGAAAGACCAGGCTTTCTACTCCTTGTAAACAGTTACAGCCTTGGAAATCCACGGGGGGTCACTGTAAGTCATCACGGACTCAATGGCTGTGAGTTTGGTTTCGGTTACAACATGTCTTACACTTATTAGACGCCACCTCAGATCCCCATTGGAGAGAGTCAGGTAGAAAGGGCAGGAGAAAGAGTTCAGAGCTCTGAGGTTTGATCTGTACTGGTTACTACAGTTATTTACTTATTCATTTTATTGGGGTTCATACATGTCTGTGCTTGGCTTTACGATTCTTAGAGGTTTTCTAATCTAATTCTTAGTCAACTGTTGAACTCTACTCTGACAACATGAACAAATTAGAAGACAAATGTTGAGAATCTTATTATTTGTTGTTTAATTATCTGCATTAAAAGGCCTGTATTTTGATTCTGTTCCACAGTTAACTTTAAAATTCCTTAGTAAATACACGGCATCAACTCCATGGTAGTGAATTTTTTTAACTACTGTTTTGAATGAAATTCGTTTTATAATTATTAAAATATCAATGGCTTTATTATCATCCAAATAAAATATCACTGAAACTTGATTGCTATTTTGTAGAAATTTCTGATGAAGACTGTTTGAATGATAATATGGCATGGTACAAAAATACTGCTCAGAAAACTGAAAGCTTTTGATTCGTGTCTTCTGGGGCCTTTTTGTTTTGTTTCCCCTCAACTGTGGGCAATACAAATGACGTTCCTCATTGAATCACCAGATGCATTCTCATTCATCTCACGGCCCAAGAGGTGTCTGACTCTATGGGTTTCCGACACTGTAAGGCTTTACAGGAGCCCACAGCTCCACCTTTCTCCCACAGGGCTCCGTGCTTTGCTGAGTCACAGCCCAGACCCGAACCCACAGCACCACGGGGGCTCCGTAGATTTGTTGTGTAAATAAATGCTTCGTTTTTAAGCTACAAGGTGGAGAGAAGTTTCATAGAATCCCAAATCACACTGGTCATTCCCATCTCAGATGTACAAGCTCTCAAAGTCTCTGTAGTTAGTTGCCTTGTGTGACTAACTGGGGCCATTGAGAAGGGAGAGGAGGGAAAGGGAAAATGCTCTCGCAGAGTCGCAGCTTGGGAAATCTCTCACCGATCCTCGTCTGCTCAACCTCACAGAAGTGTGTTCCGGTGGGAGTGTAGATGAACGCATGGACATGCTTGACACCATTCTGAAATCAGACAAAAACAAAAAGTAAAAACATCAGCATATGCCACGAAGCCAAGTTGCTTAAATTAAACTGGGATCACGAATAAACGAGATAACCTTTTCAAAACGCCTCCAAGGGACTTCTTCCACATAAACTTGAACTCGGACGACATGGTTAAAAGAAGAAAGGAAGTGCTCGCAGATGTTCATGGCAAATGTTTCTATGCTCTTGATCTGTAAAAAGAAGCAAAATGCTAGCTGAGATGCTCGTCCCAGTTAAAAATAATTCTTAGATACCCGTGGGACTCTCTTTCTGATCCAATTGCTTTATAAATAAGAGAACTACAGTTAGAATCTTAGCAAATGAGTTGATCATTCTAATGTTTCACTGGCGCTCCCAAGGGTAGTAAATAAATCAGCATCCTAGGGCTTGAGTGAAAAGTAAGTCAATATGCAGATTCTTCTCATGGGGAGCTCAGTCACCACCTAGGCCCTCACAGTACACTTCAAGTGTGGGAACTTGAAGTGCTCCCACTTTCTGAAGGCCAGATGCTAATGAGGGACTTCCCCAGCTTCCTTGCCTTGCAGGGTTTTGTTGTCAGTCACCCTGTTGACTGTGTGACACCCCCTCCACCCACCCACCTGCATTTCAGAGCAAAACTGCACTCCAGAGAGCATGGAGGCTGCGGTCCTCAGAAGCAGATCGCCAGGCCTGACTTTCAAAGACCCTCGGCTTGGGTTTGAATCGTCGACTGTCTGGCTAGTAGCCTCACTTTTCATCTGAGACCCCAAGTCTATGAAAGATCTCATCTGAATCCCTAGGCAAAGCTTCATGGTTCTCAAAGAGTTGATTAATTATTTGTAGCTTTGTCTTTAATTAAGGTGTATTATTTGTATAGATTTCCCTGGAATTGTTCTGTTTTATACCTGGAGATTGTTCTATGTTACACCCGCTGTTCCAGAATATGTATTAATAGCACCCTAGGTCACTCTCAAAATTATAAGGTCGTTCTATCTGTACCGGTTATGCAATCAATTGTTAAGCATAAAGTCAGCTTTTCAAAATGACCTGTAGGAGAGAGGTGACACCTTCTACTTCCCTAAAGAGTTGCGTCTCAGAGACCCACAGGGCAGTTCTACCCTGTCCTACGGGGCCACTATGAGTCAGAACTAATTCAAAGGCATCTACCAATACCAACATCGATGATGAATGAATATAAATTGCCATTCCTGCACTTTTCTACAACTTCTCACGCGGGGTAGGATGGATAAGGATCCTACGGCCTGGTCCTCTTCCATAACGAAATACAAGTTTCCTTCCACGGATTTTTTGAAAGAGAGCTGAGACTGTTTCTATATCTTTGCCTGTGCTTGCTAGGTCATTCTGACCATCACGGTAATGATTCAGGGTAGAAATTGATCTTGTAGATATTATGTTTTTATTAGCTTTTTCACTTAATGCATGCAGGGCATGACATACGTAAAATCAGAGAATAGAAGTTTTCCGGTCTACATTTCTCTCCTTGATGGACTTCTAAGCAAATTAAAAATCATCTCTGATGCGCTTGTTGTCAAATCAAACTCCAAGCTATTGAGTCAGTCCATAGCATCCCCGTGTTGTTGTTGTCGTTAAGGGCCTTGAAGTCGGCTCTGATCCACAGAGACCTTACGTACAACACCACTGTCCAGCCCTGTGCCGTCCTAACAGGTGTTCTGGGTTTGGGCCCATGCTTGCAGCGCCCGTGTCCATCTAGCTTCCGGAAGGCCTCCTTCATTTCCGCTACCCCTCCACTTTACTATGTCCTCTCCAGGGGCTGCTCTCCGCTGACAACAGGTCCAAAGTACATGGGATACCGTCTGGCCATCTTTGCCTCTACAGTGCATTCTGGCTGTACTCCTTCCAAGACAGGTGTTTGTTTTTGTTCTTCAGGCAGTTCAGGGAACTTTCAACAGTCTTCACCAGCATCGTAATACGAATGCACGGATTGGCTTCTGTTTCTCTTGTTCAATGTCTACCTTTCATATGCGTGTTCTGGGTCAGGTGCAACTTAGGCCTCACGGTAACACCGTGCTTTTCAACACCTTAAAAATGTCCTATGCACCAGATTTACCCAGTGCAATGTGCTGTTGGATGTGTTGGCTTCTGCTTCCATGAGCATTGATTATGGGTCTAAAGAAGACAAAATCTTTGACAACTTCAAACCGTTCTCGTTTTATTATGATGTTACTTATTTGCCCAGTTATGGGGATTTTTATTTTCTGTGCATTGAGTTGTAATCCATATTGGAGGCTGTAATCTTTGATCTTCATCAACAAGTGTTTCAGATCTTCCTCACAGCAAGCAAGGTTGTGTCATCTGCATACCACAGGTTGTTGATAAGCCTTCCTCCTGTCCTGATGCCACACTCTTCTTTACATAACCCAGCTTCTCTGATTATTTGCTTAGTATACATATTGAATACGTATGGCGAGAGGCCACACCTCTAGCACACGCCTTTCCTGATTTCAAACCATGCGGTGTTCCCTTGTTCTGTTTGCACAACTGCCTCTTGATCCGTGTACACGTTCCACGTGAGCACAGAAAAGTGCTGTGTGCTTACCATTGTTTGCAAGCCTAGCCAGTTTGTTGTGCTCCACGCATAACCAATAAAACACAAGTAAAAATCTTTCTCTGCGTTGAGCCCAAATCCCTCTGACAACAGCAATGGCATCCCCTGTTCCACATCCTTTCTGACTCCAGCCTGGACTTCTAGCAGCTCCCTGTCAATGTACTGCAGCAACTTTTGCTGGATGATCTTAAGGAGAAATGTACTTGCATATGATACTAATGATATTGTTCTATAAATTTCGCATTCTGTTGAGTCACCTATCCTTGGAATGGGCACAAATATGGATCTCTTCCAGTTGATTGTTCAGGTAGCTGTCTTCCAAATTTCCTGGCCTAGATAAGTTGAATGCTTCCAGTGCTTCATTAGCTTATTGAAACATTTCAATTAGCATTCCATCAATTTCTGGAACCTTTTTAGCTAATGCTTTCAGGGCAGCTCGACCTTCTTAATTTAGCACCATTGGTTGTTGCTCATATCCTACCTCTTGAAATAGTTGAACGTGGACTGGTTCCTTTTGGTCAAGTGCCTCTGTGTATTTTTCCCCATCTTCTTTTAATGTTTGTGCATCATTCAATATTTTTAACTTAGAACATCCAGTATTGTAACTTGAAGCTTAAATTTTTTCTTGAGTTCTTTCAAGTTAAGATATGCTGATGCATAACATCCTTCCCAGGCCACACCGGAAGCACTCAATGTGGAAACCTCACTAAGTGAACTGGGTTTTGCCTCACACTCACCTCTAACCCTTGGACTTACGCCTGAAGCTCCCTAGTGTGAGAAAAGCAGATGACGGCTAGCCCAAGGGTATAGAACTGGTGGACGTTGGACTTTGGTTCAAATCTCTTGTCGTAAAGGTGTCTAAGGGATGGCGGCTAGACATACCATATATTTACCCTTTTAATGCCCTCCTTGCTTCATTGTTACATGTATGAATCTGGAAGGCATGGTTCTGCCATTGTGAATGAGTATAATTGAAAGTTTTGCCCCATCACCAACTCCCATTGTTTTTGTAAATCTTGTACAGCCTCTTAAGAGTTTAATTTGTACAAATTAACAAGTTGCATATTGTGGCTCATAGCTGGCCTATATTCTTATAATTTCCTTTTCAGAACAGTGTTTTAAATTTTAAACCATTGGCTCAACTAATGATACTACCAATGAGTAGTGGTTATGCATTGGGATGCTAACCACAAGGTCAGCAGTTTGAAACCACCAGCCAGCTCTGTAGGAGAAAGAAGAAGCTTTATGTTCCTATAAAGGTTTACAGTCTCCAAAACTCACAGGGGAAGTTCTACCCTGTCCTATAGGGTTGCTCTGAGCCAGCATTGACTCAATGGCAGTTGAAGTGATGTCACAGGCAATTATTGATAATATTCTCTCACCCAGAATGACAATAATATTTCTAATATACACCCAAAACATACATAAACCATAGATATATGAATGGATTTAGAGCTTGCACTTAATCCTAGCCCCAATTTAAGAATAATTGGTTCTTAGGATTTGCCTGTGCTTGATGTTCGCCCTCTATAGCACTGACGATAAGGGTGCTATGGAAAAGTGTGAGGAAGAAAGTAGGTGGGGCCCAGCCATCAGAAGGAATAGAGCCTGGGGACTTAAAGGCTTGTCTTCAGACAGACAGCCATCCTAGTGAGGCATCAACTAAGTCCACATGGAAGAAACACACTAGCCTATGTGATCTAGGATTGTAAATAAGAAAATCCGAACCTGGAGGAGGGTATGGTATCAGAGCTTAACTTGTAAACACCTATGGATGACCGTGGGAGGCCAAAATCCATTTGCAGGGTCCACACATGGCCTAAGCCTCTGGTGAATCTCCTCTGACCACAGTGAAGGGATGTGAGCAGGCTGGTTAATATTGTCAAGTTGATTATGGCAGATGCCATTAATTTAAATTTTAATATCCTTTGATCTTCTGTTGGGCCCATTTTAAACTTGTTTTATTTAGTTATTTTTTAAGTGAAGGGGAAAATACACATGGTATTAAGCTTCGGGCGAATCCCCTCTGGCCATTCCAGGGACGGGAATAGACTTGCCGTCATGCAGAATGCATTAGAGAATGGGTCGTTGCACGTTGCTATTAGGTTAAAATTTAGCACATTATCATTTGAGCTCTCTTTTGACCCATTTTAAATTTGGTCTAGTTTTTAATATGTTCCGCTTGCTATCTGATTGAGGTGTTTATCTGCTTTGTTTTTTTATTGCTGCGAGTTTGCTGTTTTAATGTTTTTCTGTGTGTGAAGTCCAGGATGGGTAAATCCATAGAGACAGTAACTGGATTAACATTGGAGGCGTGGCAAGGGTGACTGAGGGAGAAATGGGGAGCTAATGATGATGAGAGCAGGAGTGAACAAAATGATAGGAAATCGACTGTGGTGATGATGTCACATAGGTCTTCTTGATGTGATTGAACTGTACAATTACATGATGTGTGAATTATATGCCAATGAAACTAATTTTAAAGGAAGATAATGGAATTTTCCCACAAAATTAAAAAGAAAAGACAAAGATATATTGAGCATTTTCTTCCTTTTAGGATTTCTAACTCTAGGTCTTTACACATTTCATTATATTTTGTTTTGTCTTTTCAGCTGCCCTTTGACATTTTCTGTTCAGCTCTTTGACTTCATCATTTCTTTCATTTGCTTTATAATTAAGATCAAATTTTCGAGTCTCTTCTGACACCCCTTTGGTCTTTTCTTTCATTCCTGACCTTTATCCACGTATGGTGTTCTTGATGCTATCCCACAGGTAATCAGGTCTTCTGTCATTAGTGATCTTGAGATGTTCTCAAAATTCAGGTGAGGTGCTCTCAAGGTCATATGTTAGCTTTCATGAATTTGTTTCCATTTTCTCCAGCTTCAATCTGAACTTAACCTATGAACCATTGATTGTCTGATCCATAGTTGGTCCCTGGTCTGGCTCGCGCTGTTGATATTGAGCTTCCCACAGATGCAGTCAGTTAGATTTCTGTATGTTCTGTCTGGGGAGTCCATGTGTATGGTCACTGTGCTTTTGAAAAAGGTGTTTGCACTGAAGAAGTTCTACCATGCAATCTCCAGCTACAGTTCTTTCTACAAACAAGTCCCTGCTGTCCAGCTACTGTTCTTTCCTCTTTATTTCTAACTTTTGGTTTCCAATTGCCAATAGGTATCAGTGCATCCTTATTGCATGTTTCATCAATTTCAAACTGAAGTAATTGGCAGAATTCTTCGATTTCTGCATTACTAGTATTAGTGGTTGGTGAAAATTTTGAATAATAGTGGTATTGACTGGAGTTTCTTTTTGTGCATAGATAATTATCCTACCATAGGTAGCATTGCACTGCAGGCTAGACCTTGCAGTGTCCTTTTTAACAGTAAATGCATTGCCATTCCTCTTGACTGTGACATTCCTGGCATAGCAAACCATATGCTTTTCCAATTCAAAATGCCAAGACCATCTCAGCTCACTAATGCCTAGGACTTCCATCCTATGCACTCCATTTCATTTTTGACAACTGCTGATTTTCCTAGATTCATACTTTGTACATTCCAAGTGCCGATTATGAATTGTTTGCAGTTGTTTCTCCTCATTTTGAGGCACACACCGTGAGAAAATGAAGGTCGAGAGGCTCTACCCCATCCACATCATTACGATGGACTCTCCTTTGAGAAGGCAGCTAGTCATCCCTCAGTCATGTTTTGAGTGTCTTCTGCCCCGAGTGGCACACTTTCTGACACTGTCTCCGACTGTGTCCTGCTATTCATGAGGTTCTCAGTATCCAGCAGTCTTTCCATACTATCCATAAGGGTTTCGGTGCCAAATTCCTCCGAATTGGACAGCTCATTCCTTCTTCTTGTCTGCTGAAGCCTGTTCATTTGGGGTGACCTTGCTGATATTTGAAATTCCAGGGATATAGCTTCCAGCATCACAGCAACGCATCGCGCACCACATGACAATAAATTCACAGGCAAATGGCGGGGAACCCCTATCGGAGAGGGTAGAACGTCCCCGTGAGTGTCTGAGACTGTAATTCTTTATCAGCATTGATAGCTTCCGCTTTCTCCCACGAAGCAGCTGGCGGTTTCAAACTGCTGACCCTGCAGCTGGCAGGCCAACACACAACTCACGACGCCCCAGGGCTCCGTGGCTGACTGGTAGGCCGGCACGGTTCCACTCACACGCACAGAAAGCCTAGGCGGAATTGCTGAAAAACACTGCGTTCTATCAGACTCCAGACACTCGGAGAGGGCGGCCCTTGTTAGCCATGATGGAATCTGGTTTGACTACAGTGACCTGGGACAGAGTAGAACTGGCCCACAGGCCTTGCTAGGCGGTCATGTTTGCCAGCATCGATTAGCTGATCTTTCTGTCACTAGTGAGTTCACACCTGCAGCCTTTCAGACAGCAGCGGAGCTCTTAAACCTTGTGGCCCTGGAGCCTCTGCAGAGCGATGCTACCCACCAGGGATGGATACGAAGGAGTTTTGGTGGCGCAATGGCTGAAGCGCTGAGCCGCTGCCTGAGAGGTGAGTGGATAAAACCCTCTTAAGAGCACTGCTAGAGAAAAGCACCTGTCTATCTGCCCTGGTAAAGGTTTACAAGTTAGGAAATGCTTCAGGGCAAGTTCTAGGTTGTCCTAGGGTCCCTATGAGTTGAAATTGACTTGACGGCCCACATATATGCAGATAATCAGTGGTCAGGACGTTAGAAAAGTTGCTGATGCTAGGTGCCATTGATTGGGCCCCAATTCATGGCAGCTCCAAACACAACACAAGGAAATGCTGCAAAGTCCCACACTAGTCCCAAAATGGGTTATGACCTTGTGGCCCATAAGGTTTTCATTGGCTGATTTTTAAAAAATAGGTTGCCAGGCCTATCTCCCTAGTCTGTTTTGCTCTGGAAGCTCTGCTGGAAACCTGTTCTGCATTATAACCATATGCTAGCGCTACTAAGGAGCTGGCGGCGACTCCACAGGAAAGCGTCTGCTGCGCCAGCAGGGTCACCTAGAGACGTTAGGAAGGTGTTAACATGTGCATACATGAATTTCATCTACGAAAAGAAATCTGTCTTTTAGATCATCTTCTATAGTAGTAGCAACAGGAAGTGGCTTCTACAAGAAAGAAAACACCGCAAAAGCATAACAGAAGTCAGAAATGCATAATAAAATGTGTCAAATTCCATTCCTACATTGTCTCCCGGGATCATTCTAATTAATTAATAACATGTAAATGTGGTGGGTAGACTTCTCTACCTAAGAGATTTTGTAAGAAGACAATAAAGAAGAGAGCACAAAGAGATAATCAACAAAGAAACAGAAGAAAGAAAACATGAAACATGAGTAGAAGAAGAAACAGAAGAAAACCAAGCTATTCTGCAAGCCTGACAATTTTGGGATAGGAAATGAATATTTTGAAATGGCTTAAAGGTAAAAATAACAAAATTAAAAGGTAAATGGAATTTTGATAAGGAAAGTCCTGCAAACAAGATAGGCAGCATCTAAGAAGGAAAACGACACATACCCCTTTGAACTTGGCCAAGACATGGACCGTGTTCTTGATTGTGTCGGTGGGGATGATGTCTGAATTATCTCCATGCAGGTAATCCTTTTTGGAACTCAGAGTAAGTTGCACCGAGACTGCCACCTCTTTGATGGTGTGGTACTGTCCATTTCGCTGAATGTGGAGAACTTTGACCATATCCTTCCCATAGCCAGTTCGGACAAACTCCACCTCATCATTCTGCAAAGAAAACAAAGTCATCCTAAAGAAAGCCAAAGACAAATAAAAAAAAATCAGCTACGTTTTCTTTCCATTCTAACTTTACCACGCAGTTCTAAAGGGCAAGATTTAAAGTATTCTTGAGACTGAGACCATGTCGTACCTTTAAAGAAGAATGAAACTGGTGTGGAGAAACAAGAATCTCAAGAAACAGATGGAAATATATTAGGTCAGCCTGAAAAGAGATTCTTGATAATAGGAGTAAGGAATAACAGTATTGCCTAGGTCACGCTATGCTAATTTATTCTGTTTTATTAGTCTCCGATAACTCAACCCTCACGGAGCCCCAGTGGCCTAGTGGCATACATGGCCACTGGCTGCACGGTGAGCAGCTTGAGCTGACCGGACACTCCGAGGGAAAAAGATGAGGCTGTCTGTCTGCTCCTGTAAAGATGTACAGCCGCAGGAGCCGAAGGGGCAGTTCAACTTTGTCCTGCGGCGTAGCTATGAGTCAGGACTGACACAACGAACATGGGTAACTTAACCTTCCTAACAACCCTGAGAACAAGTGTTATTGCCATTTGACAGACGAAAAAACAATAAAACCCCGAGAGTCAAAGATATTAAGTCAAACGCCCACGATCATGTAGCCATGAAAGGGTGCAGTCCTAAATTGCTCGAGTCATCGACTGCGGTGTAAACCATCTTTCTTCTGTACTATGTTTTGACTGTGTTGTCTGGAAGTACTCCATTTTTACAGAGATCGTTTTTCCGGGGAACATGCCCAAGACCAATGGAAACCGTTTGACAATGGCATCTCCTCCTTGCAGGCCGAAAGAGAAAAGTACTTAAAGACGGGGTCTTGAGTTACGTCATGGAGGACAGAGCCAGGACCCACTGGCTGCAGGGAGACCTATGCTCGTAGTGAAGAGATGGTTCCACAGGGACGTTTGTCTGAAGTTGGACCCCTAGCTAAGGAACATATTCATCTTCCCTGCTAGAATCTAAAACTCGTATCCCTGGATTTCATTGGCTGTTGAGGGAAGAGGAAAGAGGGGAAAATAAAGCCTAGTTTCTTTATCATGGAAATGAACAATGATGACAAAAATAAGAGTGAATCAAAAACAACATGCAGTAAAGGTCTGCGGAGGACAAAGATGGGACCTAGCTATAAACCACACTGAGGTTGCTCAGATATTCCCAGGGCACCTAAAAATCAGTTGTGGAAAAAACAGATTCCTGGTGAGCAATTTGGGAATCTTAGCCAGTCCTAGATATTACTAGTATATTTGTTTCATCAAAGCGAGGGATGAGAGGCTGTCTTAAATCTTGGGAACAGAAGAGGTGATGCCCTCGTGGCTTATTTAACATATACTAATTTGAGATGTCTGATTTCTGTTCTTCCTCCATGGGGGGGGGGGACATATATTTAAGCAACTACCATTGAAGAAGCTCTTCTAAAAGCGGTTCAGTAAGAAAACCAAAGACCAGCTCGGAGGGATGTTGCTAAGAACTGCAGGAGCAGTGACAGGTCTGTGATCGAATCCTCGCCCCTTCTATGCAGCAGACCAAGGTGAATTTCCCCAACCAGCAGACTTCATGCATAGCCACCACCCATCCATGGAAGTTTAGGTGATGACAATGCTGAACAGTTTCAGCGAAGCTTCCGGACTAAAAGAGGCTAGGAAGAAAGACTTGGAGGTCGACCTTCTGACAATCAATCAATGAAAACCTCTATAGATTATAGTGCTGTGAATCTGAGCAGGGGTGTGATATGGGTAGTGTCTACTTCTGATGGGCATGGGCTTGGCATGAGGCGGAGCCAACTAAGTGGCATCTAACAACAGCAATAAAAATTATAACCCTGGTGGGGAAAGAGGCAAGGTTGTATAGTCTGGCGTAGTTTGGGAATCATCCGATTTAAATTCTGTCTTGCCTGCTGACTTGGCACAAGTAATGTAATGTAGTTTCTTCATTTGTCCAACTGCAGATAATCACTCCGACCTGGTAAAATCACTATCGTTTGTGAAAAGTCCTGCTCAGGTACTGGTTCTTTGAAACATGAACAAAATGTGAATTTCTCTGCCCTTTTTCCTCCTGTGATGAACAACTTCAGTGGATACATCAAAAGGGCCACTGAGGCAGGGGTGCAGCGAGCCAACACCAGAAACGGGTATGTTAGGACTGGCCATGGGCAGCAGAGAAGCAAAGGTAACCATGATGACGGGCCCCAGTTAACAGAGTGCTATGGTATGCTGTTCCCAGTAGCATGGAATTGACTCTAGCAGGTGCCAAAGAGAATGCCTGGCATCACACAGGATTCTGCCTGGGAGAAGGAGCATTCGACTGCTTGAGGTCCCTGGACGGTAGGGCATAGGGTCCAGGACCAAATATCCCTGAAATTATTCGCATCCCTGACACACATCAGAATTCAAGATGTGTTCTTCCTCAGTCCCATTGCCTGCCACTAAATAGCTAAGCTACATAAGTTGAGACTGTGGAAGCAAATGGCAACTACATGATCAATAGTGAGCTTAGGCAATAATCATTTCTTCATATCTCCACTCCTGCCCATGTCTCCAGCTTCCTATCTTAACACATCCTACATCAAACTTAGCTTCGCCCATCCTGACTTAATTGTTGCTCCCAGGCTTTGTAAGCTTCCGCTGCAGCTAGGTCTTTATTACCTTTACTTCCTTCTTCTTTCTGTCTCCACATTTTATTTGAAACTTAGGTGCTTTTTTTTGCAGTTGTGATAAAATATGTATACTGTAGAATTTGGCGTTTTAGCTGTGTTAAGTGTGCAATTAAATGGTTTTAATTAAGTTATGTAACCATCACTGCTATTTATCATGCCACCTTCTAAATTATTTCAAATACAATCTCTATGCCTATGAAGCAATATATTCTTTATTTCTTGAACATTCTTTCTTCACTTACTCCCTTTTGCTGCCTATCTTCTAACCATCCTTCGAATCATCTAATATCTTCTAACCATCCTTCAGGCCTTAGTCTGAGTGGGTGTTACTTCCCCTAAATCATCTGCCCAGCCCTTCCAGTCTGGGGTAGATGCCTCTCCCATATGCTCTACAAATGTTCTGCCATTGTCTCCTGGAACCTTTATCAAAAAATATTGCAGCTACTGCTTTGTGAGTCTGATTCCTGAAAAAAACAAAAAACAATATGAGACCAAGAGTAATTTCTTGCTTGGTGACCCTGGAGCTCGGCACAAGGCCTGGAACCTGATATAATAGGTACTTAGTAAATGCATAGTGAATGAATGACTGGTGTCTCACCACCTTCTCTGCTGAGCTGACAGAAGAGCTAATGAAAATTCACTGAAGGCTTCCATAGGGGCAGAGCTGCTTCTGCTCAGACTCCATTCAGAAAGTCATACTTCCTGGAAAAATGAGGAAGGAAACACACACCCACTCATCGCCACAGCCTAGAAATTACAAGCACAGCTGGTCAGAGGGCAGAGGCCCAGCAAGGATAGGATTCCATCTGGAGCCTGACATAGCCATCCCAGAATCCATGTGTTACACGTGTGAGAGGTCAGAGCTCCTAAACAATATCCTGTTGGACTTCGACTTCAGAGCAAAGATTGAAAAACCCAAGCCAGTAAGCAATGGGTCAGAATTAAAGAAGCTGACCATGGGAGTCCAGCCCAGGACCGAGCAAATCCAGTATGGCCTGAAACAGGTATGGCAGAACCGAATAGGGCAGATAATGCATAGGACCAGGACCGAGTTTGTTCCCCACCAGTTCTATAATTTGAGATACAGCCCCATCAGTTCTGTAATTTGAGAAGTCAGAAACTCATGGTGGACAATGTACAGTATGTATGGATGGATGCATGGATGCATGGGGGGAGGGGATCCAAGTCCAAGATAACAATACAGTAAAATGTAAAGGTGTTCCTGGAGGGGCCTGGGGGCTGTGAGGACTGGCCTTGGGATCTGGTATCAGGCTGCCCAGTTGTGGATTTCATTAGCTTTGTGGACTTAGGCAAGCTTCCCCCAATATATAATAGAAATATTGCTAGCACTCATCTTCTAGGATAACTGTATGGATTATATGAGGAAAACCATAAAACACTGTACAACTTGCAAGTGCTCAGTCAAGTTTAGCTGTAATTGTTATTGATAAAAATATTGATGAATGTGATTGCTAATTTACATGTCAACTTGGCTGATATGGTCCTAAGTGATTAGGCCAAACAATTGCCTAATCACTGTCATGGAGTAGTTACATGTGATCAAATCAGTTGGCCTTGGGTATAGTCATTTACTTTCCAGAATGTAATCAAGAGCCGTATAATAATGTAAGGTCATATAATCATTTTCCTCCATGCAGTCTGATATAATGTAATCAATCAACTGAGATCGTACCAGGAGAAGTTAAATCCTAGGCCTAATCACTTCTGAGCTATAAAGGTCGGAGTAGATAAAAGACACACATGCAGGTGCACAGCTATCTCAGGGAAGCTACATGCTACAAACCTTACATACTTCAATGGTTCTAGATCTATGATCAGTTCTGACTTCACATTATCAACAACGCTCACATAAAATTACAGAAAACTTGCATGACAATCACAGGACCAAATCTGAGAGCATTATGGAAGTGTATGTGCCTCGTCCAACCTAGAGACAGTTACATTATTTTCTAGTTTGGTCTGAAAGTAAGAGAGTACTCACTATCTCACTGCAGCATTCTTGATCATTAAAACTCTCTGGGAGTTCTCTTCAAAATTACGTGTAGGCAAGTAGTGAACTTCTACCCTTTTGTGTTTTAAGTCATGTCTTTAAAAGGATGATCTGTTTTGTGTAGCTATTTGTTAATGCTGGTGTTTTGTGTTTCTCTAGGGAATTGAGTTTCTTCTTGTAACTGTTTTCCGAAAGCTGAAGAAAGTCAAAAGTGTGATAAAAGAAATGTAACATATTGTTAAGTTCCTGTAAAATGGCCTTGAGACAAATATATCACAAAAATCCCCCTTAATCTCTAATCTTGAAGAAATAGGCTTCCCGTTCCCACAGCCTCGAGGTTACAGGCACAGCTGACCTGAGGGAGGCGGTGTTTCCTTACGCCCTGTTCAGGTGGTCCTGATTGGACGGCCAAACTGAGACCCTTATCTATAGACGATCTCTTCTGAGTTCAAGCTCTGACTAAGTCTCCTCCTGAGACCACTCCTTGAAGATGAATACTTGATGTCTACTGATTTGCCCACTGACCACTGAATTAACATTGAGACTCTTAATTCTGATTCTCCAGTTCAACATGAATGTCTTCCAGTTCTACTTGCTTGCCTTCCCAGGACTACCTTGCAGCAAACTACCTGAGTATATGTATGATACACCTGGGCATGTATTTAGCTGTTCTTGAGATTAAAATCCTATAGGACACTAGTGTTCTCAACCTGGGGGCTATTAAGCTGTAGAAAGTCTAATGGATAGATTTGAGACAGAGTTGTGCACTCTATGAAATTGTAACCAAAATCTTATGTGTTTGTAAAAGCAGTGTCTTTTTCTGGGAAGAGCATTCGTATTAGGTTTCATAGATTCCAAAGGGGTTCCTAATTCATAAAAGGTTAAGAACCATTGGCCTATGCAATTAGAGTGTGAGTTGTTAGCTCACCTTTGATAAAATGGACTTTGCCATGGGCTGACGATTAGTCATGAACTAACACGGGATGAAGGGACCCCTCTCAGTGTGAACCATGTGGAGGCTGTGAAACGGTGCGTGAGAGAAGAAGAGCAGATGGCTCTCCATTCAGAGCCCTCGAGAGAGACTCACCACCTCCGAGCTGTATGGCCTTACGTTGACAGCTGCCGCGGGGTCCGCTCCAACTCCCAGCCATCCCACATCCAATGGAATGAAACACCACCTGTCTGGTGCCACCTTTACAATCATCGATATGTTCAAGCCCCCAGTCACTGGGTCTTTTGAGAGTCTCCCAACCTGGGGAGCTCATCTTTCAACACAAGACAGACAATATCCTATTGTCATCAATAAGGTTTTCATTGATTGATATTTTGGGAAACAAATTCCCAGGCCTTTCCTTCTACCCTGTCTTAGTCTGGAAGCTCCAATAAAATCCACTCACCGTGAGTGGCTCTGCTGGCCTTGGGAACATTGTAGCATGTATGCACATCACCTGGCATGCGTAAGGCGGTATATAAACAGGCCTTCTCTACACAGCTTAATCTTACTGTTCTTTTCCTTGTTGATCTGTGAACTAGGATATTTCCTGCAATGGTTATGTGGTTGAAGTTAAGTGATTTAGATAGTGATAATCCCAAAAGGGACTACCACATAGTCAATGCCAATGAATTCAGCCATCATTATCTGGCTTGCCAATTTGACCGGAAGTCTCACAGGTAGAACATGTGATATTAGTTCCAAATATGAGAAGACACCCTCATTTCTCTTTTGACAAGGAAGGATAGCGATCCCATAGAGGTCTGCTTCATGTTGTGCTCTAGGTATGCTACTGATTAAACAAATATCTGATCAATAAATTCTAGCTGTTCATAAGTACTTATGAGGCATCGCTTTATAAAAGTAAAACACAGCCTTCTCCATTCATGTTCCGTCCTTTCCAACCTCTGGTCATCTATCTATCCATGCTTTCTTTCTGTAGCAGTCACTGCTAGCTATGTACATGTGCCAGGGACCAAGTGAATTTCCCCCAGGACTGAGGCAGAAAGAAGTACAGTTCTGGGGCCTCACAACCAGGATTTGGCTCCTGACCTGGGCAATGTAGTGAGTCCTGGTAGCACAGTGGTTATGAGTTGGGCTTCATTCCCTAAGGCCAATAGTCCGAAGCTACCAGCTGCCCCCAAGGGGAAAGATGAGGCATTCTCCTTCCATGAAGAGCGATGGTTTCGGAAACCCGCCCTGTCCTACAGACTCGCCATGAGTCGTAACTGACTCGATGGCAGTGTTTGGAATCTGGGGAGTGTGCTTCTTTCTCGGAGGTTTTAACTACCATCCAGAAGCCCCTCTCTCTGCATGCCCTGGCTCACTGCAACAGTGAGCTTCTCCATAAAACTGTGCCTGGCACCCCCAATGCTGCATTTGAACTCGAATCCCTTAAGTGGACAGTCATTAGCTTCTCAGATTGCTTCTTCCTTTATTGTTTTTGTACATGCCTGAGAATCTCCACAATCAAAGTCTTGAAGATAAAACCAAGCCGACTTTGTCTTCCTTATAGCACCCAACTGTATTCTGTAAACGGTTGTTTACATAATTAATGTGCCCAAGGAATAAGCTCATATTCCCAAATAAGCTGTAGGGAGAAATTTGTGGGGAGGGGGGGTCAGTACCCATTCTATATTGGTTTACCTTTCCATATAAGAACTCTTTTAGGAAAAGAAACACTTGTTTGTATCACTTCTGAGTTCAAAATGACTCTCAAGAAATAAACATCATGGCGAGCTGTGGCCGAGCCCCTGTATGTTAAACATTAGCAGAAGCAACAGTAATTATGGCCCAGTTTCCAACTCCGGCATCTACTTACTTGTTTTTAGCTCAGAATACGCTTTGTGTTCGTGCTTTGATTTTGTGTTTTTAGCCACGGCCATATGTTTTATTCCTGCCTGCCCTGAAAATTTCTGCATTCTCCTGGAGAGCGAAAATACTTCATTTAAGGTCTTCCCTGAACCTGACAATATCCTCATAACCGCCCCATGCATGAGCCCTGTCTATGGATTCAGTGCGGCCAGTGTGACCGAGCGTGGAGCCCCACAGAGAAGTCTGGAGTGCCTTGGGAGAAAAAGCTGGCTTCAGAATTGGTTTAAAAACAAACAAACAAATAAGTGGGAGGTGGAGACATGTCAGATCTGCACCCCAAAGGAATCAGCCTTGGTCGGTTAAAGTAGAACATGATTTTCTCTCCCTCTCTGCAGTCAGACGGCATTGCCCTCACATCTTTATATACCCATGCACTGTTTTTCGTTGGCAGTGGTGAGGCCCTAACTTAGTCATAGACGAAAGGAAGAAGGTAGGAGAGAACCAGTGCGTAGTGCGCACCCGTTATATGCCAGAGGCAGAGTCTCACCTTAGAAACGGGAGCTGATGCTCAATGGGATTAAACATCTGGTCAGAGGCAGGCAGTGGCTGGCAGTAGAGCCCAGCGTAAAGCCCGAGTCAGCCTCACGCTCAAGCTCATAATCTTCTCATTGTGCCTGGCTGCCTCCCAGATGGAACTTCATAATAAAATTCTTTATAACACAATAAAGAATCTAGAAGCATAGACTCACAGCCCAAACTCATAAAATTGGTATGATCAAACAGACAATGTAATATAATACATTCCATTTTTTACAGAAATAAAAGGGAAGATTGAGCATAAGAGCAACAAATGAGACCCTAAAAAGACCAAATAATTAAAAAATAAAGAACTTCTAGAAATGCCCTAACAAGTAGATTCAGTAATTTTTAGATACAACTTGAGAAAGAATAACTTATTTGGAAGATAGACTAAATAATAGATTAATATTGATAAAAGAGAATTAGGGAACTAAAGATAGTATGAAATAAAGAATCAAAGGTTAATGCAGACATGCAGATACAGACTGTATGAAACTCTAATTAAAAGTACTAAAAAAACCGTGGCGTAGCACGTTTCACATTGGCCTGCTAAACTTGAAGTCAGGTTCAAAGGCACCAGCCACTCCATAGAAGAAAGATGAGGTTTTCTACACCCATAAAGATTCACAGCCTTGGAAACCCATAAGGACTGTTCTACTCTGTCCTGTATGATCACTAGAGTCTTAATGGAAAAAGATGAGAGAATGTAGAAGGGGCACTAAAGAAATAAATTTGGGATTTTCAAGAATTATTGGTTGAAGGAATACAAGCCTTCAATCCTAAAATCAGAAAACCATTACCAAATGAAGGACCCGCCTGTACCATTCTAGTTGGCCAAATCGCAGTTAGGACATGTTCTACTATTTTTAGAGGTAATCGTGTTGTGATGAAGATGTGGTACTCTCACTACTTTATTCTACTTGGGTTTCGAAATGGATGATATTGTGAGAAAACATTCATCTTCAGCTATCAAGTTCACTGTTTCTTTTCCCAAAATTACTTTGCTGTTTCTAGTAAAAACCAGTCCACATTGGAACCTACCCTGGAAATTCTCAGTCTCTGATAGCATGTTAGCCACCTTGTGGTTTGATGAAGAAGCTTGCTGGCTGACAACCAGCAGGCTCAGGTCAGCAGGAGCAAGACAGAAGCATGTTTACGGCAGGAGACATCTGAGGGAAAGTTGCTTACCAAAATATTCCCAGACCTTGGAATAAAACTGGATTTAGAAAATACCATCTATCTTAGTTTCTTAGTGTTGCTGAAACAGAAATAACACAAGGGGGTCGTTTTGAAACGTATTCTTTCACAATTCAGGAGGCTGGGAGTCCACAACCAGGGCCCTGACTTAGGGGGACCCTCTGTATGTTCACCAACAGGGAAGGAACCATGTCTCTGCTCCTGAGCCCTGGCAATCCGCAACTCCTGGGCAACTTCCACGGGGCATCCAGAGTTTCCCCATTTGTGCTGTTGCCTTCTCTCAGTGGCTAACTGCTCTCTGCTAGCTTAAAAGTCATCAAGTTTAACGCATATACCACACCACATGGCTTCATTTGCATAACAAAGAAAACTCGATTTCCAAATGGGATTGCACCCACGTGTACAGGCTTTAGGATTCCAGCACATATTTTAGGGGACACAACTCAACCCACACACAGTCTAGTATAGATGCCCCAGCCTAACCCCGGGCAAGGGCTCAGGTCAAAGGAAGAGTAATTTTAGCTAACATTGTGGGCCATTTACTATTTTCCAGGTACAGTGCTAGGCATGTAATTGGGAGAAGGAAACAGGAATGCGATTAAATCTAATCACCAAACTTCCTTAAACTTACATGAGTGAAACTAAATTGCTCACAGTCTTTCCATGCATCCATGCATCCTAAACCAGGTGTGCTGGGCTATTGTCACTGGGCTACCCAAAATAAAACAATTAAGCTAATTTTATTTCACCTTAATTCAGAAGAGCAAGCTTCCTGCCGGAACGTGAAGCAAATGCCCAGAGGGTCGCGTTGTTCAAAGTCTTTTCCTGAATGCAGCAAAATACATGAACAAGACAATCCCCAGAGAGGGATGGTTGAAAACAAGGTCTTGGTTTAGTCACTGCCATTCACTCCTTGCAGAAGGCAGTGACTCTACCAGATACACCATACCCTTGGTCTCATGGCAGTGAGTTTCAAAACTCAGAATGTACAGCGTCACCTATAAGCGTAGTAAAGATACAAATTCCCTAGTCTAATCAGAAGGATTTGCATTTAGCAGGATTGAGAGGAGGCTCGGGATTCTGCGCCTTTTTGTAGGTACCGTGGGTCAAACAGATACGTTGTGCAAAACACCCCTTATGAAAGTCAGTCTTAAGAGCAATTGCCCACAAGCTCTCCCTTTCCCAAGAACACTCAGAACCCTGGACCACTCCCGCTGGGCCTGAGAAGTGATACCTTGTGCCAGGGTCCCGTGTGCTCTGGTCCCCGAGGGACTCCGACCTGGAGCCATGATCAGAGGGACAGAGCAGAGCCACAGAGTCTCCAAGCCCCAGGTAACCTGTGATTCATTAGGAGAGCATTTGTAGAAATTAATTCAAACAGTATCATTCACTTAAGAAAATTATTTTCGTACATCTCTCTACTTCCCTTCTCCAAAACGATGTCGGTCTCACCTTTTTATAGTCGGTAGGATAATGGGCCATTTTCCTCTAGCCTTCTACTTCAAATTCCGCGTGAAGAATGAGAAAGGACAATTTGGGAAAGACGGATATTTGTACCATTTTTTTATTTGACCTAGAGAGGCTGGTCAATATGTTTACCCGACGGCAATTAAGCCAGGGAGGCACTAGCTCTCCTGAGTAAGGCCCGGCGGTGAATGGCTGTAACCAGGGAGGTGGAGAGCGTGTGTCAACATATTTGGTAATGTTTGTTCCAACTTTGGAGAAGCCCTGTTAAGCATTTTTCAGCAATCGTTTCCTTAAGATGGCGAATATTACTAGTGATGAAACCAACTTCAAACCAAACTCACTGCCATCGAGTCATGCCGACTCAACGCAACCCTGTAGGACAAGGTAGAACCGCCCCTGTGAGTTTCCGAGACCGCAACTCTTGACAGGAGTAGAAAGCCCCACCTTTCTCCTGCAGAGTGGATGATGGTTTCGAACTGCTAGCCTTGCAGTTAGCAGCCCAACTCAGAAGCACTGCACCTCCAGGACTCCTATAGATTCTACTTAATACTAAGGCATATGTTTTTGTTATTTCTATTTAATAAACAGATCGCAAAGAAGAAAAACAAAAGTGTGAAATGGATTTAATTCAGCATCTGTTCATCAATGTGGAGCTCCTCTGTCCACTGAGTATTATACTGCACAATGTTCACTCCAAAGAATTAACTACCTCTTTCCTTTCCCCACCCAGGAATTCCTGATGACGCTGCAAACCAGTCAGCAACTCAGCCCAAAGTCACGTTGGCATGTTGTGACAGAATCACACAATCGCATGAGTTTCCTCCCATTCTGAAAATGCCCAAACAGCAGAGGCACAGGGAATGAAAGGTCCGAGCCAGCAAAGCCTGAGAGACAGGACGCCGTGCTCCCTGGGGAAAGGCTGTCCCTGTGGCCTGGAATAGCGTCAACAGAGGGAAATGGCAGCAAGACTTCCAAGAACAACCCTAGCTTTGCTATTTCTTGGACTCTTTGTGGAAACAGCAACAATCTCGTGCAGAAACGAAGACGGGGACGCTGTGGATTGGTAGGTAAATGAAATGGAAGCATTGGTGTGTGAGATCGGAAAGCAGCAGACTGGTGGCAGCCTGGTTCACTGTGAGGCTCTTAAAAAGGATGTCCACCTCCCCTTTCCTCTTGAGGAAGAAGAAGAGTGGAAGCGTGCAAATGGGCCAGGTACCCAGACAGGGTTAGGTGTCAGAGTGAAGGTGTTTTCCTGGGAGAAAGGGCAGTACAGCCCCTCGGGGCCCGAGTCACTGTCTTAGATGAGGTGGTAGCCAGAAGGAGGTACAGCTGACAACTGATCTCGGTCACGTGTTGTCCTTGTGTAGTGACTTTGCTCACAATACCCTTCCACCAGCCTTTGAAAACAAAGCAACAAACAAAATGCAAAACGATGCCAACAAGTTGCTTCTCACTCAAAGTGACCCTACGGGACAGAACACAACTGTCCCGCAGGGCTCCCAAGGCAGTACATCTTACAGGGCAGACCTCACACCTTTCTCCCTCGTGTGATGGGTGGGCTTGAACCGCTCACATTTTGGTCAGCACTGAGCACTCCACCGTGGAGCCACCAGGGCTCTTGAAGAGCCTGGTAAACAGGGACGGCGCCCGGCTCTCTCTGAGAGTGGAGTCCTCTTCATGAGGACAGTGAGCAAGAGACAGAGGATGCGTCATACCCGGCACGGGCGGGTTAACGTCTGTGTGCACGGCCGCTCAGGCAGGAGCTGGACAGGAGAGCAGGCCGCTGACCCCTCGGCCCGGGTTAAAGAGACGAAGTGCAGGGTTGCATGATGGCCTGGATTCTCTTACAACCTCCATCCCTTTCCACTCTTTAACTCGGGCGTTGGTTTGTCATTACGGTCTGCATCGAGTTTACATCCACTTCACGGCACAGAGCACACACACACACACACCCTCACTCTTCCAGCAGACAACTCCCGAGCTTATCACTTAAAGCCGTGCGCTGGGTTTTAAAAATACAAATATGAACAAAACAGCTCCTGCGCTCACAGCCTTCACAGTTACGCGGTGAAGGCATACATGGGGCCTCCAGGAGCAGAAGGGGGTTTGGAGTTTAAGGTTTCAAAAATAATTCTGAGCCAGCTGGAAAGAGAAGGGTGGTGAGCGGGCAGGTGAATGAGAAGGCCCACAGGTAGCGTGCCTGTGCGGTTGGGGCTTCGGGAAACGCCAGGAAATGCTGGGCGAAGGGGCTAGCGAGGGAGCTGAGGGCCTTGAAGGGGTTGAAGCTCAGAACTGGTCCTAGGAAGGAGCCCACGGAAGGAATCAGCAGGCAGGCTTGCGTTTTGGAAAGGCCACTGGCGGCGCAGCGGAGGCTGGCGAGAAGGCGACAAAGGCAAAGTCAGTGAAGCCAGCTGGACTTTGTAGCATTAGAAACGGGAAGAATCACAGAGTCACGGGTAAGGACCTGGGCTGAGAAATGGGAGGCAGACCTTTAGAGGAAGGAGCATTCTGAGAAGCCTTAGTAACGGTCCAGGTGAGGGGGTTGGAGGGGGGTTAAGAGAGGCTTTCAGGCTTCAGGGGTCTGCGACTGCATGGACAGGTTCTCGAAGACTGCACAGTTTCAGTGCAAAACGTTATAAAATAGGTTTCAAAATTATGGTGACCGGAGTCTCTAGGACATCTTTGTGTCTAGGTCCATCTGGACCTGAATACAAAGATATGAGCTAGAAATCGATTCAGGAAGGCTCAGCATTGACTGGGAGACTGTCAGTAAGATGAATATTTTAAAAGCACCACCCATAGCACACCGTTGGGCTGAAAATTCAGACATGGCCACCAAATTGTGAGCGGGACATAAAAGGCATTTTTGCTACCACTGAATGGAGATATGACTAGAGGATGTCCATCGGGGAGAGTACCGAGCTGAGCAGAAAGCAAGGGGGAGTCTCAAGCTGCTACAATGTACTGTGAATGTTGAAGAGCAAAGTAACAGCAAGTCAGCCCCAAATAAATGATGTATTTATTCTCTGGACACCTGAGGACCCTTCCTTTTAATTAAGAAATTAATGGTCTGAGCAGGACACAGTTCGACTGATGCCTAAGACTGAAGAGATGACTCAAACGAGTTGATGTTCTATGGGCAGTATAGGATGCTGTCATATAAATATTTACATTTGTATGTTTATTGCTGTAAATCAATTGTTCAATTGATTCTAGCTCACGGTGTCCATATGTTTATCGGAACAGAACTGTACTCCAGACAGTTTTTAATAACTGACTTTTCAGAAGTAGATCACCAGGCCTTTCTTTCGCGGTACCTCTGGGTGGACTTGAACTTCAAATATGCAGCCTAGGGTAATAACCATTTTCAACATCTAAAGAGCCCTATATTGCAATACAAAACAAAAGCAACAACAAACCAACTCCCTTGCTCTTGATTCTGACCCACAGCGAAGCAATAGGACAGAGTAGAACTGTCCGTGTGAATGAATGAGGCTATAACTTTATGAGAGTAGAAAGCCTCATCTTTTCTCCCATGGAATGGCTGGTGGTTTTGAACTGCTTGTAGTTAGCAGTCTGGTGCATAACCACTATGAAGGTAACACTGGCATCTAGTCATTAGAGGTCAGGTGTCCTGCAATCCCAGGAAACCTGCTGCCACAAAAAAGTGATCTGACCTAAAACGTTCATAGGAATATTGTTGAGAACCCCAGGGCTAGCCAGCTGGGCTTCCATAAGCTGGGCCTAACCACCTCTCCTCTTGTGAGATACCCAAAGGAATCTATCAACAGGAAGCAAAGGGGAAAGGGCCCAGTTATACACTGATGTTGGTCTTATTTCTTACTGTAGAGTGTAACCTAAGCTAAAGGATCTGGCCGAGGTCAGAGGCTCAACAAGGTCTCCCTCTTCCCTGAAGCTCAAACCCACATCTCACACCCAATCAGTCAGCTGCAAATAGATGAGCATGCCAAACAGAAGCACGGGAGAGGAAAACGCATCCAACGGCCCCCGAGGGCGCCCGGACCTTCTCTCCATATAGACTGCAGAAGAACCAGAGAGCCATTCCCAGGGAAGAGGGACTTGCACTGAAAGGAAGTCCATACACCCACCAGCCCAATAAATGTATTTGTCCAATAAGGCTCACATTTCCTCTTCTGGGAAGAAGCAAGAAGAAAGGTAGAAAAAAAGCTGAGAGCAATAGATAATCCCTTTCCTTAAACTCGGAGGCCTCCACAAAAAATACCAAAAAGCATATATTTACGTTCTTAGAAGGACTGCCATCAGACAAGCACATATAAATGTTAACAATTCGTGATTCTTTCTTTTGTCAGGTTTGTCTTTTATAAGTTACCTAAAGGGAAAGAAAGGGAAAACGGAGAGACTGGTTTAGAGTACCTGTACCTAGACTCAACCACCAGGAGCTGGAGGAGGAGTGAGCAACTAATGAATGCCACCAAGAGTGTGCTGGGGAAGACATTGCAACAGCTCTACAAAGCACATGCCTCGAAGGTATGTCCGAGCTAATCGTTCATTTGAATCAGACATGGTGGGCTTTACATTTCCATGGAAAATGACATGAAAAGAGAATGGAATTTTTCCATAAACTTTTGAAGTCCTCTCATAAAGTAAGTAAGCTTCTAAATATCTAAATAGATTCCAAATATAACACTTCTCACATATTTTTGTTCTTTTCTAGTCATTTATGAACCCATATTGAGTCAGGGGTGTGGCCAGCATGGTCCGCAGTTGAAAGTCACCTTGGGAGAAAGACGGAGCCTTCTACTCCCTAGAGCTACGTCTCGGAAACTCAAAGTGGGAGTTCTATGATAATGATAAGTCAGCACCAACTCGACGGCAATGAGTTTGGTTTGGGTTTTATATTTGAATCCCCAAGCACACTGGGTTTTGCTGTATTGTGCTGTTGTGATGGGTTTCCATGAGTGAGAAGCAAGGTGAAGACCGAACAATAATAACGACATTCCTGGTGCCGCGCTGGGCTCAACGTTTTGCTTCTAATTGAAAGTTAGCAGTTGGCACTCAGCACCCTTTCGGAGGGAGAAAGATGGGGCAGTTTCTTTCCGGAAATCTTTACAGTCTTGGAAGATCATTTGTGTCGCTCTGCTCTGTCTTATTGGGCCACGGTGAGTTAGAATGGACTCAAACAGGTTTGGTTTGGCTAATAGTAGCAACTTAAATTAAACTAGCTGTGAACTAGCCCTGGACAACTCTCTGAGCCAATCTGACCCACACCTTGAGAAAGATGTCATTTTGCTCTATCCACCTAGTGGCATTGAGTTGATTCCAACTCAGAGGAACCTGATCGCACAGAAAAGAACTGCATCATGGAGTTTCCGAGACTGCAAACCTTTACTGGGCAGTCAGCGTCATCTTTCTCTCACAGAGGGGCTGGTGGGTTTGAATTGCTCACCTCGCAATTAGCAACTCAACACTTAGCCCACTTGGCCAAAGGGTTCTTTTCATACTCCACAGAAATGCCAAATTTGTAGGTACATTAGGCACCATATCTAATGCTATCATTGGACAGGGTGTGAATTAATTGTATATTTAAGTCTTCTGGTTGCCAAAAGCCCTGCCAAGACACTCTTGTTTGGTTTTTGGCTTTTTTGCCCATTTAGTTTTATTCCATCTGTTTAATCAATCTAATTTAGTCCATCTTTTTATATCCATAAAAATTACACAAGTTTATCCACCCAGTAGAAATAGAAAGAAGCGTCCCCTCCCATCTTGATGGAACTTGAGCGATGTGAGATGAGCTATGGGTTCTTTATGCCACAGTAATGACGAATTTCTTCTGACTCAAGCCAAGGGCCCTGTTTGGTCTTCTTTTTGATTAGGTACTGATAAAAAGGGCTAAGTTGATAGCTAAGGGTCTAGTTCAAGGCCTTGGAATTATATGACCAAACTCACTGCCATCAAATCAATTCCAATTCCTAGCGACCCTAAAGGACAGGGTGGAACTGCCCCTGGAGGTTTCTGAGACTGCCGCTCTTCGGAGGAGTAGAAAGCCTCGTCCTTCTAAATTGCCTGAATGAAAATTAAACTTGTTGCTTTAATTTTGTAAGCTAATGAACACACCAAAGAAAAAGATAATTCAGACATAGGTGGATGACTTGTTAGGAGACATTCTAGCTCCATACGGACAGCCTCCCAATATCCCTGGCTCCATCTGCTCTTCAATGGCAAGATCCTACTTTCCAACCAGAGCTGACAAGTAAAACCAAGCAGCAGTTGACAGCCCATTACACTCGCGTACACATTTCCTAATGACACTGTACAGAGAATGTGCTGGGTTTGCGCTATAACATACTCGCACAACTGTCGCACAACTGCGCGTGTGCTTCTGAATATTTACTTGAAATGTGCAAGGGCTGTCACCGTGTAAGCTCGTAATCGTTTTATTCATGCTATCAGGTTTCAGAGCCGAGTTCAACTTATAAAGTATTTATAGACTCTTTGGATGTGCCAAGTGCTTAAAAAATTATCTTATTTAATCTCAACAACCCTGCTTTGAATAAACAGTTTGTTATTTAAAATCAAAATTGCCTGCAGATGCTTCTGCCTACCAAGGTTGGGGTTGGGGTTGGGGTTGGTGAGCATAAAACAGCTGAGAGAAAACAACATTCATTTCCGTCCGCATCACAGGGGCTGTGTGTGTGTGTGTGTGTGCGGGGGGGGGGGAATGGAAAGAATAGCATTTGCATATCAGTCTCTGCCATTTACTTTGTGTTGAAGTGGATGGTTCTTAGTCTGACAGACAGTAACAACTATTTCTGAAGGTGCAGCTGTAGCCTCAAGACTAGGTGGAGGTGAGAGTTAAATTGCTCAGCAAAACAAACAAACAGATGGGAAAGTGTGTTAGTCTGGGGAGAGTAGAGAAACAAAATTCATAGACACTCATATTTTATAAGAGAGAGTTTTATATAAAGGATAATGGGACATTAAGAAAGCATCCCAACCCCGTGCTGTCCATAAGTCTGACATTAGTCCGTATGTACAACACCAATCTACAAAGTCCTCTTCAATCTCACAAAACACACACAATGACGCTGACTGCAGGAGGAAACCCGAATCAGTGAGCGTGTCAGCTCCTCAGCACCCAGGGCTGCATCAGGGTAGGTCCATGTGGCCTCTCCTCTGGGATGTCTCGCAGGAAGTGAGCCTTGCCAACTGAAGCAGGGAACTAGCTAAGGCAGCCACACACTGGTCAGACCATCAGAGAGCAAGCGATCAGACAGGCAAGACTCACTGAGCCACTTAGCTCTGCCCTTCAATTAGTCCCACATGTGTTCATTGGCCAGGTTGGCATAATAAACCGTAACAATCACAGAAAGGACCTGGGAATTTTCAAGTCTGGGAAACTTGGAGGGAAATTAGGATCAGGGAAATGTGGTAACGTCAAAGCACTCAATACTTTCACGTCTTTAGGAGAACACACTCACATAGAAAACCTTGAGTAACCGATTAGGGGAAGAAAAGTACGGTGAGCAGATGGATGCTCACGTCTGATGGACGTGGCACTAAACATAGAGACCATAGCCGCGAGTGGCATACCGTGGACGCCGCTCTGAGCGTGAACGTTCCTCAAAAGTTAGAGCTCTGTCTCACAGTGACTAAGAACATCACCCCCACATGAAACTGAACTTGTGATCGAGAGCAGGGCTTGAGGTCAGATCAACTGGCTTTACATCTCAAACATCAACGTGTTCTAAGCCGACATACAGGTTACGTCTGGAATTGTTTTCTTTCTTTCTCAAATAGAAAAACACTTTTGCAAATAAGAACCCTTCATAAACCTTTATCATGATGCTAAATGATATGCTAGTTGCCTTAACCTGCCTGCCGATATGCTCTACTAGACTGAGGGCAAAAACTATATCCCTTATGTGCATAATACAGTAGCCAAAATAATACTCAACATATATGTCAAGTGAACAAAATTGTACAAAAGCACATGCCTAGACCTACCTTATTCTTCAGCCCATGGTCTGCCCTCTTACTGAGTCACCTCTCTTCCCACCAGGACCATAACCCATTAACCCTTAGCCAGGTATTACACTCCTGCATTAGAACAGTAGCCTTCCTGTATGCTAAGAAGAAGGACCCGCATCTTACATTCTCAAAGTCTCTGCACTTCCCACAAAGGCGCATGATGCCCACATTCAGTGCAGGCCCACAGGATCACTAATTACCAGAGGAGGATGATATGGGTCTCAATAATGGAAAATATGAACAATAAATGAAAAGAGTTTCACTTTCCTGGACATTCCTACACACAGTAGGCAAGAAAGCTACATAAATGACATTGCACATCTTAAGAACTAAGTTTTTAAATTACAGCAAGTAATTAAGCAACTGCGAGAGACTCCATAATTGATTTTTCCCACTCTGCGAGAAGAGAAAGGGCTTTTCAAAGAAAATGGGTGCCCTTTTCTGCTTTTAATTATGCCACAGATATCTCTTAAGATTGAAATTACTGGCATCACTGAGTCACCAGATCATGACACAAATGAAATGAGGCTTCTCAGAACAAACATAAGCAAGTTTCCAAAGCATGACAAAGAGATTCTATCAAAATGGTAACTGCATTTTAACTCAAATAGTAGACCAACAGTTTGGAGAATTTACAAAAAATTTTTCTCCTCTGAGGAAATTCCGTATCACACATTCAGTTTCTCCACCTTTAGGAGCAGGGAAATATCTAGTAAGAAAGATGAAGTGACACTGAGGAGTGGACTAAAGATGAATGCTCTCATACCAAGGAGGAAGGGAGAACAGATCATGAGGAATCCTGATTCAACACAAAGCTTGGCCAAGCAGCAAAGCACAAAGCAGACAGGAGAAATCCAGCCCTGACAGGCAGTTCTGTGCCATGCCTAGAATATCAATGGAAAGAAACTCGGGTATAATCCTTGGCTGGCTATATCTACCTCATTTCCTGAATAAATATCTAAGCACCCTTTTAATATACACTGGTTGCTTAATCTGAAACCTAGATTCAAAACAACCAAGCGAAATGGGCCTATCAGCCTCGCTATCACAGTACAATGCTTAGGGCTTCTGTCACAAGAGGAAATCATGCACAGTGGAAAATGGACCTCCATTTCCCTGTTTTGCATGTCACGGAATTCATATTGAGAGGCAAGTTGCCCATTAGCGGAATGGGTGTGTGTTCGTTAAAGCTCTGTGTTGCAGGCTACATATCTAGTAGAAATGCTATGAATATTTTCGGGCAGCAGGTGTATGCCATTATAACCCTTGTATGTTCCCGCAGAGTAGCAACACAGCCTATCTAATATACAATGATGGAGTCCCTATGTCTGTGAATTACAGCAGGAAGCACGGACACACCAAAGGTATGACAATGGCCTTTCGTTTCTATGTCCTATTGGGAATCAACATTTTGCATATATATCATTATTAATGTTTTTCAATTTTGCGCTAAAGAGATAGCATGACTTTTCAGAGGTTTATCTTGAGTCCTTTAAGTGTATTATTTCTGTATCACAAATTATATCATACTTTGATTTGGCAAATTCCTTTTGACAAATCACATTTTTATCTCTTAGCATATTTTAAAAATAGTTTAATTGGCATATACATCACACATATACAATTTAATTGTTTAATCGTATTAAGAAGACTTGTGCAACACTCAACACAATTTCAATTTCAGAATGTTATCTCCTCAAACTCATTGTTTTTAGCTCTCCATTTCCCCCATCCTCTCCTGCCTTGCCCCTAGATAATTATTAAGCCAGTTACCTATCCTGGATTTTATATAAAGAAGATCAAACAAAACACAAACAAGAAGCAAATAAAGAAACAGACACAAGAATAATAACTGGACAAAGCAGAAAATATTAAAAACTTTAAAATGGGCCATATATATCTCCCATAATCAGCTTTATAGCCTTCTGTCTGATAGCAAGTCTGTTCACATCCCTCGTCAGAGAGCATTCACTGAAGGCGTAATCCATGTGTGGACCTTGCAAATGGACTTTGGGCTTCCAAGGCTCAAAAAAAAATCAAGAAAACAATACCAATGACAACAGCCACACAAAGGATGAAATACATAGGAATAAACCTGACCAAAGAAACAAGATACCTGAACTAAAAACTTACAGAATATTATTACAAGAGACCTACACAAGTGGGAGAAAATCCCATATTCATGGACAGGAAAACTGAGTATTGTGAAACCGTCAATACTTTCTACAGCGATCTATAGATGCAATACAAATCCTAACTTCATTCTTTAAAGAAACAGAAAAACCAGTTACCAACGTCACATGGAGAGGGAAGAAGCCCAGGATAAGCAAGAGAAGAACAAAGTAGGAAGTCTCACACTACCTGCCCTCAAACCTGCAACACAGCTCTGCTGGTTTGAACAGCTGGTGTGGTGCAGTGAAGGGACAGGAAGGAAGGAACGAGAAGGAATCCCAGAAGTAAAAGCATCAACCTGCAGGCAACTAATTTTCAACACTGTCCCCAAAAAACCGTGAATGGGAAAGGGATGCCCTCTTCAACAAATGGTTCTGGAAAACTGGATCCCCGTCTTCAGAAGAATGAAACCGGACCCACACCTTGCCCCAAGCACCAAAGCAAGCTCAAGATAAATTAGAGACCGAGATGTAAACTCCAGGGTCATCAGGATCAGCAATGAGAAAATTAGGACAGACTTAAGGGCGTCCTTGGAGGGCATACAGAAACTACCAAATATCAAAAAGGAATCACACACAGTGGAAGACAAAATTGATGAATGGGATACATTAAAAATTAAGCTTTTATGCACGCCAAAAGACTTCATCAAGAGAGAAAAACAAGAGCCTGTGGATTGGGGAATAATTTTTAGCAATGACACACAAACAAAGGACAAATTACTAAAATCTGTAGAATTCTTAAACACCTCAATAGGAAAAAAAAAATAAAGTGAGGGGTGATGGGCAACCAAAGGACATGAATAGACAATCCACAAGGACAGCCCTCAAATCCTTACAAACACATGAGGATGTCAGGGGAAAGGCCAGTCCCTAGCACATCATCACGGGTCTGGTAGATGCAATTGTACAGCAATAATAAGTAAAGATTATAGCAAAGTCACAAAGAGCATGAGAGATAGAAGAGATTGAAATAATGGAGTCTGACACATTTCATGGTAGCATGCTCACCTTAGCCCCACTTGGTGGTCCACGTGGAGAGAGCTATTTATTGCTAACCCAGGCTTTTCTCTTCTCCAGGTATGTGCAAGCCCCCTAATTACAAGTGAAGACATGCGTCACAGGAAAGGACTGGGCTATAGATAATACAGTAATGGGAGAGGGTTAACTAGGGGTTCAGACGCTACTGGAAGAGAAGGAAATAAGGGTTTACATGTGATGAGATGGGCAGGCCCTAGATTCATGATGGCGGACTAACTTTGGATGTCATTGAGCAGGTTTGACCTGTTCTCTGGCTCACTATAGAAACCATTATCAGTAGGATGCAAACCTCATCTATAGGGACCAGAATGTTGGCTGCAAGCCTTTAGGGAGGACAAGTAGCCCATTGTCCTTAACAGCAGGGAGTGGACCCTTCTTGGGGTGGGACCAGACTGCCTTCGGGGAGGTAACTTGACGATCATTTACCATTAGTTGCAAGCAGAGTCCTAAGTCTAATAGATATTTGGGGGGAAGACAAATTGGGAGAAATCTTTGTTTCTCACATGAGATGCTCATGATTACTAGCCAGCTGAGAGAGGCAAATCAAACAACAATGAGATAACACCTTACACTGAGCCAGAATTAATAAATTAAAAAAAAGAGAGAGAGAGAAACCAACAAATTCTGGAGATATTAACCCTGATCTCAAAAAAAAAATGTATTGCACCAAATGTGTCTTATTTTTAAAAGTCACTCTACTCAGATTATGACAAGTGTGTTCCTCATAGAACTTGTCTGCAACCATTCACTGACTGTAGAGCTATGTTTAAACATATTTTTGTGGGATTAAACTTCTGCATGTATGAACTACAAACTGACTAGCAACATTTTTTGACTGATCATTATATACTAAGTTGGAAATGTTGAAAATATTCACTGCAATATTCATTTGAAAAAACTTGAAGTATGTATTAATGAAAAATAGAAAGGATTAAATGGTGTTATCTGGTGTGTAGAGAATTTAGATTGTTTTAACCTGCAGTTAACTTTTTTAATAGTTTATCTATATATACAAAGGGGTAATTTTATTTTTTAAATGATTGTTTTTTAGAAGCTATGTATTTAAATTTTTTTTACAAAACAACCTTATCACCTTCAGAGTACTCTTCATTACACGTAACGTGTTTGCCAAATCTGCGATTTCATTCTTCAAAACAGTTGTCAAATGTATCTGTTTGGATGGCTGACAGCACCTCCCCCCTTTTTTTCTTCAACTCTTCTGTGTTGTCAAAGTGCTGTCCTTTTATGTCCCTCTGCATTCGTGGAAACAAAAAAGTAGCACAGAGCAAGTTCAGGTGAGTAAGGTGCATGGGGCAAGAGAGGCATGCTGGGTTGTTTTTTTTTCCAAAACCCGGTGCTCAGAGATGGCTGCGTGAGCAGGTGTATTTTCGTGGTGGCAAAACCAGTCCCCTCCTGCCACAAATCAGGCCTTTTGTGTCACACACTGTTACGCAATCTTTTCAGAATTTCTGAATAGAAAGTTTGATTGACCGTCTGACCTGTTGGGATGGACTCCAAATGCACTGCGAGTTGACATTTTCTAAGTTCAGGAAGTTGATGGACGTCCAGAATGAGGTTTGTCAATTGACATTTAACTTTTTTTCAAAAGGAGAAAACCATTCAGACACTTGAATTTTTCCCATAGCATTGTCCTTGGAAGCTGTGTTCAACATCACAACAGTTTCTGCAGTATTTTTTCCCAAGCAGGAAACAAAATTTCATAGCTGCACACTGTTCTCTTAAATCAGCCATCATGAAAATGAGGTTCAGGTGAGACCGCTTTTAGGAAAAAATTCAGCGTGACCAGAGAGAACCATCTCAGGTGACACCACTGGGTGCACTAACTCAGACTGATTTGCTCAATGCTCACCTAGCAGGAAAAAAAGTGTACTACGAAAGCTCCACTCTGCCCAGTGCAATTCTGGTTTTGGGGGTACCCCCTCATATGTATGTATGCATATATATGTATATATACACATATATATAGTTTATAAATAGAAAAATGACAAAAGCTATTACACCAGACAAAATTATCTAGCTATTTTGTAAAAAGCTACTTTAAAAATATTTATTTCAGTTAAGGATCTTGAAATGAGATCATCTTATACTATTAGGCAGACACTAAATCCATGTATCCTTACGAGGGGCATACAGAGACATGTGAAGATGGAAGCATGCACTAAAGTTGTGTAGTCACAAGCCAAGTAACGTTTGGAGCCACCAGAAGCTTCCAGGGGCAAAGAAGAGCTCATCTCTAGAGTCTTGGAGGGAGGGTGGCCCTGTTAACAACTTGATTTTGGACCTCTGTGAGAGAATAAATTTCAGATTTTTTGAAATGTTTATTTTAAAGAGAGTTGTATATGAAAATGAATTTTACTCTGCAAAGTATACCCCAATAAACCCAAAATGCATGTGTGCCAATATAAATAGCTAATTGCAATTGAGTCCTTGGCAAACCTTACTTCATCCGTCCTCAAGCCTTTGTTTTGTACCTTCAGAGTTCTTACTGTTGCCCAAACTCAAGGACATTACACAAGACATGGCTGAGTCCCTCCTGAATACAGAAGCTGCTGCGTTGACGTGGTGTGAAGCAGAGCACAGAATCCGTCAGGGCAAGGTCAGAGAGCTGGGATGCCGCCTTCAGAAGGGTGTAGGCCTACATAGAGGATGTACAGAGAATACAAGCTCTTCACATATTTTTGTTTAATAAAGGTGTCTACAATTTTTATCAATACTCTTTGACTGACTCTTGCATTATGAATAACTCTCCTTGGCAAAAAGTATTCTTCAGAAGGTTCCAACCTCAGTAACGACAGGCCAGACGAGTGCTGGGACCGGGTAAACTGAGGGAGCCCCGACGGAAGATCGGAAGAGTACACGGTGTCCAAGGGAGTGGTGATTGCGCTTGCCTTCAAGGGATATGCAGATTTAAACATTGACTTGTGACCTGCTTGTTAGGCAACATAACTTTGAACATAGTCCATAGTCAAAGAGTTTATGGAAAATCCACGTAGAACTAAAATAGGATGCATTTTCCTCATGAACTTGGTAAAGCCCCTCGGTATTTGCCCCGTGGGCTTCCAGTTTGCGCCCGCTGAAGAAGAATCGCGTTTGTACGTCCGTCACACAGCATGAGCATTCCAACGTTTCCACTGAGTCAAGTTGCCCTCATGGCACGCGTCCTTAGGTAGTGCGTACAGTTGGACACGCTTGCCTGCTAGCCAGCAGACTGGAGGTTCAAGTCTGCCGCAGAGTGTCTCAGAAGAAAAGTGTGGTGTTATACCGCTGAAATATCTATCAGACATGGAGAATCTTCTGGAGGCAGTTCCAGTCAGACACACATGAGACCCCACGAGACAGAGTTGACTGTAGAGCAACTAAATTGTTAATTTCGTTGGTTTGCTTGCTTGCTTTTGGTCCTCCTTATGGCCTGATTGAGCTGACGACAACAATTATAAACACATGTCACATTCTACAGCCTCTCATGCAGCGACCTCCCAGCGCCCTTGACTTGTTAGAAGAGTCTGGGGGGAAAGACTGGAAAGAGAATAGGGACCCAGACCATTGGGAGAGTTCTCCATACCAACAGATTCTCTACCATCCTACGGCATTTGCACCAGAAGGTTATAATTTCAACAAAACAACACGCTCCTATGGGCTGAGGAGGACATTTGAAGGCCACTCAACTTTGTTAGGCAACATAGCTGTGAACATAGTCCATCAGGACATAGGCATTGATTCTGTTTCTACGAAGAGAGCAATAATACGCTATCCTGAGGTGAGTTTTTAAAAAGAAATAACTGACAAGAATTTGATTTTATTTCTAACAATACGGCAATCATGGATGGAGTTTATGTTTGCATGGTCATATGCAAATCAGACGTTCTAACTACTATATCAAAACTATCCTGATAATAATTTGTAAGCACAGAAATATTCAGAGACGCATGTGGGAGGTGGGTTCTTTGTCCCACATCACATGATAATGATCGTTCTGTGTGCTTCCTTTCTGGGTCTCACCTTTTTGATATCCCACTAAATAGAGGTTTCATGGAGAGATTTACAGGAACCGCAGTTTATCTGGATGTTCTCGCCTAGCCCCCTTGTTTTCCTTTGCCTCTTTCTATGAACTTGTGGCATTGGATGAGTCCTCAGCCACGTAAACGACCATCATTTCCTTACAACACATTGCTGCAATTCTACATGTTCATTGGATATTTTCTCTTTCAGCTCTGATTTTTAGCTGGCTTTTGAAAATAGCTTATTCGTGAAGACACGATCTGAAGCTTACCAGGTGACAGTATAGTTTAGTAAGGTCAAATTCCAATGTAGCGAATTTGCATTCTGCCAAAACAAATGCCTCTGTGGTTTCAGCATGAGATTCCTTTGAACTCTTCACAGGTTGGCTGGGCTGGTGGCCCTTCTGAGGTGGCTTTTTATCAATCATGGAACAATGTGATGCGGCTTGAAATTTTTTTTTCATCTTTGAAAAATGTGTATCTGTGATTATCCATGATTTTTGTGATTCTTGGCTTAATAAAGCATTAGCCTGAAGCATAACTAGGTTTCAACGTTGCAAGCTTGAAGCCTGTTTTTAAAAGAAGCTTTGTTTTTCTACGCTATCTATATTTAACCATATCTTCGGCAGGTTTGCTGCTGTGGAACAGAGTCCAGGGGTTCTGGCTGATCCATTCTATTCCCCGGTTCCCGCCAGTTCCTGAAGAAGGCTATGATTACCCGCCCACAGGCAGACGAAATGGACAAACTGGCATTTGCATAACTTTCAAGTACAGCCAATATAAAGCAATAGGTAACAGTGTGCTGGGGGAGGGGAGAGAGAGAGATCCATGGGGTGGATTGAAATGGCCAACCTGTTCAGTAACCACAATGCTTGCACACCCAGGGTGCCTTTGATTAGAGGTAGTCGTTTTTTGTGCGTCTAAGGGGTTAGGCAGGTAACAAAACAGGTCAAACAGAAAGGCAGACATTACATGGTCAGCTTCCCCCCTGTGGCCTCAGCTCCATCATACTGCATGAAGGTCTAATGACTGCAGGTCTCCAGGTTTTTATAAGAGAGACCAGAAATCTAGGTGTGTATGAGAAAGACAAAGGTTCTGGTTTTAAAGATAGGTTCTTGGTTGATTTGTTTTTAAATGTGCTCATTGCCTATTGCCTGTAGGCCACCAATGTGATCCTGGAAGGTCGACGAGACAAACACTTCCTTAGGCAACCTGTTGTTGGGGAGGAAGAGAAGCAGGAACACTGCCTTGCCAATCACTGTTTATAGAAGGGACTGCCACATAGCAGCTTCCAGAGATAAGGAAGTTCAAAACACGTTTCTCTTCAAATGGTCGCATTATGTCAAGGACCCAACAGACCCTGTCGTCTAACTTACTGGGTCCCTGTAATGATTCTCTGTCTCACACATCCACTGCTATCCTTAAACCCCGCTCACAAAGAGCAAGATGATGGCAACTCTTTAAGGGAGTACAAAGCCTCATCTTTCTCCCGCAGAGCAGCTGGTGGTTTCCAAGTGCTGACCATGTGGATAGCAGTCCATTGTGTAACCCACTACACCCTCAGAGAGACAAAAAAGCAGAAAGGCTAAATGTGCCCTCTGATGAGATGCGCATTCTTGAGCTTGATGGTTGGTGCGCAGTTACGTTCCAGTTTTACATATGTACATATGGAAGGAGGTTGGAGTACTTGAGTTCGAATGACAACCCCATGCAAGATGACAAACTTTGTCATCTTGGATATGTGGGAACAATCTCTCAGTTAACTCAGCTTCGCAATGAGGATGAAAGTAATATGGATTACATTAATTAACCCAGATAAGACTCATAGACAGTATATGACAAAACAGCTGAACTTTGGTGTTTTGTTTTGCTTTTATTCCATAATAAGCTCTAGAATGTCCAATGGGCAATTCTATTTGTGTCTAACTCTCATCTTTTCTTTACTGACTCTTGATTCAGATGCTCAGCTCTTGATCTACTACCCAAATATCTACAGCTGCTCCATCCCCGCCACCTTTCACCGGGAGCTTGTTCACATGCCCCGACTGTGTGCCAACTTCAGCTCATCCCAGAGACCTGGCAGGCACCTTGCCACGTTTCAGTCAGCCCAGGGACAGACCTTCCTGCATTTTGCAAAGAGTACCTCTTTTCTTGATGGTATGCAAGAACACAGTCAAACATGGTGCTGCATAACTGCTTTTGAATCACTTTGGATTGTTTTAAAGGAGTTTGATTATTCAGAGGGTTGGGGAGGGAAGGAAAAGGAGAAGAGAAATTAAGGATCCATCCACACATTTATCGTTGTAATTTCCATAGCAACCCACAAAGGGCCTCACAGTCCATCAGCCAGGGACCAGTACAAGTTCATGTTCTCCAGCATCTGCTGAGCAGGGGCTGCAGCATCTCCATCTTCTTCCATTCTCTGAGCAGGCCTTTGAAGGCTTCCTCACTCCCAAGTCCTGGATATCATCCTGCCTCTTCACTTGCAATTTCTCCTTTTTCTTCATAAAGCAAACAGAGGTCACCAAGAAGGAGCTACTTCAATATCACACTCCTGTCCCCTCCCCACATAACCTTATGTGTCTGTTCCTCTTCACATCTTTCCTCGCATCCCACTGGAAGCCACACACCTCCGCCAACCTGACATTAACAGCAGAGCATCTACCCAGAGTGCCACAGCGTCGTCCCCACCGTCCCAGCCTCAGAAGACCGTGATTAATCTACTTAGTTTGTTTTCTTGTTCTACCTCCAGCTTTCCCACTGTGCAGCCCCTACATCTCCACACATAAATACCTCCTTCCACGAAATCCCCTATAGCCCTCTTCTTTCTTTTCCTCCAAATTTATTTCAAAAAGTGAATTTAAAAAATGACTCAGGACTTCCATTTTCCCCGTGCTCTTTCGCTAGAGTCCTGTTCCTGTCTGTACACACTCTGCTTCCTCCCTCACCAACAACTGTCCTGGTGGACCTCACTGGTGTCTCTACTTGCTTGTTTCCTTCATTTCTAAATTGAAGGACTACTTACTAAATGCCTACTACTTGGAAAAAGCTGTGACAGCACTAGGGATTAAAACAAGGAGTAGGACAAAAATAGCCCTTGTAGAATTTGACACTCGGAAAACTCTCTCCTTTGTGAAACACTTCCCTTCACTGGCTTTTGGAAGGATGTAGTCTGTTGGTCGTACTTATGTTTCGTCTTTAAAGTCTCCTGCAAGATCATCATCTGCCTACTTCTTGAGTGATTTTCTGATTGCCCTCTACGCTGTTCCTGTCTCAAAGGACATACTCAGACTAGGAAATTCTAGTGAGCTCTCTAGAAATTCCCAAGTCTAGCTGCATACCCCAGACTTCATTTCTTTTTTTTATTAAAAGATCATTTTATTGGGGACTCTCATAGCTCTTATAACATTCCACACATCAATTATATCAAGCATATTTGTACATACATTGCCATCATTTTTTTTGTAAATCGTTTTATTAGGGGCTCATACAACTCTTATCACAATCCAGACATGCATCAATTGTGTAAAGCACATCTGTACATTCATTGCCCTCATCATTCTCAAAACATTTGCTCTCCACCTAAGCCCCTGGCATGAGGTCCTCATTTCCCCTCCCTCCCCGCTCCCCCCTCCCTCATGAACCCTTGATAATTTATAAATTATTATTTTGTCATATCTTGCCTTGTTGGATGTCTCCCCTCACCCATCTTTCTGTTGTCCATACCCCAGGGAGGAGGTCACATGTAGATCCTTGTAATCTGTTCCTTTCCAACCCACCCTGCCGCTACGTTCCCAGTATCGCCACTCACACCACTGGTCCCGAAGGGATCATCTGCCCTAGATTCCCTGTGTTTCCGGTTCCTATCTGTACCAGTGTCCATCCTCTGGTCTAGTCAGACTTGCAAGGTAGAATTGGGATCATGATAGTGGAGTGGGTGGGGAGGAAGCTTTTAGGAACTAGAGGAAAGTTGTATTTTTCATCGTTGCTATATCACACCCTGTCTGGCTCATCTCCTCCCCAAGACCCCTCTGCAAAGGGACCTCCAGTGGCCTACAAATGGGCTTTGGGTCTCCACTCCGCACTCCCCCCCTCATTCACTATGGTAAGACTTTTTGTTCTTTGATGCCTGATACCTGATCACTTTGACACCTCGTGATTGCACAGGCTGGTGTGCCTCTTCCATTATTTTCTAAACATTTACTTTCTATTTGGGCCTTGGTATAAGCTCCTCTCTTTTTAGCCTCCCAATCCCCCTCCTACCCTCCTGACCCCTTGATAAATTGTAAATTATTATTATTTTTGTATCTCACACTGACTGCTGTCTCCCTTCCCCCGCAGTTTCTGTTGTACTTCCCCCTGGGGGTTGTGGGAGTGGTTACGTGTCAATCATTGTAATTGGTTCCTCCTTCCTCTGCTCCTATTCCCACTTCCCTCTACTATCCTGGTATCGCCACTGCCATTCCTATACCTGGATTCCCAGGATCCTTATCTCTTATCTGTGCCCGTGTACATGCCCCTGGCTAACCTGCAGTGAAAGGCAGGATTGGGGTCATGATAGTGCGGGGTGAGGAAACCTCAAGGAACCAGAGGAATATTGTGTGTTTCCTCAGTGCTATACTGCACCCTGGTTGACTCATCCCTTCCTTGTGACCCTTCTGTAAGGAGATGTCCCATTGTCTACAGATGGGTAGTGGGTCTCTGCTCCAACACCCCCCCCCCTCGTTCTCAACAATATGGGTTTGTTTGTTTGTTTGTTTGTTTGTGGTCTTCTGATGCCTGTTACCTGATCCCGTCAACACTTCATGATCACACAGGCTGGTGCACTTCTTCCATGTAGGCTTATTGCTTCTCTACTAGATGACCACTCGTTTAACTTCAAGCCTTTAAGACCCTGGATGTTATATCATTTGAAAGCCGGGCACTATGCCCTTTCTTCATCATATTTGTTTATCCACCCATTTTGTCTTCAGCGATTGTGCTGGGAGGGTGAGCATCACAGAATACCAGGTTCTTAGAACTAGTGTTCTTGCATTGAGACAGGGCTTGAGAAGAAACTTGCTCTTTTTTTTTCTTTCTCTTTTTATTCAATCTTTTGTTTTCTTTTTGTTTTGTCTCCATTGTTGTTGGTTTTACCTGCCTATATAAAACAGGCATGTGAAGCAAGCTCAAGGAGAAAGCAATGGGACCGACCCGTTGGGAACTTGGGGGGAGGAGGAGATGGGGGAAAGGAGCAGTGAGCAAACAATGCCACAGACAGGGGAACAACTAGGGAATTAAAATCAACAACAAGGAGGGTGTAAAGATCCTGGGGGTATTGGAGCAACAGCATCCTAGCTGAGAGGAATTACTAAGAGGCAGAAGAGTGTGATGATGGGAAAGAAGGAAGGTAAAAAGAAACAGGAAAGATCTAGGAAGCAAAGCTATGGATAGAGGCATAAACATAGGTGTGTACATATTTAAATTCATAAAAATGGAGGTATTGGTCAATGTACATATATTTATATGGCACTACACTGAGGTACCTCAGATTTCTGTACTGACTCGTGTATTCAACAGTTAATGAGGTGTTGATATTGGAAGTGATGTCATCACATCAAATTAAGCATGACATCCTCATCCCCCGCAAACATCATAATCCCCAACAAACTAACCTTTTTTCTTTAATTCTGCAGAAATATGGGAGTCATTCTAAATATCCCATTTATCTCACCCTCTGTCTCATCAAATTCGGTCAAATCCATGTCCTTAATAACTTTCACCTTTAACTTCGTCTCTCCAAACTCTCTGCCACTGTCTTTTTTACACACACTGGCATTTATCACCACTCCCTTCTGTTCTTCCTAGTTCTGACCAAGCTCACCCCTCCTGATTTGAGAGAGCATTGGTTCTGCTGGGATGAGAGGAAGTCAGAAAAAAGTTTCATCCTGAACATTGCCTAAATCTGGCTTCTGTTAATTCACATAATCTGGCTTCTGTTAATTCCTCACTAATTTTTCTTTAAAACACCCTATTGTTTTTAGGAAAAGCCAACCATTCACACAGCTTGCAAAGATCCCCTAGAAACTGGCCCCTGGTTCCTACTCTAGCTCTATCCTTTTCAGAAGTCTTTTCAGAACAAAAACATGTACTGCTCCCGGGTTTGTATGAAACAAAAGAAGTTTGCAGGTGCCAACACATCCTTGGTAATGGTCATGACTTTTACTTAACTATCATTCCTCGTGTTTGCGAAATGCTTTCCCATCAACTTTCTCAATTACATTATATGTATTGTGCTGGTTACATCGCACATCATGGATGAATGGTGATATCTGTTTCTGAAGATGTGCAAGCATGAAAGCCAAGTTCACTGTCTTTCTCCTTATGAACCCTATAGACATCTTTACAGCGTGGATGGCTCAACGGTTGAAGACACACTTGCTAACAGAAACCTGGCAGAGGAAGACACAAGAGCTCCCTTCAAACTGCTCCCTTCCGTATCATGTCTACAATGTCAAAGCAATTAAGATACCAGGAAAATCCTATTTTAGCTCTCATCAGGATCATGCCAAATGGTGTATTTCTGTAAAGGGCACCAGAAATCTCTGGACATGTATTGGAGATTTAAATCGGAGTCCCTACCAAGCTTTCAGAAGTGGAGGCTTCATTTGTACCCAAAATCGGTATATTTACCAAGCATTTCAAAGATTAGTTTTGTATTATGAGGATTGTAACTAAACTTGGTGAAGGGATGCATGTACATGTACTCTCAATGGGGACAATGGATCATCTTCCATTAAGTCTATTTTTAATATTAAAGATACATACTTACACTTTACTCATCATCAAATAAAATACTCTCATGATTCTGATTTGTTCCTTCCATTTGGTTGCAATTTATCTATTTTGCATTACGTACCATTAGCATGAACTATTAAAATGAGATCAGGAGAAATGAAAGGAAAATATTTGGTCTAGGTTGGCTAAGTCTCAGTTGTTTACTAATTGATTGGTCATTTTGTTGATTAAATTTCATCTACCTTCCCAAAGATGTCTGTAACTCTACTCCCCACCCTTTCCTGAATTAAAAATGAGTCTCTGTTTTACACATCCACATTGATTGGTCATATTCCCCTTAAAATTCTGGCATAGTGGTTACACATTGGACTGCAATCCGAAAAGTCAGCAGTTTGAAACCACCAGCCACTCCTTAGAAGTAAGATGGGCTTTCTACTACCGTAAACAGTTCATGTGTCTCAGAAACCCATGGAGCCATTCCACCCTGTCCTATGGGGTCACTGTGAGTTGGCATCAACTCGGTGGCAGTGAGTGTGGTTATTTGGTTAATCATTATTTCAGCTGCTACCTGCTAACTGCTTGGCTGGAGGTGGCTCTTAAGCTATAGGAACCTTGGTTTCTCATCTAAGTTGTATGGGACATCAAGTTGGTTCCAACTCACAGAGATCCTATGTACAACAGAGCCAAACTCTGCCCATCCCGCAGGATCTTCCTCATCTTTGCTCTCTGTGAGTCCATTGTGGCAGCTGCTGTGTCAATCCATGACATTGAGGGGTTCCCTTTGTGTACTGATCCACTCCTTTACCAAGTGCGAGGCCCTGCTCCAGGGAACAGTCTTTCCTGATGACACGTCCCAGCTATGTGAGACAACATCACACCATCCTGGCTTCTAATGAGATGCTGGTTGTGCTCCTTCAGAAATAGAATTGTGTGTTCTTGTGGTAATCTATGGTAATAATAATATTTTTCCAACTCCACAAATGAAAGGTATCAATTCTTCTCCAGTCTTCCCTATTCATTGTCCAGCTTTCACATACAATATGACACAATTGAAAATACCATGGTGTGTTAACAAACCCAGGGACAAGGGAACAAGTGATCCAAAATCAGTGGCAAGGAGGGTATAAGAGACCTGGTAGGGCTTGACCAGGGCCAATGTAACTGAGAGGAATTAATGAAACCCAAATGAAAGCTGAGCATGACAGTGGGACAAAAGGAAAGAACTAGGAGGCAATGGGCATTTATAGAGGTCTAACTATAGGCATGTACATATGTAAATACATTTCTATATGAGGATAGGGAAATACATTTATATATTGATAGGTTTAGTATTAAGGTAGCAGATGTACATTGGACCTCCACTCTACTCCCTCAATGCAAGAACACTTTGTTCTATTAAACTGGCATTCCATGATTGCTGAAGACAAATGGGTGCATGAGCAAATGTGGAGAAGAAAGCTGATGGTGCCCGGCTATCAAAAGATATAGCGTCTGGGGTCTTAAAGGCTTGAAGGTAAACAAGTGGCCATCTAGCTCAGAAGCAACAAAACTCACATGGAAGAAACACACCAGCCTGTGTGATCACGAGGTGTCAAAGGGATCTCAGGTATCAGACATCAAAGAACAAAAAAATCGTACCATTGTGACTGAGGTGGGGTGCAGAGTGGAGACCCAAAGTCCATCTGTAGACAACTGGACATCCCCTTACAGAAGGGTCATGGGGAGGAGACGAGCCACACTGAGTATACTTGAGGAAATTCAAAAGCACCCTGATGAAGGCAATGATTCAAGGGAAGTTAGTCTCTGGCATAAGCCCTGTGATGGACTGAATGGGATGATGTCCTTTCTGCACTAACAACATTAATTCTCTTCTATTTTGTTCCATTTTCAAAGTCTATTATTATCTCAAGTGAGATAATGAAGTTCTGGACCAAAATAATAAGAGTGAGCCAGAAAAAGATTAATGTGAGAGGGATTTTAGAAACAGGAGCTGTCAAGATTGCATGCCTAGATAAATAACACTGTAGTTACTTCCACAATGCAAACCCAGTACAGAGTCCTTAATAACTATTTGCTCACATACCATTAGTGGTTATATAATTGAACATAGGCAAGGTATCTATAAGCCTTTGTCTATGATTGGCAAGGAGTAATGCACATACACGTACTCTCTCTCTCAAGTACCTCTGTCACCTGCAGGTGCTGAGTAGCCGTGGTTAGGTGGCAAAGATGTCCTTTATTGACTGGGGAGCACTGGCGACATAGTGGTTATGAATTGGGCTGCCCACTGCAAGGTCAGTGGTTCAAAAACACTAGTCGCTCCTCGGAATGAGACGGGTCTGTCTATGCCCATAGTTACTGTCTCAAAAACCTGTCCAGAGCCATGAGGCCCAGCCATTACTTGGAATTTATTAGGACCTGTCCGGAGCCATGAGGCCCAGCCATTCCTTGGAATTTATTAGGACCTGTCCGGAGCCATGAGGCCCGGCCATTCCTTGGAATTTATTAGCCTGAGCTCTGGGTATTCTTCTGCCCCAGCCTAGGTGACAGAGCACTGCAGCTGTAAAGCTTGAGCAAACAAGGGGTGATGCTCTTTAGATAAGCACCTGTGTCCTGCTTCCCCTTGATTGGGTAAAAGATTGTCCTCGCCCCACACCTGATTTACATGCCACTCCACGGCTTACCTGGTTGAAGACTGTAAGCCATTACTGACTCACGGGCAGGGCGTGCTCCCCTGAACTCCCTGATTGGCCTGTTGCCAAAGTAGCCTAATTTGCATGTGTGACGGATGCTTCCCCCACTGCTGGCCCATATAAACTGTAACTCTTTGTTCATTAAATGAGACTTGATCAGGATACTGTCTTGTCTCCATTTTCCGTGCCTCTTGCCCCCCCGCCCCCCCCCCCCCCGCCAATTCCTACTCTCTCCTCCAGGATCCATGTTGAAGTTCCTGTTGGACGGGACAGAAACCAACAAGGACAGCTCTACCCTGCCCTATAGGGTCGCTGCCCTATAGAGTCAGAATTGACTCGATGGCAGTGGGTGAGCGTCCTTACTGACCGCTCCCTTTTCTCTTTTTCCTTCCCCATTTCTTTTTATTATTGCTTTTCCGGTCGTGTCTTGCCTAGGTATTTTCCAAGACTCTCTGAAGGAATGTTCACTATATATGTTACTGGACTCAGCTAAGACTACCACCTCTTGAGAGCCCAGCTGGGCACCCAAGGGGGCAGAGTACAATATAAGAGGTCTGGTATCACACATCCTGGGTTTGAATCTTGCTTCTACCACCACTACTGAACCATTGTCAGCCATGTGACCTGGAGCAAATTACCTAGCCTCTCTAAGGCAGTTTCCAAACTTAAAAGCAAGAACACTCATAGCACCAAAAGGAACCCTGGTTTCCCATGGCCCAGCTCGGGCGGCAACCTGAAAAGTGGGCAGTGTGAATCCAGCAGGAGCCCCCAGGAAGAAGACCTGGAAATGTGCTCCCCTGAAGACTAAGCTGAGAAAGCCCTATGGGACACTGAACAACACGGAGAGTCCAGGAGTGGAAATCAACTCAATAGCAACAACACAACAGTAGTAAAAATCTTTTCTTAATAATAGTTCAGTGGCTAAACTACAAAATTTTTCTCCCATCCTCCATTTGAAGCTTCTAGAACCAGAAATGTTAAGTAAAGTAATCGTTTTAATATAGAGGTTGAGGTAAAAAATGGAATGTCCTGTCAGGAAACAGGATTTCGTCATCATCTACGGTCATCACGGTCATCAGCCTCACAGACCTCCTGTGGGCCCCTTGCCAACGCTCTCTGACGTCCCTGACAGGACACGCACACCCTGACTAAAGGGCGCCGCCGCAACGGTTTGCAGAGTAAACAGGCACGAGGCCTCCAGGGAGCGTGGTTCGGGACATGTACGCTCCAGCGCAGCTGCTTTCCGCCGAGGCATCCGCAGATGGCAAAGACTCACGGCCTTTCTCCTCCGTCCGTGAAAAACATTAAGAAAAACAATTCATGCCATGTTCCTAACATGTTAAGCAGACATGTATATTGTATCCCAGCCACTTAGGGCAACGGTTCCTAAATAAAAATGCGTCCTGAATGGCCTCCAGATGCAATATTTCAAGGGTTCCCTGGGCAAAAAACTGGATGAATGGCCCAGGAAGCATCAGACAGATAAGGAAGGGAGGGTCACGGCACCGAAAAGAATTGGTTGACGCCCAACTATTTCAGGGAATGAAAGCAGGACAGGTGTGCGTCGAGGTTGTAGCTTTCATGCAATTCATTCCATCTGCCTGCTGCACAAATGATTCAAGAAGCTGCGCCCTCTGAAGAAGAATGAAGAATCAGGCGAGGCCTCCTTAGCAACCCGGAGCGTGGAAACAGCAGGACCCTGCTTTCTAAAAGCCGGAGGATTTGAAGCACTTACAAGTGCAAGGTGAAGATCGAAATGACAGCTTGCAGAACAGAGTACATCCCCGCATACAGGAAACAACAATCTTCACAATTGGGCCAGTAAGCGGCATAGTGATAAATAGAGAAAAAACTGATGTTTTCAAGAATTGTATTTTATTTGAATCCACAATCAATGTCCATAAAAGCAGCGATCCAGCAGGGAATGATGCACTGCACTGGGAAAGCCTCAAAAGGCCTCCATAAAGTGTTTGAGAGTGAAGGTTTCACAATGTGACCCAACATGAGACTGATCCAAGACACCGGTGCACATGCAAGGTGGGCAATGCATAAGCTATGTACAGCACTGTGGAGAACTGATGTCTCGGAATTATGGCGCTGGAATATATACACAATACCAAACCAAACTCACTATCTGTGACAGTTAAGGTTTATTGTGCCAACCTAGCCAATGAACACATGTGGAATTAATTGAAGGGCAGAGAGATAAATGGCTCGGTGAGCCTTGCCTGTCTGGTTGCTTTCTCTCTGATGGTTGGACCTTAGCTAGTTCTTAGCCTCAGCTGGCAAGGCCAACTTTCTGTGAGCCCTCCCTGGAGAGAAGCCACATGACCCTACTTGATGCAGCCCTGGGTGCTAGAGAAGCCCTGTGGAGACCCCTGGCAGCACTGGGATGCTTACACACTCACTGATTTGGCTTTCCTCCTGCATTTGGCATCATTGCATGCATTTTGTGAGTTTAGGGAGGACTTTGTAGATCAATGTCAGGCATATGAGCAATTGTCAGACTGATAGGCTTGGACTGTACTGGGTTGGGATGCTTAATGTACAATTATCCTTTATATAGAACTCTCTCTTATAAAATATGAGTGTTTATGAATTTTGTTTCTCTGGTCTACCCAGACTAACACACTATCATCGAATCAATACTGACTCATAGCGACCTCCTATGGGTTTCTGAGATTGTAACTGGTTACAGGAGTAGAAGACCAGTCTTTCTCCCTCAGAGCTGCTGCTGGTTTCAAACTGCCGGCCACAGGGCTCACAGCTCAACACATAACCACTACACAAACCAGGGTACCTCATCTATAGCATTGACTGCCAAAAGACAAGTAAGTCTGACTTGGAAGAAGTACATCAGAATGTTCCTTAGAAATGAGGTTGGTCAGACTGCATCTCATTTCCTTTGTTCATGTTATTAGAAGACAGTAGTCTGGAGAAGGGCATCATGGATGGTAAAGTAGAGGGCTAATACAAGAGGAAGACTCTCAACGAGATGAATTAACACAGTGGTTGCAACGGAGGAACTCAAGCGTAGGTCTCAAACATCGCAGGGATTGTAATGATGCCAAGAAAAACCAAACAGGCACACAAACAAACCACCCTCACTGCCATCGCGTCAATGCTGACTCATAGTGACCATTTTAGGACAGGGTCGAACTGCCCCTGTAGATTCCTGGAAGTAGAAAGCCTTGCCTTTCTGCCCACGGAGGAGCTGGTGGTTTCAAACTGCTGAGCTTATGGATCACAGCCAAATGGGTAACCACGATGCCACCAGGACTCCTTAATGAGGGTACAAGACGAGCATTGCTTCTTGTCCACAGGTTGTGAATAGGAACTAACCTGATGGCACCTAACAACAACAACAACTGGAATTTTCTAGGCTGCATAATCAAAATGTTCCTAGTGCTTTGGTACAAAGTAGGACTTTGGATCTGGAGAGTTAGTGACAAGCGGGCAATCAATTTGATCATTTGTTTTGGCTTAAATGAAAGTACTTTTTTTTTTGTTTTTGTTTTTAACAATTTATTGGGGCTGATACAATTCTTTTCACAGTTCATACATATACATACATCAATTGTATAAAGCACATCTGTACAGTCTTTGCCCTAATCATTTTTTTTTCTCTTTTCTTCTTTTACATTTTATTAGGGACTCCAACAACTCTTACCACAATCCATACATATACATACATCAATTGTATAAAGCACACCCATACATTCCCTGTCCCAATCATTCTCAAGGCATTTGCTCTCCACTTAAGCCCCTTGCATCAGGTCCTCTTTTTTTCCCCCCCTCCCTCCCTTTTCCCCCCTCCCTCATATGCCCTTGGTAATTTATACCTCGTTATTTTGTCATATCTTGCCCTATTCGGGGTCTCCCTTCCCCCCTTCTCTGCTGTCCCTCTCCCAGGGAAGAGGTCACATGTGGATCCTTGTAATCAGTTCCCCCTTTCCAACCCACTCACCCTCCACTCTCCCAGCATCGTCCCTCACGCCCTTGGTCCTGGAGGTATCATCCACCCTGGATTCCCTGTATCTCCAACCCTCATATGTACCAGTGTACAGCCTCTGTCCTATCCAGCCCTGCAAGGTAGAATTCGGATCATGGTAGTTGGGGGGAGGAAGCATCCAGGATCTGGGGGAAAGCTGTGTTCTTCATCGATACTACCTCACACCCTAATTAACCCATCTCCTCTCCTAAGCCCCTCTATGAGGGGATCTCCATTGGCCGACACTTGGGCCTTGGGTCTCCACTCTGCACTTCCCCCTTCATTAAATGAAAGTACTTTACGTAACTGATACCTAGTCTTGGATAGCCTTCATAAGGGAAGCCAGAAGCTTCTGGTGTCTGCAGCATCCCTGCCTAATTCTTAAAACCTGTATCTTTCATATGCACTGCTTTTCCTTTATTTCCTGTAGTCTGAGAAAATTTTCAGTGGTTTGACAAACGAGCGATTTCTGGGGAGGGGGAAATGTGTTTGCATGTGTATTTGGCTTGTGTTAAGCTCTCAGTATATGATGCTCGAAAGTGCAGTATTTGGGTCTGTTGCACGCAGGGCCATCATGCGCTCGAGCTGATTATGTGGTAGCTAACGAGAAACTTTCCGTGCATTCAGTTATCACTGGTTGGCTGGAATGTGTTTGAAACAATGATTGCCCGGGACTTGGAGTTGGGGAAAGGAGAAATTGACTACAGAGGGTATGAACCAACACTTGACACACACACACATATTTGAAAAAATGTACATATAGCTGTTAACAGCAGTTTTTGTGTGTAATGACCAGAAGGATTTTGAAAACTATCAACTATCAGTAGATTTTACATATAATAAAATTCATCTTTATTTATAACAAAAACACACAGTTCAATGAATTTTGACACTGTATATACATTAATAAACAACATAAAAAACAATTCTAGATGGATCAAGATTTTGAGGAAGTTCAGGAAGACTTCAAAGTTGAGGCAAGACAAGGACACAATGAATGAAGAAACTCTAACTGAAGTTCAGAAACAGGTGGAAGACCATAGAATTGCCCTCGATGCCACTTTGACGGAAGTTATGATCTCACATGACCCAGCATTTTCCATTTAGCCTACCACATTGGCTCAACTTGATGAGTATCAAAAGCATGTCACGACACTCAGGTAGCTCAAGAGCTAATCGTTCCTCAGTCCGAGCAAAATCAAAGCTAACTGTGATTAGGACTCACGGCCACACTCACAGTGACTCTGCAGGACCGAGTAGATCTGCCCCGTGGGTTTCCAAGACTGTAATTCTATAGCAGAAAGTCTCCTCTTTCTCCCTTGGAGCAGCTGATGGCTTCCAACTGCTGATTTTGCCGTTAGGAGCCCAGCGAGTTACCCACTATGCCACCAGTGTTCCTAGAAACCCAGTGACATGGAATCAAGTTAGACTCAAAGCGGCCCTATATGAAGACTTCATAATGACGCTATAAGAGAATAGCAACCCTACAGAAGAGGGACTCTACCTGAGGATGATAGTATCGAATAAATAGTAACCTGGAAAAGGTCGGACTTACCAGTGCAACCCTAGATGAAGATCGATACACAACAGTTGATTTCAAAGGGTTCTGCTTGGCCCATTAGATTCCAGGTAGAAACGGGAGCTCAGAAGACTATGGTGGTTACTGTTATTTCAGGATTCCTAAGGGATAATATTGATAGACTTTCTTAAAAGACACAGGATAATCATGGGAACTTACTAGGGAAAAGGTTTTAAGAAAAATGTAAAACTACATTTGTGAGAAAAATAACTAAAAAAATAAAACATGGTCTGAGTCCCTAGAGAAGGCCCAAACTAGTATATTGGCTTGGTATTGATCAAAGAGCACAGGATTCTTTGGGACAAGGATTACAGATTTAGAAGCACAGCCTTCTGAAGTGTAAAGACCCAGATAAAGGGTATTTTAAGCAACTGTAAGTGCCTATTTTAGTAATTTTGTTCAGTAAAGATTCCCAATGATTTTGCACACGCTCCTCCTGAGCACAGTAAAGTGTCCTGGAGGTCCATCTTTCTCAAAGTGATCTATCATTTGCTACAAGCCACACAGTGAAATGCCTTAGCAGAGTCAATAAAACACAAGTAAGCATCTTTCTGTTGTTCTCTGCGTTCAGCCAAGATCCATCTGTCATCAGCAATGATATCTCTTGTTCCACATTCTTTTCTGAATCCTACCTGAACCTCTGGCAGCAACCCGTCAATGTACCTCTGCAACCATTTTTGGATGGTGTTAAGCACAATGTCACTGGTATGTGATATCAGTGATATTGTTCTATACTATGAGCATTCTGTTGGATCACCTTTCTTGGGAACAGTTACAAAGATAGATGTCGTCCAGTCAGGTGGCCAAGAATGCCAGGTTCCGTGTCATAGACGAGTGAGTGCTCCCACGGCTTCATCAGCTGGAGTCCTCCTTAGAGGCAAGCATGGTGAGACGTAGTCTTACTTGCTGTGGGCATGCTCTCAGGAGAGATCAGTCCTTGCAGAAGGCATCATGTTTGGTAGGGTAAAGGACATTGGTGGAGAGGAAGGTCCTCAAGGAGATGGACGGACACAGTGGCTACAGCAATGGGCTCAGGCCTGGGGACAATAGTGAGGATGGGGCAGTGCTAGGCATTGTTCCTCCCATTGTGCATAAGGTCACTGTGGGTGGGGACCGACTCGAAGGCACCTAACAACACCATATTTTGTAGCAACACATTTTTTACTAATGTGCGTGTGTGTGTATACATACACCTGTTCTTAGTTGTTGTCAAGTCAGCTCTGACTCAGGGAAACTCAAGACCAGCAGAAGGACATGCTGGTCAGCCCTAAGCCAGCTGCGCAGTTATGTTTGAGCCCATTGTTGCAGCCACCGTGTATTTTAAATGCTTCCCAAAATGGAGGGATCACAATCCAGCATTAAATCTGACAATGTTCCATTGTGATCCACCAGAAGATATTCATGAATTGATTTTCAGAAATAGATTGCCAGGCAGTAGTGGAGAAAGTTGTTTGCTGCTTTAGGCAAATAGGACAGAGCCACCACCTTCCATGGTTCAAGACCCATGGGAAATGCTGATGGCTCCACCAAAGGGTATGGCTGCAGCACAGCCGGGGCCAATCATTGATATGCAAAGTGGTGTAATGGCAACTGACAACTGGCTGCAGAGAAACCCGCTGGCAAGCCGTGTCCACACCCTGGACTGCATCGCATCTGACTCTGAAACTAGTGTTCTTCATCCGCATGTTTGTGCCCAATACACAATCCTCTGCTTCTAGAATTCTGCTAGACATTTTAAAAGAGAGGACACAGAAAATTCTATCTTGTCTAAAGAAAAATCGTTTTTCAAGGATTATAATTCTGAACTCCTGAAAGTCCGCTCCCTCTTCTGCATACTTTTCTCAGGAAGGGGGAAGGAGCCAGAAGACACAAGGTCAGTGTGGATGTAGTTAATAAGAATGTCATCCTAAGACCAAAGCACCAGCAAGGAAGGCTACCTGGTGGTAAGGTTTCTGCCTGGATTCACATGGTGTGCAGGTGCGTGCTGCAGCCAAAGACAGGGATTATTTCTGATTGGGGAAGTAAGCTGCTGTCGGGGAAAGTCATGACCTGGATAGAGGTTTCTGGAGAGTAGGAAGGGAGGCTGCACAAATCCAATTGCTTTTCCCAGGGACAAAATGATCTTGTCACATTAACATTTTTTTAAAAAAATAAAGGAAGGAGAGAGATAAAATATGGTTCCGGTTTCATGATTCATTTACAGCACTGCAGAGAAGTGCTTCATCAGACCTTCCTAATCATTTCATCTGCACACCTCCCAGGGAAGAAGTACCTGGTGACCAAGGAGAGGCAAGTCGGAGCTACAGAACTTGATGGTTCTGTCCCTACAGCCAAGAAGCCAGGCTTCCTCAGCTTCTGCCTGGAGCCCAGCAGGGGGGCTGGAGACTGGAAGACCCACATTCCTCTGGGCCACAGCTCTGCATAAAGACATCTGCAAGGCCCAACTAGCTGTCTGACTCCACTTCTGCACTTGGGGGCTGGATGGAGCCTCCCACGACCAGCAGGTATTCACCACGTGATGGCAATACAAGAGAAGCAAGGACATACTGACAAGAGCTGAGACTGAGACGTGACAAATGGCAGAGTAGGAAGACAGCAGAACTCTAAGAGCACAGCTGTCTGGAGCCATTTAGCATTGAGCTAAGAGCCCTGCAGACCTCACATGCTCCTGAGGGCAAGGCTGCAGCACAGCAGTGGACAATGATTGATGTGCAAAGTGAATCATCGAGAAAAGGTCAAATTGCATTCAGAACATTTTGTTTAAGCAAAGCATAGTTCTATATAAAACATTTTGGGAAAATCACCTTTCAGACTGAAATGTAAAACTTGGCGTTTAAATTGGGGTTATATTACTTGGCTATTAATAGTACTTTCACTTAAAAATTTGGGTATATTTCATATTAGTATACTTTAAAAATTCCATTCAATGATTTTATTTTACCTGTGTATTCATCCTCGGGAGAAAGATGGGGCTTTATGGCCCACAAAGAGCGACAGGCTTAGAAACTCATGAGGCAGCTCTACCTTGTCCTGTTGGGTCGCTGTGAGTCAGCATTGACTCGATGGCAGGGAGTATATATTCATACTGACATATAAGGATATACAGATCCATATACAGAGAAATAGATACACACTTTATTTCACATATACATATATAGACAAAAGTGTATATGTATACTATTAGGTGTCCAAAGTGAACGTTGCCTGGCTTTTCTTCTTCAGAAAAAAGCTAGCAAGTTTCTCCCTTGCTGTGGAGAACTTGCCATGACAACACAGGACACACACACAGGAGCCACACACACAGGACAGCAAGATGAGAGAATACAACAGACAAGATAGCAAGCCCAGCAAAGATTTAATAGGCAAAAGTATACTTCAATCTTGAAGTGGGTTACCTCATGATTTGAGGAAGTTGACCACCTCTAGGGGTATAGGATTGGATTTTATAGGGGTCAGGTAGTTGTACCCCATTGGGTCACCTAATCCCCTAATTTACTTTCCCATTGACCCTTATTCTTGCCTCCCAATTGGTCCTTATTCCAGCATAAGACTTGATCTCCGAATCCAAAGCTTGTGTACCTGCTTATCATGTGGGACTATGTTAGTCAATCGGTTATCTGGGCATGACCTTTTGAATAGATAATGTGAGGCAATTCAGGATGGGTCAACCTGAACTCTAGCTGTCCTTGATGTGACTAGTGGAATAGAGCAGGTGAGGTAGTGTTGGGATGAGTCACCTGCACATGATGAGTGGAATGTATCATGTGAGATCACCAAGTCTTTCTTCCAGAGTAACTCTGGCTGAGTCTGAAAGCACTCAGAAGCTGAGTATATATGTATATGTGTGTGTTTATATATATGTGTGTGTGTGTGTGTAATTTAAATGAAAACCTCTTTTCTTCTTCTAGATCCCATATCTTACAACTTCTTTCGGACTATGTATTTTCCCCCATCATTTCCAGGTACGGGCCTTCTTCTAGAATCTTTGGAATAAGCATATACATATGTTCATGTCTCTCTTACCCACACTACAAACAAACAAACTTGTCCAGGTCTTACAGTGCCCACATTGACCTCTGCCTTTTCTTCCCCAGAAACCAAACGGCCAGGCAATGCATCCTGGGACCACCTCTTTAAGCAAATCCTTTCGCTAACGTTTCAGAAGGGTTCATCTTAGATTTTTTTGGCATTTCCATATTGGACTACTCCTCTTTGTAAAACAATCCTTTCCTATGAGTTCCTGAGATACTTATTTACTTCTTCGCTACCAGGTCTCCTTTCAAGTTCCCTTCTCTAGCTGAACCCTACATGTCTTTCTTGTGTCTCATCTCACTCTAAGGATTCTTGATGTTTCATCTTATTCATCATTGCCTAATGACGCCCAAATCTGACAAACTATCCATGAATGAGGTTCAGACGTGTGTGTATGCCTACAAAACAGTGTCATAACCTCTCAGCTTGAATGGTACTTAAAACATCTGGAACTCATGTCGACTTTTTGGTTATCAAACTTGCTCCTCTTGGTTTTCTCTGTCATTCAATTTGGAGACACCCCGGACAGTCCCTTTTCATTCACTCACTCATCCCAGCCACCACCACCTTTCCTTGATTCTGCCTCTCAAATCTACCCCCTCTGGCCTTGCTACCACGCCCTGTTCTGTGTGCACTCTGCACTGGGGAAGTCTTCCGTCTTCACTGTTATGTATCAATTCTCCTTGGTTCCTTTTCGCCCCTTACCCTTGGATCTTCTTTGGTACCTTGGCTTTGGTAACCCACGTCTCCAGATTGACCTCATTATCACCACCCTAAAGCTCAGATTTATTCTCCTTCACAATTGGGGCCAGTTTATCCAACAAGCAGAGGAAGCACAGGTTATTTATACTTAGTTACTAATCTGCAGCCTTCGTGGTGTAGTGGCTACAAGTTGGGCCACTAACCACAAGGCCAGCAGTCCCAAACTGTGGTAGTTATGTAATCTTGTGTGAACTTGAGGATATTAGGCATGAAGGGGTGGAGTCTAGTTTGTCAATCAGGTCACAACCTGATGATGTGGTGGGTGTGGCCTTCTCAAGAGGATTCTGGGAACGTCATTTCTTTTGATCTGCCAGTGGACCACACACTCTCTCTCTGCCTTCCCTTACCTGCTGTTGAGACACTCAAGAGAGCTGGAGGAGCCACGTGGAGACCTGTGTCAGCCTTGAGATGCTTCTACCACCACTGGATCCACAAGTCTTTCTACCCACCAGCCTGTGATCTTCCTGCATTCAGCATCACTGCATGTGTTTTGTGAGTCTGAAGAGGACTTTATAGATTGGTATCAGACATATGGGTTACTACCAGACTTTGGACTTGATCTGGACTGAGATGGGATGTTTTCTCAATATTCAATTGCTCTTGTGCATAAAGCTCCCTCTTATACACATGGGGGCCTCTCGGGATTCGTTTCTCTAGTCAACCCAAACTAACACAAACATCATTTGTGATACCTGTCTTTTGGTTAAATACATAATACACAATAGCTTACCAACGAGATTTTTCGTTAATAAAGAAGTTATTTAATTTTCCTTTGCATCATTTCCTCCTAGTGAGAGAATATTGTTTGCATTTGTTTAATACATAAGATTTTTAATGCAAGAAAGAATATAATCCCTTTCATAATTCATTATTTTTGTTGTTTTCTCTAATCCTGTTTTTAAAAACATGTCTTACGTATTTTTTATTAAAGTACACGGGGACTTAAAAAAAAGTTCGTGGAAAATGGAATTAGAAGATAAGAATGAAATGTTTTACGCAAACTTTATGCAGCTTCCTGGTACATACAGCAATTGCTGCACCTAATGCGGAGTGGCACCGGTCATTGGTCGCATTCTTCACATTGTGTCAACCTTCCCATTATTTCCCTTCTAGTCGTTCCACGCCAATCAACTTAGCCCCGCCTTCTCACCCATCTCAGTAAGGGCCCAAAGTCTTCCAGCTTCACTGCAACAACGGGCTCAGGCAGCGGAACACGGCCAGGATGGTGCGGCGCCACGCGGCGTTTCCTTCCGTCCTGCGCCGGGCGCGATGGGTGAGAACGGACTAGACGACACCTAAAAACAACCACCTTCGCGCCCAAGGTTCAGAGTAACTGTTCATTTGGTCTCAAGTATATGATTTTTTAAAAGCGCACAGGATTAAAGGGTGACATTCTTTATTTTTGAGCTAACCTGTTTAATTAAGAGATAACCTCAGGGGCCAGTTTCAGTTCATGTAAAGAGGTACCTTTTAAACCTCATTCACCTAATTCTTGTAATTCTTCTTAAGAGGAAGGTATAGAGATGATCAAGAGGATAAAAATGACTGCCATGTACTAAGCATTGATGTGTTAAGTAGACCCTCTGGTGGTGCAGTGGGTTAGTTATTGGGCAGCAAACTGCAAGGTCAGAGGTTCAAGTCCACCAGCTGTTCCAAATGAGAAAAACAAGGTTATCTGCTTCTACAAAGTTTTACAATCTCAGAAGCCCTGTGGAGCTGTTCAAATCTGTCCAGTAGGGCCTCTGGGAGCTGGAATTGTCTCCCTGGCAGTGGTTTAAACCCAGTGGTGCGAGTGGGTAAATGCTCAACTGCTAACAGAAAGGTCGGTGCTTCCAATACTCCAGGGGTTCCAAAGGACAGAGACCCGGGGATGTGCTTCTAGAAACCCGTGGGGCAGGTCTACCCTGGCATGCGGGACCAGCACCAGTCACAAGCAACTGGAGGGCGGAGAACACCAAGCATTATGCTAAGATCGTCGCATACATTCGCTCGTCCAATCCCTACAATGAGCTGGGATATCCGCGTTTCACTTCCCATTTGCAGGAGGAAATGGAAGTTCAAAAACCTGTCGAAGTGCTTAAAACCAGTAAATAATCGGATTCCAATACAACCTGTTTCATTCCCGATGCACGGCACTCTGACTTTTTGCCTGGTACATTTATGTTGTTTTGTTAGGTGCCGCCAAGTCGGTTCCAATTCGTAGCAATCCTAGGCACCACAGAGCAAGACAGCGCCCGGCCCTGCGCCCTCTCCTCCGGGATCTTATGTTGGAGCCCATTGGGGCTGCGTTGTGTTAATCCAGCTCCTCGAGAGCCTTCATCTGTGTGTCCTGAAGATGACATTGCATTGCTTGGACTTACTTCTGGACAGCATTAATCTGTTAAGGCGAGGGACATCTCTGTGATCATAGAAACAAGCAAACCTGACCTCACGGGCATTCATGTATTATTTGACCCTGTTAGCCCCTCACTTAGAACCGGAGGTAACCAGCCGCAGGTAATACATAGGTCAGATTACATTCTATAATGAAACAATAAACAAACAAGCTCACCGCAGGAGTCAATTCCAACTCATAGTCCTCCTGTAGGACAGCGGTTCTCAACCTGTGCGTAACGATCCCTTTGGGGGTTGAATGACCCTTTCACAGGGGTCGCCCGATTCATAACAGTAGCAAAAGTACAGTTATAAAGTAGCAACGAAAATAACTTTATGGTTAGGGGGTGACCACCACATGAGGAGCTGTAGAAAAGAGTTGCGGCATGAGGAAGGTTGAGAACCACTGCATAGGACACGGTAAAACTGCCCCTGGGTTTCTGAGACTGTAACTCTTAAAGGGAATAAACGCCCCGTGTTTCTCTCCAGAAGTGATTGGTGGTTTCCAACTGCTAACCTGGCCATTAGTACCCCAATGCATAACCACTCTGCCGCTAGGGCTGACATAATGGAACCATAGATTGGTAAAAATGAAATTTATTTCATTGGTCTCTTTATCATTCACTACTTTACAAAAATGTGATATGCGACATGTTAAGATATTTGTTTAGGGAAAATGGAAAGATTTATGATAAATCAACTATTTGGGAAACCGAGTGTGTTAGTCTGGGTTGACTAGAGAAACAAATCCATGGACACACATATGTGTATAAGAAAGAGGTTCATATACAAGAGCAATTGAACATTGAGAAAACATCCCAGCCCGATCCAGTCCAAGTCCATAAATCCAATATTATCCCATATGCCCAATACCAATCTATAAAGTCCTCTTCAGACTCACGAAACACATGCAATGATACCGAATGCAGGAAGATCCAAAGGCCAGTGGGTAGAAAGACTTGGGATCTAGTGGCATTGTAAGCATCTCAGCTCTGGCAGGGGTCTCTACATGGCTTCAGAGGTCTGGTTGCATCAGGGTAGACCAGTGGCTTGTCCAACTTAGGGTACTAGGGTAGTTCCATGGGTCTTGTCAGCTGCAATGTCTCCCAGGGAGTGGCAGAGAGAAAACTGTCTCCCGCCCCCAAGGAGGAAGTCCTGGATTTCCCAGAATTCTCAGGGGAAGGCCATGCCCACACAGAGACCTCATTGGCTATGATCTGATTAACAGGCTAGACTCCACCCCTACACTTGTAATCCTCAAATTGACAAACAATTATAGATCTACCACACTGGGTCAATAAAATGCATACTTTTATGTCAAATTAGATTTTTCTTTATTCAAATCCTTGCATATTTTTCATCATTTTCCCCTCTTAGAATGCTCACAAAACTGAGTTGATGCCTTGGTCCCATTCCGAGTCCAAATACAGCAAAGAGAAAGTGCACGGAAGGCTCCTTAGTCATTAGGATGAGTGCTGTACTCGGGTCCAGGACAGCGTCGTCTGGATTGCTTTTTGCACTTCCTGTAAGATGTGCATGGAAAACATGCGAGCCTCTTCTCACGGAAGAAAAGTTAGGAAATAGAAGATTACCAAGGGAGTTCCAAGTCTTTATTGTTTCTTTCTGCAGTGACTGTAAGTAACCATCATCTGCAGTGCACGAGAGGGGGATTTTTGTAAATGGTATACAACGGTCAGAAAGAGTCGTCTTCACCTGCATACCTCCTGTACACACACACATATATACATACACACACACATCTCCCATCTATGGACCTCTAACTACATACACACACACACACAGTCATACAGGTTGTACAGGTACAATACATGCATCTCTAGTCGATGTATGTTTGGGTGTAGATCAGTCGAATTAGGGTTTTCGTTTGGGTAAAGTGTTATGCAGGCGATCCTTCTAGGTGTTTTCAATCCACTCTGACTTGCTCTTCACAGCAGCATGTGTGACATTTCTGAGCGAGGACATCAGGATGCAAGGCTGGCGGTTTGCCCCGGGTCCCAGAGCAGGCGCCTGCTGCCGCCTCCCCGTGTCAGCTCCGTCTGGGAAGGGCGTCGTGCCGCCCGTCTTGATGGCCTTTGGTCAAATCTCTCAAAAAGTCATGTTACACAGCAATCTCGTCTGAATCTGCTCTCGGTTCTGCTCAGTCTGAATAAAGCGAGCGAGTAAATGCCCTTGTTTCTGTGAAACACAGGCGCAGCCTCAAGACTGAGCGGGGGCTGGAGCAGCAGGCGCTGCCACCCATTCCAAGCTGCGGATGAAAAACACCTGTCTCCCTAATTAGAATGTGCCCGAACTGCAGGGCAGAGAAGATGAAGACAGGCGACAAGCAAGCACTGGCACAAAGGCGGCGGAGGAAGCTATTTTTAAAAACTGCAACCACGAGGAGTAAATGCATCTATCGTATCGTCATTTTCTTCCTCGTCGTTGCTAGGCTGTGGTTTATATGTATTTTTAAATCATCGTTGCCTTGGTGACCACCTTTCCAGATTAAAGTAACCGTCGCCCCCTGCTGTCTGAAGGGCCTCAGAGTTTTGTTTTTCTTTTTCCTCATCTTAAAACAAAGCAACACCAATAACACAGTTAGGCTTCCAAGTGAATTGCTTACGGCTTTATCCCAAGGATTTTAGAAAGTTATTTAAACTGTAAATACTAGAGATGTCTCAGTGCCTGGGGCAATGTCTTTCTTACCTCTATTCTTCAACTCCAGGGTGGCCATTAAGAGTGTCCTCGCCTTTATTATTTAAATTATGTGAATGGCATTTGAATTTTTGAAAAGCAGGAAATTGCTTGATTTTGCTGCTAATTCCCCATGGAATTGCTGGAAGTAGCTAGCATTAAGCTGAGAGGTAGCAGGAGTGGGTAGACTATAGAACCCCACTGAAAATTTAGCTATGTCTGATAAAAAGTAGTAATAAAACAGTCGAATTAGGGAGAATTCCCTAACTTTGAGGACAAAAGTGTGCCTGACCCAACTAAAAAAAAACTCACTGCCATCAAGTCAATGCCGACTCATAGTGACCCTATAAGGCAATGTAGAACTGCCCTGTTTGTTTCCAAGACTATAAACTCTTTACTGGAGCAGAACTCCTGAGGAGCAACTGGTGGTTTTGAACTGCTGACTTTCCAGTTAGCAGCCCAATTTGTAACCACTGCTTCCAGTGGTTACGGTCTCCAGGGCTCTTTTCCCTGACCCAAGCCATGGTATTTTCAGTTGCCTCATATGCATGTAAAAGTTGGATTTTGAAAAGGAAGACCAAAGAAGAATTGAATTGCGGTGCCGATGGAGAATATTGATATACCACGGACTGCCAAAAGAACAAGCAAATCTGTCTTGAAAAGAAATACAGCCAGAATGCCCTTTAGAAGTGAGGCTAGGGAGACCTGTCTCATGTACTTTGGATATGTTATCAGGAGAGACCTGTTCCTGGTGGTGGGCAGACGGAGAAGCAGTGAGCTATTCTAGGGAAACATTGGAAGAGTGAAAGGCCGCACAGACAATTCCCACTGGTTTTCGGATGAGAATGACTGTTCTCGAACTTCCTGCCAGTGGACTCTTCACCACCATTTACAAAATGCCACCACTGTCCAACTCATCTTCTTTGTCAAGGTAAATTATTATGATTTGTGTATTTCCTGTATTAAAATATATCTTTAAGTTGATATGTAATGTTTCTAGCCCTCAATGGCAAATAAGGATCAGATTCACAAATTTGTTGGTATAAGAAGCAATGACAATGAAAACCAAAAGATATTTTAAAAAGAAAGAGAGACTCCATTTACATTAGACCCCATGGCATCTTGCACACAGAACCCTGTCATAACTCAGTCTCTGGACTGGATTAAATGAAAAGGGAAGGAAAAAGATGGAAAAGTCAACCGTGTCAAGCACCAAAGGGAAGTCAAAAGGGACGGGAACTTAAAGAAACCATTGACTCTCTTACTTAGGAGCCCAGGGTGACTCCAGGGGATTTCAGCGGAGTGGTGAGGTGAAAGCCCAATTGCCTGAGAACTTTAACGAAGAGCTACAAGCAACGAGGAGCCACAGGCCAAGACATTTGACAATGAAACCAGCAAGAGAAAGGTGGTGATGCCCAGAGCTAGAGATTGGAGAAAAAATCCAACTAACTTGACTCTGTGTTAAGACAGACAAAGAAAATGATGATTGGATTAGCCAGGTTCAAGAGGAGTCGGAAGCGGGGATGAGGAAGGAGGATCAGGAGCCCAGGTTGAATCTCAGAAAAGAGTAAGAATCCATTTTCTTCTGGGAAAGGCAAATAGTTGGAAAGGTTATGCAAGATGCTTTTGATGGGGTGTTTCAAGTTTTCGGAAAGGACAGGCAGGAACCCCAGCATTGCACTGTGAGCTTACAGAGACTGGAAGTGGACTTCATGCTGGAGCAACGGGTTGGGAGGAAAGGACTTTTACAATGAGAGCCTTGCTGAAGGCAGTCCGGACTGCCCTGAGAGGAGAGAAGGCCGGAAATACAAGGCCGAAGAGGATAGGCATCCCAATGGTTGGGTGGTTTTCCTCTAGCAACAGAAGGTAAACCCTTCTGAGGAGCGGAAAAACAAGCTATTGGCTGTTTCAGCATTAAGACTGCCATGGCCTGCGTGGTAGAGCAATGTTGTGAGGAGATTTGACTGGAAACGTTTGGCTATGGTGTGCAGGAAAGTGAGATGAAATTGGGTGTGGAGCTAAGTAACAGGACAGAGGGTGTAAGAGGGTAGACCGTTTGGGTTGCAAGATGGGATCCAGAGCAGAGAGGTCAAGGGCACTGAAGCACAGATTTAGTGGGAACATGACCTTGGAGAGGCAGGTTGGACAGAAACTGGAGTCTGGCAAGGATTTTGAAAATTCAGATCCCTGGGCTAGAGCAACTCTTGCCTGCGATGATAAAGTCTATGGGTTGTTGACAAGGAATATTCATGAAGCTCTTTGAAGTAGAGCAAAACTCAGAACATGATGCCAAAACTAAAGCTGTGGGAAGATGAATGAAAAAAAGTTCTAAAAATGGCAAAGACAGAAATCTACAACAAGATGCCATTTCTTAAGTCCCTGCCCTACCAGGCACTCGGGGCAGTTTTCACCGTTACTCGCTCAATTGCTGCTCCTCTGTGAGGAGTTATTATTACTTTCATTTCACAGAAGATAGAACTGAAGATCGGAGTGATTAAGTGATTTGTCCAAGGTCACTGAGCTAGTAATGGGGATGATGAAATGTCATTTCTCCCAGACTGCCAAAGTCACACTGTGCAATTCATTCATTCTTGGGAGCATGCCAAGAGCACTTTGGGAGCCTAAAATGTTGTCAAGAGAGAGACAGGAAGCTGAAGGAAGAAAGGAAGAGGGGATAGGGGAGGGAGGAAGAAAGGGAACAAGGTGGAAATGGAAGCACGGCCGGCTAGCAGGCAGGCAAACGATGACAAGAATAAAATGAAGGCTGACTAGATGGAAGGAAGGAAGCATGGCCTTTAAAGGCCATGCCTCTGCAGAAGAGCGTGGTCGAATTCATCCCCAACACCAGAGCGCAAGGAATCCCGCGCCGCTGCCCCTCCTCACCCCGCACCATTAAATGTGGGAGGTTATTTTTAACTCAGAGCCTCACTCAATTAAGTCCCCTACATTGCCTTCCTGGTTATCTTTTATCTGTCCTAAATTGCCATGTGGGTGACATAAACAAAACAATCTGTTCTCTAATTGGGACCTTTCCAAAAATTATCACAAACATCAGCTCAGCTGCTTGCCAATCCTCCCTCTGCCTCCATTAACGTAATGAAATGGGCTTAGATTCCTCTGAGGACAAGCATTTGATATAAGAGGAAATTCCGTTGGATTTTACAAACCGAAAAGCTGAAGTGAGAAAGGGTTGGTGTCTTTGCAGATTCACAGCGCTCTCTCACTACAGTCACTGGAAAGGGAAATCTTTCCACAAGTGTCTATTTTTGCAAAGCAGTTTTGAGAGGGTAGCACAAGAAGAGAAGACTCAACACTCATGTGCAGGCCGTTGGAACATTTTCAAGGACCCTCAATCAAGTTGCACCTCCTGACACTCATGGCTGCCGAGCGGCTGGCCCCTCACGCTCGCAGTAAGCTGGGAGCATGAGATAAGAGTCTCGAATTCATGAGCATCGAGACTAGACCTTTAATAGGCAAGAGGAAGCACACAATGGAAGGCCTTCGCAATCCTCACCTAGCAAAAACAGCAGCCTTCAATAGGTCTTCTGTGCGACAGTGTTTCTATGGCGTCTCGCCATACATAGTGTTTCTGGCCATGGAAGACCTAACAAGTTGGGGATCTGCCTAGGACAGCTCCACTCTTACTTGTTTTCCATACTGGGTCTAAGGGGTTGATTGGTGGCCCCTAACAATATGTAAAACCTAACCCCCGCTACCTGTGAATGTGACCGGACTTGGACATGGAATCTTTGCAGATGCAATCAAGTTCAGGCGAGCTGATAATGGACTAAGGAGCCCTGGTGGGATAATGAGCCTACAGAATTGGGCTGCACACTGCAAGATCAATAGCTTGAAACCATTAGCAGTTCTTCAGGAGAAAGACGAGGCTCTGCTCCTGTAAGGAGTTACAGTCTGAGAAACCCGCAGGGGCTGTCCTGCCCTGTCCCGTAGGGTGGCTAGGAGTCAGAATGGATGCAGTGTCAGGGAGTTTAGCTTTGGGTTTCAAATCCAGTGGCTGATGTCTCTATAAGAGAAAGAAGGGGGGGACGGGGAAGACAGTGGCGCTCGGCCGGGCTGTGCCACCTGCCGGCCGGTGGCTTTTCCCAAGAGCACAGCTCCGGGTTCCCCTCAAGGAAGATGCTCAAACCACCAGCTACTCCGTGGGAGAAAGAAGAGGCTTTCTAGTCCCATAAAGAGTTACAGTCTGGGAAAACCCACAGGGGCGCTTCTACCCTGTCCTGTTAGAGTCACTGTAAGTCAGAATCAGCTCGATGGTCTCCAGTTTGTTTTTTATAAGACAGAACAAGAATTGTATCAGGAAACTCAATGAGATAAGTGTGATCAAAGTTCAGGAAATAACTGGAGCTGACTCCTGCTGCAGTTTATGAAATATTGAGATTTTTGGACAATCAGACCATATACTTGTAGGGAATTGGCTAGGAAAAGCTAGGACCAGATCAGCATTGCCAACAGGAGGCTGAGATTTCCAGGAAGCATTCAGTCAACCCATAGAAAGCTCTGGGATGAGGGAACAAGCAGAAGCACTTGCTATATCCATCGACACTTGCTCCCTGGAGGGGATTTCACCTTCTCTTCTCAAGGGAGCTGTTTGGGGAATGACTGATGGCTAAGCATTTGTTTCAGCTGAATTCATGGTATGCACAGCCGTTGTCCGCCCAGAAATGCAGCACCTATACATTTCCATCCTTTGCTTCCTAGTGTTTTCTCTTGCTCGGAGCCTCCGGCCTTTCCTCAGACTGCCTTTGCTGTGCAGAGGAGACAGCAGGAGCTGAAGGGGGATTGTGTATGTGCCCCTCACTCTGACAGCCACTGGTCTGTCTATCCAATGGATCAGCCTTGCACCTGTAAAATGCTCATAGGTTGTGTTTCCTGCTGACGATGTCTTTACCAGGACCTGGTTCAGCTCCCTCAGGTACCTCCGAGCCCTGACAAAGTGTAGGCTGCGAGAACACTGCTTTGCTGACTGCCCGGTGAAAAACTATGGACCTAGGAGAAACCCCTTTAAATGCTTGTGGTGACAACTTCATTTCGGGGCCCAGATTATTCTGATAACCGAACCTGGTATGTGTGCACATGAAATGCAACAGTCTCTGAGTAATGTATCATGTCTGGGACATTAAATGTCACTGAAGCGGTTAAAAAAAGAGAGAGAGAAAGAAGAGAGATTTGTGCACAGTGAGCTGAAGAGTAGGTGGACACTAACGCAGTGTGATGAGGAGGTTTAGATTCATTGGTCCAATATCTGCATGCAGAGGTTGGGAAATTAACCCTGTGAACATTCAGGCACCCTCCACCCCAGTAAAATGTCTAGGGGTCCTGGTGTGGGGCAGGTTTAGACATTCCTACTAACGTGAAGAATAAACTATTGCATCTGGCCCTCCAACAACTAAATAGGAGGCACAACACCTAGTGGGCCTCTTCAGATGTTGGAGGCAACATATCCCTCATTTGGGTGTTCTATTTCGATCTATTTATCAAGTGACATGAAAGGTCTCCAATTTTGAGTGGGGCCCCGAACAAGAAAAGGGTCTGCAACAGGTTCAGGTGTTGTGCAAGCTGCTTTGCCACTGGGACCATATGATCCAGCTGACCCAATGGTGCTAGAGGTGTCAGCTGTAGATTGAGATGCAGTGTGGAGTTTTTGGCAGGCCCGTATTGTTGAATCACAGTGTTGACCATTGGGATTTTGGAGTAAAGTTCTTCCATCCTCTGCAGACAGCTACTCACTCCCCCCTTGTAAAACAGCTGTTGGCCTGTTACTGGACCTTAGTGGAGACCGAACGCCTCACCATGGGACACCAAGTCACCATGAGGCTTGAATTGCCCATCATGAGCTGGGTATTGTCTGACCCACGGAATCATAAAGTTGGACGTGTGCAGCAGCACTCCATTGTTAAATGGAAGTGGTATATACGAGATCGGGCCAAAGCAGGACCTGAAGGGACAAGTAAGCTGCATGAAGAAGTGACCCAAATGCCCACAGTCTCTACTCCTGTCACAGCACTGTCTTTCCAGTCTGCACCTATGGCCACCTGGGGAGTTCCTTATGACAATTTAACTGAAGAACAGAAAAGTCATGCTTGGTTTACGGATGGCTCTGCACGATATGCAGGTGCCACTCGTAAGTGGACAGCAGCAGCACTACAGCCCCTTTCTGGGATCTCCCTGAAGGACAGTGGTGAAGGGAAATCCTCCCAATGGGCAGATCTTTGAGCAATGCACCTGGCCTTTCAATTTGCCTGGAAGGAGAAATGGCCAGATGTGAGACTGTATACTGATTCATGGGCTGTGACTAATGGCTCGGCTGGATGGTCAGGGAATCAGAAGGAACATGATTGGAAAATTAGTGACAAGGATGTTTGGGCAAGGGGTATGTGGATAGACTTCTCTGAATGGGCCAAGAAAGTAAAGATAATCGTCTCATGTGAATGCTCACAAAAAGGTTACCTCTGAAGAGGAGGACTTTTACAATCACGTAGATAAGATGACACACACTGTGGAGACTTGTCCTCCTCTTTCCTCAGCCACCCCTGTTATCGCCCAATGGGCACATGAACAAAGAGAACATGGTGGCAGGGATGGAGGCTAAGCATGGGCATAGCAACGTGCCTTCCACTCACCAAGGCTGACTTGGCCACTGCCACTGCTGAGTGCCCCATTTGCCAGCAGCAGAAACCAATATTAAGTCCAAGATATGGGGCCATTCCTCGGGGAGATCAACCAGCAACTTGGTGGCAGGTTGATTACATAGGACCACTTCCACCATGAAGGGGACAGCATTTTGTTCTTACTGGAATAGACACCTACTCTGGATATGGATTTGCCTTCCCTGCACGTGATGCTTCTGCCAAAACTACTGTTCGTGGACTTACAGAATGCCTCATCCACCGGCATGGCATCCCACATAGCATTGCTTCAGATCAAGGAACTCACTTCACAGCAAACGCAATGTGGCAATGGGCCCATTCTCATGGAATCCACTGGTCATATCATGTCCCTCATCATGCTGGCTTGATAGAACGATGGAATGGGCTCCTAAAGACACAATTACTGTGCCAACTAGGTAGCAACAACTTGCGGGGCTGGGGCAATGTTCTCCAGGAAGCTGTATACACTCTAAACCAGTGGCCAATGTGTGGTGCTGTGTCTCCAATAGCCAGAATTCATAGGTCCAGGAACCAAGGGGTGGAAGCTGGAGTGGCACCACTCACTATTACTCCTAGTGATCCACTTGCAGCATTTTTGCTTCCTGTCCCAGCAACCCTGTGTTCCTCAGGCCTGGAGGTCCTGGTCCCGAAGGAAGGAACTCTCCACCTGGAAACACAGCACGGATTCCAGTGAACTGGCAGCTGAGAATGCCCCCTGGGCACTTTGGGCTTCTCATGCCTTTGGATCAACATGTCAGGAAGGGTGTCACTGTACTGAGTAGTGTGATTGATCCTGATTACCAAGGAGAAATTGGACTAGTGCTACATAATGGAGGTAAAGAAGAATATGTCTGGAATCCAGGAGATCCCATAGGCCGACTCTTAGTACTACCATGCCCTGTGATTAAAGTAAATGGTAAACTACAGCAGCCCAATTCTGACAGGACATCTAATGACACAGACCCTTCAGGGGTCACCCCACCAGACAAACAACCACGGCCAGCTGAGGTGCTGGCCGAGGGCAATGGTAATACAGAATGGGTAGTCAAATAAGAGAGTTCTACCTATCAATTATGATCGCATGATCAATTGCAAAAGCGAGGTTTGTGATTGTCAGTTTATCTTCTTTATATGAGCTTATTAATTATCTTTCCTTTGTTCATGTATGATGTACCAGATACAATTAGATTCAGTGTGTTTTCATTTATATGTATGATAGATGTTTGATGTTAGGTGTAAGTGTGATTTCATTAATATCTGGAAATTATATAAGGCTAAATAATTGTGTACAGGTGCCAAGTTGGCAAGGGGGTAGACTGTGATAAGTAGGTTTATTGTGTCAACCTGGCCAACAGGAACATGTGTGATTAATAAAATCACACTTTGGTGGGAGGGCAAAGAAACAAATGGCTCGGTGATCTCCGCTTGTCTCTCTCGAGCTCTCTGGTTATTAGAGCTACACTACCTGTGGGACACCCAAACCATGGATTGTGTTGCTAGAGCTTGAGGTTCCTTCGAGACCTGCTTCACCATGCTGCTGGTGTATATATTGCTTGAGCTTGGGGCTGTTGGATCCTATCTTCTGGCTGACTGTTGGTGACCTGTCCTACTGTTTGCTGCCTGTGGATGGACTGCCTGAATTGCTCTATGGAAGACTCAGCTGTCTGCTCTCCTTGGAACCAACAGCTCTCATGAGTTGAAGGACTTCCAGTATATTAACTGTTTCATTAGAAGTGAGTTGAACTGAGCCCTCTGTACTGCTGTGTGGACCAATTAGCTGTTATATTCCTTTGTGCTGTATCTATCTATCTATCTATAATCATAAGTGTCCTGGTTTTGTTTCTGTAGAGAACCCTATCTAACACATGCAGTTACAACTCAAAAAACACCAAGAATTGCTGGAAGCTAAAAGAAGTTGGAAGAGACAGAATGAGTTCGTCTCTAGAGCTTTCAGAGGGCATGGTGTCCATGATGAGGGCTTTGGAGTGATTACCATAATTCCACAAGTTCACTGACATCAGCTCGAAACCCACCTAGGCAAAGGCTTGAATTATTTCTGATACCCAAGTAACATAATTGTGTGATACAAAAAGAGTGTTCACCCGCTCATCTCCCCCAAATCTGTATGTCAGACCTAGGACACTGCTTGCAACTAATGATAACTGACTGTCAAGTTATCTCCCTGAAGACTCCAGCCATCCTGAGCAAGCAGACACCATTGTTTCTCCCACAATAGGTGAGCCTCACTCCCTGCTTTTAGGGACAAGGGATTGTTTCCCCTGAAAGCTTGGAGTCTCCACCTCAAGGGCAATCAAGGTTAGGTGGCCATCATTAATCTAGGATCTTCCCACCTTGTCACATGTATACCTTAATCCCTCCTCTTCCTATTGTGCATATACCCCTAGATTGTACCCCTCCCATTACTGTATTACCTACAGTACAACCCTTTCCTGTGAAGTATGCCTTTACCTGCAATTATGGGGCTTGTACATCCCCAAAAGAGATAGAAGCCTTGAAGCCTTGGTTAGCAATAAATCTCTCTCCCTCTCTCCTGCCCTGTACCACCAAGAGGAGCTGAGGTGAGCATGCTACCATGAAATGTGTCTGACTCCATTATTTCAATCTCTCTTCTATCTCTCTTATTCTCTATGACTTTACTATAATCTTTACTTATTATCGCTGTACAATTGTGTCTACTAGACCCATGATGATTTGTTAGGGGCGGGCTACCCTGACACATAATGGACAAATGTGGTAATCCATCCTAGAATTGAGAGAGAGATTCTCAAAGGCATTACTGAAGTAATGTCAGACAAATAAGCTTGGTCAACCAGAGGGACTCAGCATCAAATAAGATGGGAGACATGGGTAGAAGCGGAAGGACCAACAAGATTAGATTCTTCTCTATTTGAAAACCAGAAAGGAGAGAGTAAGAGCTTAAATCTAGGGCTAATAAAGAAAGAGCAGCATTCTATTGAAGGGTCATTTTCCCTGACCAAGATGAATTATTTATGAATATTAATACTAAAAGTCAAAAATAAAGATGGGGTAAGATGCCAATTGAAGGTTAGTCACACACTTACAAGCTATTTCTTTTGATGATTGCATATCTGTATGTTCTTCGAGCATTTAAGAGAGATGTCGAATGAGCCGCAAACAAACAGTTTTGTGTGGATTATGCCAAGGGATCACTGTAGCCTTTGATTCCTGCAGGCCTAGCCTCAGGCAAGAAATAAAGGTTTCCTGATCGATGGCTCTTTCCTTGCATGTCTGTGCTAGCTGGCCATCTTTCCCACTGTTTGCATGGTTTTACACTCACAAATGATGCTTGTGTGGACTTTAACCCATGGTGACCACATGCATGCGGAGGAGTAGAAACTACGCCTTGGGTCTTCAAGACTATGACCTAGGAAGCTGTCCTCAAAGCCTTTCTCCCCAAGTGTCTGTTCTGAGTGATGAACTTAACCATCTGTGCTGTCTGCAGAACAGACAGAGACCGAAGTTGGCTTCCAGGGACTAGCTTTCGGGGAATGATGTTACTGGCTTGCAAGCATTGATTACAACAATAAAATAAATTGTGCATAACAGCAATGCAGTGCATGCAATGTGATCCTAGCAGAATTCAAAATGTTCAATATAGAGAAAGTCTTTTCTGTCTAAGCAGGGTTGGTGTGAAGACTGAGTTCCTATTTACAAAAGAACAAAAAGGGGGCGTTTTTATACAGTTTTGTGTCCAAAGTTCTGTCTGGTTGAAATTTTGTGAACCTAGATGATCACAGTCAGCAAGAGACTCCTTCCGTAGAGGTCAAGAGACTCCTTCCGTAGAGGTCAAACTCTTCAAGCTGTCTGTGGACTCCTCCAACCAGGGTGCATCTTCACATTCCACCTTTAGGGTAACGGCTTGATTGACTTACAATCATAGCATATGTTTAGAACTATAAAGATGTCCTAAGTTTATTTCTACATATTTTTTTGTAATCTTGTGAAATGCAAGGGTCTGTTTCTATAAACACAAAATACTAATTAGGATCACATCTGTGCTTCTATGGGGAAATCTATTCCTTTGAATAAAAATCTCCTGGATGCATGTTTTTCCTTTCCCACCCACTTCACGGGAGGCACAACTAAATAAGCACTGAACCACTAACTGGATGGTTCGTGGTCCAAACCCACCCCCCAGTACCTTGGAAGTAAGGCATGGTGATCTGCTGCGGAGCAGTTTCTACCCTGCACACACGAGGGGCCGTGAGTCAGACTCCACTCAATAGCAATTAGCTGTGGGCAACTTGGGCACACGGTCTAATCAATGGGGATTGTCAAAGGGATACTCTTCAATAAGACATCCTACTTGCTTCAAGTTGTTGAAACCATTAAATGTAAACCAACGTACAACTACGCAACGTTAATCATAGTAATTCCAGCCTGCCAAACTCAGAGGTAATTTTCATTACACAAGGAGGCAGTGTTGCTCAGAAAACCAGAGATCTGATCTCCTCAGTTAAATCACGGGCATGAATCATCACCATTACAAAACCATTACAGAAAGAACCAGCATAACATGCCATCCTGCGAGTCCAGCTTCACCACCAGCAGCTGCTGAAGAAGCCTGGTCCCTGATGATTCACTCAGAATGTAACCGTGCCTCTAGTGGGGACTTGGCTTCCAGATGATTTTCTTTTATTCTTTCTTCGCCATCTTTGAAAAACATAGCTTTAAAGGTCTAAAGCAACTGTTTCCTCATCTCCATTTGTAAAAGATCAAACAAAGCTACCTGGTTGAGGTGCGCGTGTAGGACCAGAGTGCTTCTTCACACCCACCCCTTGCCTTGCTCCTCAGCCCTGAACCCAAACGCAGTGCTCCCTGCCCATGCGCTGAGAGTCTGACTCACCTCTTAGTGCCCCTCAGAGCTGACTCACAGCCACCCTGTGTGGCCAGGTAGAACTGCCCCTGTGGGTTTCTGAGACTGTAACACTACAGAAGCAGAAAGCCTCATCTTTCCCCCATGGAGCAGCTGGTGGTTTAACTGCTGACCTCTGGTTAGGGCAACACAGTATATCGCAGGGGCCCCATCTCCTCGGCCCTTCAATCCCACGAAAATTTTGTTCCCAGCTCCAGAAACTCTGCAGGGCTCAGGTTGAAACTACAGTGGGAGATGTTCTTAACCATCTTTACCCTGGATCAACTCAAAGCATCAGAGAGATACACATTTGAACAGCATTGTCTTGTTCGGGGTCCTTGTAGAATGAATCGTCTTAAGTTGCTGTATTGCATTGATTTAAGTTGCATGGAGGCACAATCTTTTTAAACCAAATTAAATTGACTTAAGAAGTAACTGACGGGGTGTGCTGTCATATTTAGTGTGGCAGTCAAAACTGTACTTTGGGGCTTAGCCGTCCGGGTCACAAATCCTTGCTCCATCTTTTATTATTTAATGCTAAGTCATAATGCAAAGGACTAAGCCTCTTTATACGTTAGCTTCCTGGTTTGTAAAAAGGGAGAAGTGATATCTACCTGAGAGAATACGGTGAAGAATAAATGAATTAAAGGGCATATTGCAATTAGAAGGCTGCTGTTTATAAAGACAAGTCTTTTCTTTAGCCCTAAACAACTTTATCTTTCTAGCTGAACAATATATTTTTATTATGAAAACACGGTGACCCTTATGACTACGACTTATTCTTCACTGTAGCAAAATACAAGGACGGGGTCTTCACTTCTCCTTCCAGGGCCCTTGGGCGGCAGAACTAGGTAATCTTGAGCCTCTTTCCCACTAAACCACACAAAGGCACAGAATGCTTTGCAGCAGAAATCACCAGGCAGTGACTACTAAAAAATCCCCCAAACCGACACATACATGCCACTCCTGTCCCTGAGTTAGAAGAATTCTTTCCACTAAGTCAGCCTGCATTCCTTTGTAAGATCAAAGAGGTGAATGTAGAGAAATATTAATTATGTTTATAAAACAGCAAATATTTGGAGCTAGTGTTAAGTTCTTATTCATTAGCTAAACAATAATAATGACTTGTGTGCCAGTGCCCTAGTCAAACTACTTTAAAATATGAATGGTGGTTATTAAATAATATAAACATTATAACAACCCCTTGAACTATATCATCTCAACTTTAAAAATGAGAAACTGAAACAGAGAAGTCAAGAAACTTGCTCAAAATCACACAGTTAGTGTAGTACTTAGGTAATCTGGTGTCAACTTGAGACTACTGAGTGAAGGAGTGGAGTTTAGCCTCTCAATCAGGTTGCAGCTTGTTGACCCCATTTGGCATGAGAAGGAGATAAATAGTTCACTGGAGTTCAGATACACTCTGTTTGTCTCCCTGCGAGACATTCCAGTTGACAAGTCACATGAAACTAAGCTGGCACCAGAGCCCTGGTGCTGGAGGAGCCACGTGGAGACCCACACCATCTCTGAGATATTCCACCACCACTAGATCCACAAGACTTTCCACCCACTGGCCTGTGATCTTCCTGCATTTGATGTCATTGCATGTGTTGCCCGAGTCTGAAGAGGAATTTATAGACTGGTATTGGACATATGGGCTAATATCAGATTTATGAACTTGGTCTGGACTGGACTGGGGTGTATTCTCAATATACAATTACTCTTTGATATAAAGATCTTTCTTATACACATATGAGTCTCCCTGGATTTGTTTCTCTAGTCTACCCGGACTAACACAGTTAGTAGATGATAACCCAGGCAGCCCAGCTGCAGAGGCCAACTTGTAAGCATTTTGTGCTAACATCTCTTCTGAGGGTAAGGAAGAGCGAAGGGCAGACCTGGGCTTTGGAAGGTTCTCCTGCCAGCGGGAAGTAGGATGGACTAGAGGGGTGAGAGCAAAGCCGTCATCATTTCTGTTATTTATTGAACACTTATTATTATATGCTAGCATTCTACTGAGTATTTTACATACATTTCTTCATTTCATTCTCACAGCCACTCTTTGAGGCCAATATAATTAGCCCCCTCATTTCACAGATAAAGTAAGAGTCGGGGAGATGAAACATTTGACATATGGACGGTAAAAGGCAGATGTAGGACTCAGTCCAGTTCTGCTGGTATCCAACTCATATAAGTAATTAGTCACAAAATATGCCTTTACTCTATGTGAAAAGCAATAGGAATGAAGAAGTAAAACTGAGACAAGGTATTGCAAAAGGAGGAATCCATGGAGTTTAGCAAATATTTAAATGCATCCAAGAAAGGGGAAGAGTCAAAGATGAGCAAGACTGGAAACAGTAACTTGAAAAACAGAGGCATTGCCCAAAGCAATAGGGAAGCAGGAAGAGGCCAGCTCCCAGAAGCTGAGTTTACACTTAGGTAACACCCAGTCTTAGCAGGACAATGGAGATCAACCAGAGAGTCATCATTTCACATGAATTCAGATGACTTGTTCATCAATTTTCTCAAAATCATGGTAGAGACTGTGTGAATATGAATACTCCTTGTTCTTGCCTTCTGAAGAAATTCTCCTGACCTTCTTTATTATTTAAGTAAACGCAGTCAGGAGGAAATGAAAGAGAGATGCTAATTTCTTAGACAATGGTGTGGTCTTTTGCTCTACAAGGCTCCAATCTTATGTTTGCTCCTCGAGCAGCCAATACATGCCTCTCTCTGACAGTCACCAGTGCTTTAGCTGGCGTGAGATAGACAAGGAAGAGCGCAACAAACAATGCTCTCTTAGGGGGAAAAAAGCAGAGCGCTATGTTTTGTGAAACCTTCTATTTCTTCCCCATCCCGTCTTGTTTTGAGCAAAAAATTCTTGATTAGTGGGAAGAAGTCGTCCAGTTTCTTCCATTACTTAGTTGTGTTCCCTAGGCAGGTAGTAATTCCCTCCTTTATAAGTGATGTCAGTTGGCTACATTGCATTAAGTCAGACTTAACTGCAATTCATTGAACCAAAGCTAATGTCATTTCAATTCTTTACACTATTTTTGTAAAGAAGAGATAAGAAGTCTTGAGCTTATATTGAGCAATAGAGCTGAAAAGGGCATCTGAGTTTATCTTATACAATTGGAAACTGTCTTCCAGGGTTGCTATGAGTCAGAATTGCCTTGAGAGCGAGAGCAGCTGAGTTTGGTTTGGAGTGTGTGTGTGTGTGTGTATGTGTGTGTGTGTGTGTGTGTGTGCGCGCGCGCGCACTCGTGTGTGTAGGGGGAAGGGGGTATTAAACAGAAAAGTGAGGTATAGGATATTGACTCATTCTGGGTCAAGCTCAGTGTTGAGTGGATTCTGACGTGCAATTATGAGCTTCCCTCATTGTGGAAAATTACTACCTAGTGTATTTTCTAAAAAGCTAGTTGGGGAATGTCTGCTTTGGAAAACCCAAAGTGAACTCTAAGGAAACACACATGCACCACACACACACACAAAGACTCACTGACTTGAGCGAGACGTATGTGCTAGATTTAAGTTCTTATAAAATGAGGTCCCATAACACTTCAACGGCAACATAAAAATATTAGACTGCTTTACGTGTTTTTTTTTATAGAGCAGTGTAATAGCCGAAGCCTCAGACAAAACTTCTGGCTGTACTGCCGCCGACACAGCATCACCTCCAAGAAGCCACTCGGAAGTTGTGGCTAGTGAGACCACAACATGGAGGTGATGGTGTCTGCTCTCCCCGGGTGTGAGATGGGCCAAGTGGGCACTTGCCTTTGCTGCTGGCAGGGCAGAGGAGGAGAGCGGTGCTCCCTCCTAGGTAGGGAGGAAAGAAAGTGGATGGCAAAGGTTGTCTACTAAGTTCTTCAGCAGCATCCCAGGTACCCACCTTGAGTCCCACAAGCCTCCCTCATTACTGCTGGCCATGAGAAATATACAGTTTTAAAAGAACAGTAAATATAAACCTAAAACCCAAAGTTCTCAGAAACCCACAGGGGGTTGCTATGAGTCAGCATTGACCCAGTGGCAACAGTAGTTTGTTATTGTTGTTGTTAAGAACGGCTTCCAGCGCCCTGGGCAGAAAACATGGCCCACCTGAAGACTGGCCCTGCTTGTGACATTGGTCGGTGCTGTAAGGTTTAGTATGATTATCTGCTCAGTGCTTTGAAATTTCCAGGAGTGGCACTAAATGAACAAAGAAGAGGCTACCATGATTCATCATGCTTATAGATCAGAATCTGTATCTTCTAAACAGGTGGGGAAATGAAGGCAGATCACTCGCCATCTGCTTCCTTTAAGGCCAAAACGGTGTGAAATGAAGTGGCGCTGCCCACGGTGACTAGAAAGCAGCACGCTGCCCCTCACACCGGGAGCTTCGGGTCGTCTTCTGGCCCCTTTTCTGGAAGATGGGCACACTTTTGATCATCACAATTTCAAGCCCAATTTACCTACCTCTTCCTGTAAAGGGAATTTCTGTTTTAAAAACCACATCATTCATTCATGTATTTACTCATCCCCAAATATTTGTGGTCCGCTAACACCATTTTGAGTGCTAGGGACACAGAGAGGGCCTCTGAAAGTTCATGGGAAATGTAATGGAAAGATGATAGGATTTTTCCCACAAGTGCTCACTCTTCCCTTGCCGCGGTGAGAAAACCCAGGGGGGGGATACGCTATACTCAGAGTTTACATTCCAGTTGAAATCACTCTCTCTTTATTTGAAAGTACCTGATTGACTGAGTGAAAGATAAATCATCCTTGAAGCAATCTGTGGAATCAGATGAATTGCTTTATAAAAAATGCACTACGAAGCATATACAACCTAAAACAGAACATACATATTTTGTCAACTGATCCTTCAATTTCATCTCCATATCGTTCACTAAGCCTTACTCTTTGGGACCAGCCTGCTGCAAAATGGAATCAGTGCTCAGAAGTGAGCGTGTCTCCCAAGGCAGTGAGTGGAGCCGTCCGGGACTTGGAGGAGGCTCTGGCAAAGAGGGGGAAGCTTGCTAAGGGTCGCCTTTCTTCAGTGAAGTCCTACATGCAGCAATGCCAAGCTTCTATGCCAAGCATCAACTATTTAAACACCCAGGGAAGTGGCACCTCAGGAACCAGCATTAAGATAATAAATAATCTGACTGAAAACTTACTTCAAAAAGCTTCTGCGGTGACTTGCCACAGCCTGGCCTTCGGAGATCCATGTTAGCAGCTTACCTGCCCCTGGCGCAGAGGTGCTGGCTTCCAGTTTGTGGCAACTTCATTTTCATAGCCATCTCGGTGACGTAGCCTGGGGAGGGGAAGGGTGGCTCACACTAGCCAGGTGTTTCCTAACGCAGCCAGGTGCAGAGCATCTCCCTTTGCCTCTGAGAAGTTCAGTGACGAGGATGAGCAGTAAAGAGGGAAGATCCCCTGTAACATCAAGGAGCTGGAGCTAGTATGCAAACACGGGCAGCAGAAACTGGAAATGATTAAAGCAATGAATGCCATCATGAATGACACCACCCTTCAGGCTCCGCGGTGAAGCAGACTGGATGAAAAAAAAAGAGGAATTATTGGTATAGCAGGAAGCAAAAGACCAAAAAAAGTATAATATTAAAATGTCATTAGCATGAGGAGCTGATGCCAGGGGCTTAAGTGGAGAGGAAATGTTTTGAGAATGACGAGGCCAATGAATGTACAAATGTGCTTTACACAATTGATGTATGGATGGAGTGTAATGAGTTGTATGTGCCTCTAATAAAATGATTTTAAAAATAATAAAATGTCATTAGCACAGAACATTTGCTAGCACAAATAATGCTGCCTTCAGCTCAGTGTCGCCTCCCCTTAGAAAGCAAATCTCTACTAAAAGGAAGAAAGCAGGCTTGGTTTGCAATTACTCTCAAGCACAGAACCGTTTGGATTGCTATTGGCTATCTTCATATCCAAATAGCTGGAGCCAAACCAAAGCTTTCAAAGACTACCAGGGATGTATGAGTAAAAGTAAATAACACAAAATAAAATAACATGGAAACATTAACTAGAATCTAAATAGGCATGAGTGTTGTGCAAAGTCCAGAGAAGGGCCTTGTGTAGTCCAGGATATAAGCCCCTCCATCCTGAGGATGATCATGAAAACCAGTTGCTGTCACGTACATGTGTATCAGAACAGAACTGTACGCAGTGACTTACCCATTCCTCCATCAAGACTCAGTATTCCATGAAAGCATGCAGGAGCCCTTGCAGGAGAGAAGCCGGGAAAGAAGACAGGAACTGCGGCCTCTGATAGCTCGTTTAGATGGCTTGAGAAATGCGTAACCGTTGTTCACTATCGAAAGCCTGCGTCGCCATTGCTGGAATTGCACTGACTATGTAGAACCACAGTGTGCCCAGGAACATAATCAATGCAAGTGACACAAATTCACAAATAAACATATAATTATCAAAACTACAATAAGGTATTTTCTAATACTTCAGATTTCAATGGATTAAAAAACAATATACATAGTCAACATTATTGCTGACAAGGGTTTAGGAAATAAATATCTGTCACAGCCGACGGGAGTGTAAATTGATACAAGCGTCCCGTATTGCTGGGTGATCTGCGTAAACGGCATGGAGACCCTATCTGACTTCCTCTGGCATCAGATTTCTATACGGAGCTGGAGAATTCTACTCCACACGTTAGTCTGGGTTGATGAGAGAAACAAATTCATAGACACTCGTATGTGTATAAGAAAGAACTTTATATACACGAATAATTGCATAGTAAGAAAACATCCCAGCCCAGTCTAGATCAAGTCCCTAAGTCCCATATTAGCCCATATGTCCGATACCAGTCTGTAAAGTCCTCTTCAGACCCATGCAGCACATGCGATGATGCCAAATACAGGAAGATCACAGGCCTGTGGAGGCATCTCAGCACTTGCAGGGGTCTCCATGTGGGTCCTCCAGCTCCAAGGCTCTAGCGTAGGAATGTCTTGCAGGGAATCAAAGCAGGGTGTGTGTGTGTCCCACCTCCAGCGAGTTATTTATCTCCTTAGCGCCTCCAAATGAGGTCATCAAGCAGTGACCGGATTGACAGGCTAAACTCCACCCCTACACTCTTATTAGTCTCAAGTGGGCCCCAGATTATGTAATACACCACATTTGAGCAAGGATGATCACCACAAGGCAGAGGTCAGACGTGCCCCCATCCCCTAACTTCCTTCTTCACCTTATTCTGACACCGGCCCTCCCTCCCACAGAACTCTACTTCACTGTGTTGAGTCTCCTAATTCATTGTCATGGCCACCCAGCACTTACAGACAATTTTCATGATTGTAGGGTTTATCGAGGAAGCGAATAGGCTAAAAACAGTATGATAAGGGTATGTTGATGGGTATCTGACTTGGTTATTAAAACACCGGGATATTCTGAAATACTAGCTTGTTTTTGTTGTATCTTCGTCCTCCTGCTATCTCTGGGCTGCCTCGTAAGGATGTTTGAGGCACGGAGGAAAGAGTCTTCCCATTATCCTGCCAAGGCCATAGGAGAACCGAGAGCCTTTTGTGAAGTAAAGAAAAGAAGTGCTACATGGAAAGATTTTCTTGGCCAGAAATATGAAGTGGAAAAACACTGTCACAAATGAAAAGAGATGGCTTGAGGCCCGAGTTTGTCACTGAAGGATGGAGAGAAGAGGTTGGCAGAGCAAGGCAAACCTGAGCCTGCCTCTTGCCATCACAAGGGGTGGCAGCAAGACTCCAGGCGGGAAAACAAACTGCCTACTCCTCTGCTCTAGGCTGGGAAGAACACAGCCTTAGTGCCCAGTCTCCAGGTCATTTTAGCAGGTACAATGTACGCACATCATACTCCCAGAAAGTGTTATCAATTATGGTGGCTGGCTTGGAAGTAAGCTGGACCTATTTTGAGAAAAAACAAACCTCTATTACCTCAAGCAAATATGATATTCGCTCTAGAAGGTTTTGGGAAGTTCAGGGAATCACAGGACGTGTAGGAACTCTTAGCTTCAGAAAAGACAGGTCGAGGTAACTGTGTAATAGCAAGTCCACAGCTACCCTTCCTGGTTCTGATACCAGGTCATCTCTAAGCATTTCCCATTCTTGAGTCACCCATCATAACATTTAGCTTCCTGGAGCAGCCAGGGAAGCCTTGCTGAGCTATCTTGACCAACTTCCAGCTAAGGAGGAGAAGACAACTTGTTCTACAGTTGTAGGAAATTGGAAGAAAAATCAAGGTGCTATTACAAATAATAATAATAATTATAACTGGGTGTGTATGATAGATTCAGGGCTGGCTTAAACAATACATGTCCACTAGACACCCATTTTCAATACATATAAATTTCACGTTTGCTCTTCTGAACCAAGGATATGACTACATATTTATCCATTGCTCAAGTGGTATAATGAGTTGAGAAAAGTTGGAGTTCAATATATCTGGACATTAAATTCATCATGTCATTCCATCTAAAAAACAAAACACCCAATCCAAATTCCTTCATATTCTTTGAGTCTCGGCCTACCCTCTGGCGTCATTGTTAATACTCTTCCTTCCCTGCACCTGTGTTCCCATAATGCCACAGGACTTGTAGCTCCTGGAACATGCTCTCTGTTTGCCTGGGTGTGGATCCTGGCTGTGGCGGGGTGACTCTGGGCAGAGCAGTCAACATCCTTGTGCCTCAGCAACTGGCCTATAACTCTGTGGCCTCTAATAGTACTCAAATGAGCCCTGGTGGCATAGTGGGTTATGTGTGGGGCTGCTAACTGCAAGGTCAGCAGTTTGAAACCACCAGCCACTCCCCGGAAGAAAGATGAAAATTTCTACTCCCATAAAGAATTACAGGTGTCAGAAACCCACAGGGGCAGTTCTACTCTGTCCTGTAGAGTCATTATGAGTCAAACTAGAGAACAGCAGGATGGCAGTGAGATTGGAAAAGTAGTCAATACATTTGGTTATTGAGAGGATTAAATGAGTAAGAGATACAAAACACTTAAAACATTGCTTGACACATTTTTTTTGTTGTTGTTAGGTGCTATTGAGTTCATTCAATTCCTAGTGACCCTATGTACAATAGGAAAAAAGCAAAACAACATTACCTGGTCCTGTGCTGAGAGAGTTAAGGTTTATTGTGCCAACCTGGCCAATAAACCCATGTGGGGTTAATTGAAGGGCGGAGAGATAAATGGCTCGGTGAGCCTCACCTTTCAAGTTCTCGGGTGTCTTGCTTTCAGACCAGGTTAGCCAGTTCCTTGCTTTAGGCGGCAAGGCTCACTTCCTGCAAGACATCCCAGAGGAGAAGCCACGTGGACCTACCCAATGCTGCCCTGGGTGCTGGAGCAGCCATGTGGAGACCTGTGCCAGCGCCGAGATGCTTACATGTTCACTGATTCGGCTTTCCTCCTGCAGTCGGCGTCACTGCGTGTGGTTTGTGAGATTGAGGAGGACTTTGTAGTCTGGTGTCGGATATATGGGCTAATGTTGAACTTATGGGCTTGGACAGCACTGGATTGGGATGCTTCCTGAATATACACTTACCCTTTATATAAAACTCCCTCTTATACATATGTGCGTTTCCGTGGACTTGTTTCCCTAGTTTACCCAGACGAACACATGTGCCATATTCACAATGTGATGTTTGAGTCTATTGGCGCAGCATCTGTGTCAGTTCATCTCATTAAGGGTCCTCCTCTGTTCCTCTGCTTCTTCCACCAAGCATCGTGCTCTCCTCCAGGGACCGGCTCCTCTTGATAACAGGACCGAAGGACCTGAGATGAAGTCTTTCCAGCCTCGTTTCTAAGGAAAATTCTGGTTATACTTCCCCCAAAACAGACTGGTTTGCTCCTCTGGCATGTTCTCCATCCACACGGTAATTCAAACGCACCAATTCTTTCTGAAACTTTATTGCTCCTGGCCACATAAGAAGCACTAAAGAAATGTTGGTTGCTATTATTATTATAGTAAAATGTACTCCCTACCACACTACCACAATTTTTTTGGTTATTAAAATAATATAAGTGAGAACTATAATGATGGACTATATATAAACACAACTTTATTTTCATTACAGTAGGGTCCTGTACATTTGGCGAATTAATTATCATGACACAAGAAACCATTTAAAACTACAACAGTAGAAAAATCCTTAAGGAACTGCCAAATTGATGGAGAAAATAAGAAAACCACAATTCCAAACCCACCCAGCAACGCTGAACATACTTGCTCACACAGGATATTAAAAACTAGAGAGTGATCACATGTGAGCAAAATGGATTATCTGCTTGGTTTTTATTTTGTTTTGTTTTGAAATCATTTTATTGGGGGATCATGCAACCCTTATCACAATCCATCCATCCATCTATCCATTGTGTCAAGCACATTTGTACATGTGTTGCCCTCATCATTCTCAAAACATTTGCTTTCTACTTGAGCCCTTGGTATCAGGTCCTGACTTTCCCCCTCCCTTCTCCACCTTCCGTCCTTCATAATCCCTTGATAATTTATAAATTTATAACTTATTATGGGTTATTTACTTGCAAATGTAGAGTGACTAATTAGAAGTGTAGTTTCCTACAGGGTCCTGCACATGGTTAAGGTGCTTCCCCGCTAAGTTCAAGTCCACTCAGAGGCATCGCAGAAGAAAGGCCTGGTAATCTGCTTCCAACACACACACACACACACACACACACACACACACACACACACACACACAATACCTTGTGGAGCACAGTTCTATGCTGGCACACGAGGGTACCCTGAATTGGGTGAACGCCCAACAACGGGGATGGCTACTGGATACTCGGGTGCAAGGTCTGAGTGTGGGAGAAGACTGTCTTTTTGTTAGTTCTTTTCTCAATCTTGAACTCTGTGTAAGCAATTTTCCCCACCCAGCTTGGAGAATTAGAACTAATTAATGATCCTCGTTAATTCACGACTCTTGCTTATTTGCTGGGATCAGTGTTACAAAGTTTACTAATTAGAACATCTCAACTCAGTTACTCTGAAACTTTTGCTAACAAAACATAATTATTTTATCCTCTCACCTAAGCCTGTAAGTCCAGTTGAAATTGGTGCCATCAGAAACTGGTTTTCCTGATGACTTAATTAATGTTGTATAATATCTGTTATAAGCTTGTTTTTGTATTTCCAAATTGTTACTTTGTGTACATACAAAGATGCTTGGAAATCCAAACTTATTTCTGCCATTCTTGCTTAGTATATGTTGACTAAGGATGCATAAGGACACCATACGCTATGGTTCTGATTCAGGACTGGTGATTTTTTTCAACTAACTGGTTGAGTTACGGTGCTGGTGATGGAGATTGAAAGTGCCGGGATTGCCACAAGAACTACCAAGGTTCCTTGGAGGCAATGATGAAGAGACGTCGTCTCCCTTACTTTGGGCATGTTGTCAGAAGAGACCAGTCCATGGAGAAGGACATCATGCTTGGTAAAGTAGAGGCACAATGACAATGAAGAAGGCTCTGACAAGATGGATTGACACAGTGGCTTAAAGAATGAGCTGAAATGTATGAACATTTGTGAGGTTGGTACAAGCAATGTTTCATTCGGTTGTGCATAGCATAGCTATGAGTCAGGATCGGCTCGATGGCACCTAAGGACAACAGGAGGTTATAATCAGTGTTGGCATTCAGCTGCTTCCCACCAGTCCGGCAGAACAGATACCTAATTTGCTGTTGAGTTTGGCGAATTGGTTGTTAAAATCGCACTTGTAATCAAGGTTCTCTCTCGAGTGGGCAGCTGAGCAGTCACCCAACATGGAATTCACAAACGTAACGTTCTTTTTTAATGTTCATCTGAACAACAGCATATTCTAAGTGCCCACAGTAATATTTATTCCTCCCATAGGCATAAAACCTACATGGAACTATCCTTGTAATATTTACTTACTCATTTCATAAAACTCATTAAACTTTTTATGAAAGACTACATTTTTATTCCCTTGCACTTGTTATTTCAGTAAAGAGAAAAGGTGCCAAACAACCCGAAGGTGACATGCTGTCATTCGTTCAGCTTTATATTATTCCCCACATTCCCACGAGGTATGTGGAGTGAATAATGCAATTCCTGAAAGTGTTCAAAGAGCTAACACATCGTCAGGACAATTGTCGCAAGGTCGTAAGGGTCATGGAAGCAGAAAAGGGTTTTCCAAAGAGGAACATACATGTTCAGGGAAGAGAAGTCGCCTGTTTCTAATATATCAAACACAGTGACGATTGTCTAATTGGCAATAGTCTAATTCTAAAGGCATGGTATCCTATTTCTATAGTGAAAAGATGGTTAAGGATAAATCACACAGCGGATGATGCTCAGGTAAAAGCAAAGAATATTGCAAGTGAGGATGCCAATCTAGAAGCACTATGGAAATATCTTATAAAACCATTTTACTTTTTGGTCAGATAGTTAATATTTTTTCATTCCTATTTTAAAACTCTTATAAGAATTTTATATACTATCATTCTTGTATGAGATAATAAACTATCTTTCAGTATATTGTTTTTAATACTTAAACTGGTCATTAGGGCAGCAAACTGGTTGTTAAATTATTTTAATCCCACCACTGGTTCTATGCACATAGAATTCTTCACATTTTATCTACATAACAATGCCTTTTAAATTTGTACCTCTAGCTTAAATGTCTTTGGTTTCCAGGCACAAATCAACTATGTTTTTGGTAACTCCAGTTAGACATCAGCGAGGATCTCACATTTAAAATATTCAAAATCAAGCCTCCTCTCCACCATAACAATCGGATCCTCTGTTGCCTTTTCCCTGCCTCTGTTTTTCAAGTCAGAATCTGGAAATCCTCACTGGATCTCCCTCTTCATCAATCTATTCAGGAAAATAAATTAGTCTCTGTGTTTTCAAAATTAAATTACTTGCAGAGACCAGAAATGTTTGCAAGAAGGGGCCCGAAGCTTTTCACTTCTAGTATGCACAACTACTTAGACACTAGACATGATGGTCTCTTATCACCAACTTGACCAAGGAGAAAACAAGTATTGCAGACAAGGAGAGGTAGCAAGAATCTTGGGTTTCCATGAAGAAAGCCAGGCATGAGCTGCATTGCTAGTACCTTCCCCAGAGGCCTACACAGCAGACAAGAGTACCCCAGTGCCAAAAGGCTCTGGGACATACTGCAAAAGTAGGGTATCAGAAGAAGCTGCCCCTTCAACATCAAGGAACTGTGCAGAAGAGAGGTCCTTGCAGAGCCCCCTAAAAAATGAACAGCTTTTTGTGAAGATGGTGTTGAAGGCAAAGAAGGAAGTCCCTGATCCTCCCAAGATGGAAGCCAAAGCAAGGGTGTTAAAGGCCAAGAAGGCCATGCTGAAAGGCATCGACAGCCACACAAACACAAAAAGAAGAAGATTCACATGCCACCCACCTTCTGGTGACCAAGACCCTGGGACTTAGACATCAAAGACCTCAGAAGAGCGCCCCCAGGAGGAACAAGCTTGACCACTGTGCCGTCACCAAGTTCCCCTGACCGCAGAGTCCACCATGAAGATCAAAGATGGCCCACTTTTGCTCATTGTGGAAGTCAAGGCCAACAAGCACCAACAGGCTGTGAAGCAGCTCTCTGACACTGACATAGCCAAGGTCAACACCTTGATCAGGCCTGACAGTGAGAAGAAGGCATTATGTTCAACTGGTTCCTGACTATGATGCTTTAGCGGTTGTTAACAAAATCGGAATCATCTAAACTGAGTCCAGCCGGCAAATGCTAAAAATAAACTTTTTCAATACAAACAAACAAAAAGAATAAACATATGACTCATTATACAGAGGCATCATTTGGATGCCTGTTAAGCAAAGTATATCCACAGAAGCTCCAACTAAGGGGAAGACATTTGCTACTTTTCCCCAATACTCCATGTCAGCTGCACCGCCCAAAGAGAATATCAGGAATAGATAGAAAAGAACAAGAAATAGGCCATACTTGGAACCCACTTCCCAGGACACCCCTCAGACCTCGGGCCACGGCTAAATTGTGGAAGAGAGAAGGAATGGAGAAGATTTTAAGTTGGCTACAAGATTGGATTTGTAAGTAGACGAGATTGGATTTATAATAACAGAAAGTGATTTCGAAGCTATGACGTCTGCCAGAGGTGTCAGTAAGGGACTGGAAGGGAAGTGGTTTCGGCACATTTGAAGACAGTGTTTAGTGACCAAAGTAAACATTTTAGTACCTTCAATTGCCTGATTCTGTTCTTCAAGTCTTCACACACCACGATCAGAAGCTCTCTCAAATCAAGATTTGACAAGTCTTTAATGGCTTACTATGAACTACCCCTGGGAGAAACATCCAAAACCTTTAATGCCCTGTTGACAATCTTTGAGTGGCTTAGTATGAACTACACCTAGGAGGAAGATCTAAATCCTTACAGCCTCCAAAGCACTGTCTTCCTCCAGTTCCATCTCACGCCTGCCACCCGTGGATGCATTTACACTGGCCTGTCAGGGCCCCTAGATAGACGAGCTGTCTTTGAGTAGAGGACAACTCGTGGGGACTCCCCGTTTGCAGAGCAGAACTCGGCATTCGGTTTCCGTGACTCTGGCCTCTTAGAAGCAGATTGCCAGGTTTGTCTTCCTAGGATTCTCCAGGTAAGTTTGAAACACTGAGAAAGTAGTCAAGTGCCTAACCATCTGTGCTACTCAGACTTACACACACTCTTAAATTCATTCTGCCAAATTGTATCCAGCCTTTCTGTATCTGCAATAAAAAGTTAATTAAAATATTTGTAAGTGAAAAAACAAACATTGCTCTTACGTTCACTACTCAGACATGCATCCGCCTCTTTTAGAGGCTCCACTATTATATTCCATTATTTGTTCCTGGACCTACACCACAATCAAGAAAGAGAGAGAGAGATGAAGTTGTTTTCGTTTAATAGTTTACTTCAAGTAATAGCTATCGAAGGGCATGCCACACAACAAATGGAGCAGGCAATGGCCTAAGAAATACAATTTGTAGTTGAGTCTCAAGGGGGCACTTTTTGATCTCTTTAAATTTGTGTCTTCCTACTTGGAAAATGGTGATAATTTCTACCTTTGTAGCTCCTTTACAGAGATTTTAGAAGGACTGAGCTAATACATTGAAACACTTCGAGAGTCCTAAAGGTTAGCTCTATCATAATTCTTGGCATTTCAAGTAGTTTGGGCTTTTAGGTCATATCCATTCGACAGAAGGAGGTCAGAGAGAAATGGTTCTTTTTCTGAATTTCTCAAGACACAGCAACAGCCACGCAAAACAGCACTTGTGATTTTTGGTTACCTTTAAAAACAAAACATAATATAAAAAGCAGGAAAGGAGGGGGTCTGGTAACTTCACCATGAACTATTCACCTCTTAGACTGGGTGTATTTCATACAGATGGTTTAAATTGTGGTCTTCTGGTTGCCTCTGACAAACTGCATTTTGACAAGTCTATTCATGTTAGACACTTTATGCAAACCTTACTTGAATACTTGATTTTGACTTTAGTTCCTGGAACTGTTCTGATTAACTTTTTCAATGTAATTACAGGTAGCACAGGTGAGTCAGTCAGTCAGTCAGAGAGAGCTAAGCTCTGGAGGAGGGCGGGGGCGGATGGGAACAGTCACCCAGGAAAAGATTTGAGGATTATGATTAAAACAACATATCACCCCGCACAAAGTAGAAACTCTGCATAAAAGTCAAGGAATGGAGCATAAAGGAGGCGCCTTCTCCGTCTTAATTGCTCCATCTCCATATATTTAGCAAATGCGCTTTGTGATTTGTTAGTAGCTTTACTGGTCTCCCAACAAAACAGACGTAACCAGCGTTGGTTTAACTAAATGAGCAGCGTGAGTTGGCACAGAGTAGCTTTTACTTCGCTTACCTGGTAATACTTGTAGGGTTTTGTTTAGGGTCAGGTCTTAACTAATTCTGAGAAGAGATGTTCTGTAAATCACATTTATTTTTGGAATAATTTTAGATTTTCAAAGAAGTCACAAAAATAATAGATCATTCCCCTGTACCCTTCAGTCAGTTTCCTCAAAAGTTAACCTGTCATATCTCCATGGTACATTGAGAGGCCTGGTGGCTCCCTGGTTACACGTCGGACCACTAACCCACAAGGTCAGCAATTTAAAAGCATGAGCCACTGTGGAGGAGAAAGAGGTTTTCTACTCTTGTAGCGTTACACTCTCTGAAACCCACAAGGGCAGGTCTCATCTGTCCTATGGGGTCACTACGGGTCTGAATCCACTTGATGGCAGTGAGGGAGGGTGGGAGGGAGGGGTACACGTTTTGTTTGTTTCTTCAAAAGCTAGGAAACAAACAATTGTACATTACTACCAACTGAACTATAAACTTTATTCAGACACCATCAATTGTTTTTTTAATCATTTTATTGGAGGCTCATACAACTCTTATCACAATCCATACATACATCAATTGTATAAAGTACATTTGTACATTCATTACCCTCATCATTCTCAAAACACCCCATCTCCATGTAAGACCCTGGCATCAGCTCCCCTCCCTTCCCCCATCCCTCCCCACAAACCCTTGATAATTTATAAATTATTTTGTCATATCTTACACTGTACGATGTCTCCATTCACCCACTTTCCTGTTGTCAATCCCCCAGGGAGGAGGTTATATGTAGAACTCTGTAATCGGTTTCCCCTCTCTACCCCATCCTCCTTCCACCCTCCCGGTATCGCCATTCTCACCACTGGTCCTGAAGGGATCGTCTGTCCTGGATTATCTGTGTTTCCAGTTCCCCATGTGTACCAGTGTACATCCTCTAGTCTAACCAGATTTGTAAGGTAGAATTGGGATCATGATAGTGGGAGGAAGCATTTAGAAACTAGAGGAAAGTTGTATGTTTCATTGTTGCTACACTGCACACTCAGGCTCGTCTCCTCTCCGCAACCCTTCCCAAAGGGGATGTCCAGTTGCCTAGAGATGGGCTTTGGGTCCACACCCCACACTCCCCCTCATTCACAATGATATGAGTTTTTGTTCTTTGATGCCTGATACCTGATCCCTTCGATACCTTGTGATCACACAGGCTGGTGGGCTTCTTCCATGTGGGTTGTTCTGCTTCTGAGCTAGATGGCCACTTGTTTACCTTCAAGTCTTTGAGACTCCAGATGCTATATCTTTTGACAGCCGGGCACCATCAGCTTTCTTTACCACATTTGCTTATGCACCCACTTTGTCTTCAGTGATCGTGTGGTGAGGGTGAGCATCACGGAATGCCAGTTTAATAGAACAAAGTAATCTTGCATTGAGGGAGTGCTTGAGTGGAGGCCAAGGTCCATCTGCTATCATAATACTAAACCAATAAATATATGCACATAAATCTATTTCCCCATCCTCATATCTAAATATATTTACATATGTACATGCCTTTATTTAGACCTCTATAATACCCTTTGCCTCCTAGCTCTTTCCTCTATTTCCTTTTACTTTCCTCTTGTCCCACTATCATGCTCAGCCTTCATTTGGGTTACAGTAATTCCTCTTGGTTACCTTACCCTTGATCACGCCCTACCAGGCCTCCTACATCCTCCTCACCACCGATTTGGATCACTTTTGTTCCCTTGTCCCTGGGTTTGTTAACACCACCACCACCCCCCACCTCCCCCTCTCCCATGTTCTCCCAGCACTCTTGGACCCATTTTCTCCTCCAGATTGTTCATCCAGCCTATCTTATTTAGACAGACCTGCGGAGATAATAACATGCACAAAAACAAGACAGAGCAAAATCAAGCAAGAAAACAAAACAACAACAAAAATCAATGACAAAAAAAACCCCCACAAAAATCACAACACAACAACAAAGAAAAGCTTGTGGTTAGTTCAAGGACTGTTTGTTGGCCTTTAGGATTGTTTTCTGGTCGAGACTGATGGGATGGCCATCAATTGTTTTCTGCTGATACTTTTTATGCTCCGGGACGCAGTCTAGAATAGCAGATTAGTACGAAAATATCTGTGTTATATTATTGCTGAGATTAAAAAATCATCAGTTCTGGGGTATTGCAGAAGGTAATCACGATCCACCTGGGTAAACCACATTATTAGTTTCATTAACTTTTAGGACAAAATAAACATGACTTTGTTGCCAGTCATTAAACGTTTTATTTACCTAATGGTTCTGAAATATGAGGGCGCTTCACAATAATTGGGGGAGGATCCGATTACCTTTTAGTTCATTTTTAAGCAAACTTCTTGAAGGCCCCTCGTACATTGTCAGAGTACTTTTTATTGGATAGCCACACAAATATTTTGCTGTAATAATTTTGTTCTGATCTCATCCAGTGAGGATGTCTAATTTTTCATCCATGAGGACATGAGAAGAACGGATTTGATTGCTAAATCTGCCTGCCAGTGAGGGAGGTGTCCACAGACACTAGAGGACAAAGCCTTACATGGTGTGCTGGCAGTTCTTAGAATCATGGATCAGAACCAGGGCTTCTCCAATGTTGGTGTACACCAAGCACACGTGGAGGGCTCCTTACCGTTCAGAGCCCTGGGCCCGTCCCTAGAGCCTCTAATCCAGCATGTCCAGGGTCAGGCTCACCCATCTGCATGCTTAACAAGGTTTCAGGTGATGCAGATGCTGCTCAACTGGGGATACATTTTGAGATGCAATGCTCTAGAATCTCCCTAATGTCACCTTTGTGGATAAATGTTTAAAAGCACAGTTTGTTTGATGGGGAATAGCCATAGTTCCCTACATCTGTAAATTGACTAACAGTTAATTAAGGAATCCACTAACTCCTGTCCCAAGTCTGTGCAAAGACTAATCGATGTCAGAAACTAAAACAAATGCATTGCGTTCCCACAGTAGTTATTACCGGTCTCTGCTTCAGTCAATGTGATCATTAACTAATACTATAGTATTATTCAAATAAATGCTATTTGCTTAATTTTAAATCATTAAGTTAGAATAATAAAATAGTTTTAATAATAAAATGATAATAATAGCATATAAAAAAACTAAAAATGCTTATCCTAACACACTCCTTGATCCCTCAGTAGAAATTCCTGGAGTGAGGTGCAACACACATCTTTTCAGGCATGCTCTCACATGTGAATGCGGCTCTGAACCCCGGGGCTTCTTCTGTACACCCCGGGACGGCCCTGCGTGGCTGCTCTTCTAACAAACCTCCAAAGGGGGCCAGTGCTGATCGTCCCTGGGGCAGACTTTGAGTAACTCTCCAGTTCATGTTGAAGGCCTTTCACAAGGAGCTGGCCAAGTACACGGGGTTTCCACCGTCGAATGACCCCTCGGAGCCTATTAGAACTATGTAGTATCTTTCAGTCACAGAAATAGGGCCTTTGAGGAAGGGATATTTTGGAATATTCTGGCTATATCCTGAATTTTAGACTTTAGAATAAACAATGAAATTGTTTTTTTGTTTTTTTTTCCTCAGGGGAGAGCGCGAACGCAGTCCCCCACTACCACAAATTATGCAGTCGAGTTTCCCACATTTGGGGAAATCGCAGGGGTCAGCACATCCGGAGTGCAATGGATAAGCCTCGCCCTGGGAAAACCACCTTCGTGATCATGGTATCTCCCCTGCCAGGTAAGTATAAACAATGAAATTGTTTTATGACAACAATCAATCAAAGATTTCTGGTGGGTTCTGGAACATGGTAGAAATTTTATCTCTAATGCATATTTCTTCTTCACTCTAGGATCAATCTAGTGATTCCTCTGACAAAAGAAGAAAAAATACCGAGAGTAAGCATGCAATCCAATTCTGTATACTGTACTCCTATCACTTCTGCTAAAGCTGATGTTATAAACACATTCTCACTTCCTCAACTATTTTTCCATCTCATTTCTTTCTTCCAAAAAGGCTCTTTTCACGGAAATTCTAGGAAACCCACTGAATTTTGTAGGTACTTTAAAATGAAATTTAGCTTATTTTGATTATTTGTGGAGTCAAAGACCAACATGATATGTGGCTTTTACATCCTTTTAAGAATGTACAAGGAAAGGGGATAATACGAATTCTTCAATTCATGTGTATGTTACAAGGGGGGGAAATGTAGAAAATCTAGAAAAGTTCACTCAAGGAGAATCAGAGAAACTGTGAGAATGCTTTCATTTCTCTGTTGTTATGAGATTCCATTGAATCAGTTCCGACTCAGTAGCCTTGTGCAAAACAAAATGAAACACTGCCTGGTCCTGTACCACACTCAGGGCTGTTGAAGTCCATTTTTGCACCGCCTGGTCCTGTACCACACTCAGGGCTGTTGAAGTCCATTTTTGCACCGCCTGGTCCTGTACCACACTCAGGGCTGTTGATGTCCATTTTTGCAGCCACAGTGTTAATCCATGTCAGCGAGTGTCTTCCTCCTTTTTGCGGAGCCACTGCTTCACCAAGCATGATGTCCGTCTCCAGAGACAGGTCCTTCCTAAGATCTTGCCATCTTCTACTTCGAAAGAGCACGTGGCTGTGCTTCTTTCAAGACAGATATTTGTTCTTCAGCCCATCCATGGCCCAGTCAATATTCTTCACCAAACCCGTAATTAAAAAGCATCAGTTCACCTTCTGTCTTCTTTATTCACTGTCCAGCTCTCACATGTATATGAAGCAAACCCTATAGCTTGGTTCAAGTACACCTTAGTCTTCAAAATAATGTGTTTGCTTTTGAGCACTTTACATAAGCCTTTTGTAACTCATTTGCCCAATGCAATACCTCACTCTATTTGTTGAAGGCTGCTTCCGTGGGTCTGGATTGTGGATCTGAAAAAAATGAAATCCAGGAAGACTTCGATCTTTTCACTATTTATCATAATGTTGTTTACTAGACCAGTTGTGAGGACTTGTTTTCTTTTTGTTGAGGTATAATCTGTACTTGATCTGCATGTAGAAGCTTTTCTATCGTGGGACATACAAGGAAAAAACCTTGGTCAGTTGAACAAACTGCCCATCTGTACTATCTCACAATGCTGCCTGGGGACCCATGAAGGCTTAGAGGATTTTATCCTGCACAGCTGTGTGTGATGAATGGACGGACCCCACCAGGTGCCCTTCATGATCTCTATAAACTCACTCACACAATACTTAAGGATTTATGATAGTTACTTTTGAAATAGTGCCATGAAAAGATAAGTCAATCTTTACGTATCCAGAGGTGAAAAGGGGTAAGAGGAAGATGGCCTCATTGGACAAATGGCCCTGGGAAGCTTTTATCAACAAGAGGCCCTCACAACCCACAACTCCTTATTACACCCTCAGACCCTGTGGCTATACCCTATGATGTATTGTGGACACTTTCATCAGAGACTCAAAGCAGAGGAAGTCCCCTTCCTTCAAGAGAACATTAAAATGTTGTTAAATGTATATTTACTCCTTACAAGTACTGGAAGAAACTTTACTGATGATACTGGAGTGATATATATAATTTGAATAATTATATATTTAATTGAATAATTAAATGTGTCAGCCTTTGCAAACAGAGCACACTGAGAATGCAGTGGAGGATGCAGAAAATGCCATGCCACCGAGACCAGAGGCTGAGGCCAGGCGACCATGAGCAGAGCAGGGGAGCAATGCCAAGACTATGAGTCTGTGACGTAGAGCAGCAAGCAGGCTCCTGGCCCACAGAGGCAGAGGACAAGGGTCCGCATGGCTGAGAGACTGAGGACCAGAGAGAGACTTAGTGGCTGGCCACAAAGAGGCACCACTAAGCACCAAAGACAGTGTCCTTAATGTTTGATGATCCTGACTTGTGGTAACACGTTAAGTCCCCTAATAAACCTCCTTAATCGTGAGTATTGTCGGGGAGGGCTGTGTGGCCACTGCAGTGGAGGAAGAGTTCCTGTCAGAATGAAGAATGATGGAGAGTGGCAGAACTTCTGACCTCTGCCTTGCAGCAACAGGGCAGTCGGGAGACGGGTGAGCTTTTCTGCTCTCATAGAGATGTACAGTCTAGGCAATCCCCAGGGGCATCTCCACTTTGCCATAGGGTCTCTCTGAGCAAAACAGACTCAATAGTGAGGTGTTCTTGGTTTGGGCTAGTAAGTAGTTGGATTTTCCTTCTCCCTACTGAAGCCAGAGGGTGTCAAATATGGCCCCCACGATGTTTTCACAGGGGCCTTCAGAGAATTCATAGAAGTTCTATGTAGTTTTTAAATTCCATTTTCCCAAAAGCTTTTTAAGCACCCACCCCATGTGTATACCTTGATGAACCAATATTTTCAAAATAATCAACAAATGTATCATGCTTATACAATCATGCATGATTCAGCCAAAATTCAGGATAAAACAATAGATTTTAATGTACCAGAGAATGAAAATCTGCTGCTATGATTTGGGATTCTACATGACAACTAACCTTTAAGAGACTTTTTACTTCTTGAGTTTTGGTATATCAAATAAAAATATTTATAATTATCTGAAAAGCTACTAAATATTCTTTTTTTCCCCAGTTAGCGATCTGTGTGAGGCCAGATTTTCTTTATGTACTTCAACCAAACACACATCACAGGAGACTGAATGCAGAAGCAGACAGAAGTCCACCTGCCCTCAATTGCGTCAGGCTTAAAGAGATTTGCAAAAATTGAAAAATACTGTTTCTCACTCATATTTGTTTCTGGAAAATACTGTCAGAAATAAGCGAAGATGGGTTTGTTATTTTCCCACAACAAAATACATTTTAAATCTTTCTCAGTTTTAATTTCAAATGGTTAATCACTCAGCTACTAAGAGTTAGTAGTTCAGCAGTTCAAACACACCACCATTTTTCTGTGGGAGAAGTCTACTTCCATAAAGATTAAAGCTTTGGAAACCATCCGGGGCAGTTCCACTCGGTCTTCTATGGTTACTCTGAGTCAAAATCGACTCGATGACAATGTTATTTTTAAAAAACACCTTGATAGGTACAACCCATATGAATGAAAGCTCTTTGAGGTCCTCAATAATTTTTAAGACTGTCAAGAGGCTCTGGGACAAAATTTTGAGAATTGCTGATGTAAGTGCTATACTCCAATACATAATAACAATTAATACAAGTACATAATAAACAATATATTAGCATAAGCACTATTCTTTAATACATTATGTTTAATTATTTTCATCTCTTACCCATGAGCTAATTTCTATAGAAAATATATTCTGAGCTACCAAGAATGGAATTACAAATAGCCCTACCCTAGCTTCTTGAGAAAGATGCTACAAGGTGTGGTTCTAAATGTAATTGCAATTATACAGCAAGGTAGCAAGCATAGCAACTCTCACACTCTGCAATTGCTGTGTATTTGCTGCTTTCTCCTCAGTGGAGCTCCTTGGGGGCAGGGAGTGATTTCTTTTTACTGTAATATCCAGAGAACCTAGCACAATGTTATTTTTAATAAATATTAGTTGACTACATGAATACAACAAAAAAAACATTTTGACAGTATTTGAATTATATCTGTGGTTATCCCATATAAACATTCCAAATAGATGACTAAAAGCTCTTCTGGTTGATTCATACAACCAGAAAGTCTTTTAAGAGATAATATTTGAGGAGAACCGCGGGATCTATGTAGGAAATAAGTGTCCAGTGATTTCCCTCTATCCATAATAAAGGGGTGGGAGGAAAGTGGCTACCAGAGTGCAATGGAGAGAGGACTATAGAAGATGAAAATGATAAACCTGACTTGAACGGTTAAAATCTTGTCAGTTGGTGCGCCTCTGGTGCATGTTAGATCTGATCTGTTTTTCAACATTTTCTGTATTTTTTGTTTGTAGTTTGTTCATATTGGGATTTATCTCAGATGTATTATGTTATTTGGGGTCACTCTCTTGAATTTTTGTTATATGTTTTTCAGTATATGAAATCCAGGTTTGATGAACCTATAGGGGCAGCAAGTAGAATAAAGGTTTTGATGGGTGGTAAAAGGGAGGTAATGTCAAGGAGTTCAAGGAAAAGAATGTTTTGAAACTGACTGTGGCAGCAATTGTACATTGTGATTGAACTATGGAATGATATCTGTATTAATGCCCCATGAAATGGTTGTGAAAATAGTGTCGAGAACATATTAGTGACACTACAATTTGATTGTAGTGTTTCTCTCTGTTGTCTCTGATTGGGTAAAGATCAGAAATATATATATAAAGATCAGAAATATATATATATATATATGGTTCTAGATACTTCCTGGAAATATTAGAAAGTGGAAAAATTCTTGTTTTCCACCTTATTGTGAATTTCGGCTCCCAGACTGTCACCCACCAGGGAACTAGCAAGCTCCAGACCTGTGTGGTTTGTTACGATCCAGAGATAAGCTGCACGCACATGCGCGCACACACAAACACACACGCAGCACAAAGAGGTAAGTCACAGTGTCATTAAAGTACAGTCACTTCAAAAGCAACGAAGCAGGTCCTTCCCTCAAAGTAGGTAGGCTACTTGAAGCATAGATAAGATACAATTCACTCTGGGGGCAAAGTGGGACCCCTCCCCTCTAGAGTTGAGAAGCCACCCTGTCTAGGGGAACACTTCTGTTGTTGTTTAAATGGCACTTTCAAAGGGGTGGGGCTGAGGGTTGCCACTCTGCAGATGGTCAAGCACCTTTCTAATTAGTTACTCCATTCATCCTTGGGTCTCATACATCATTACTTTCAAATACTTCTGGGCCGTGGCTCTGGGTCAGCATGTCTCAAAATTATCTTTGAGTATGGTCCTGTGTCAGGATATTCAACTGGGCCTGGCTTCCAGGTGAAGTAGCTTTTATCAAGCCAGTTCTCACGGAGACCTTTTATTCATCCAGAATGTCCTTTGTTCGTTCCCCTAGCAGGCAGGTTAGCAGCCCCTGGTCTATCCATGTTCACTTATCACTTAGGGACCAAGCTATTTAGAAAATATAACTATTGAGAATTATACTATTACAGTCACATTTGGGGTCTGCTTAAAAAGGTCAAACAGCTGAAGGAAAATGATTAGCAATTACTCCAAACACATAATCTAAGGATCAACCAATTTCTGAGGTAAATCTTGTGGTTTATTAATGTGTATTTGATCTCTGAAAGGGCCAACACATGTACCATGTCTGTTCCAGAGTGAGAAGTATATTGACATGATAGCATTCACCATAAAAAGACTTCCCAGCATTCTAGTATCTGAGAAGTTGTCAAACTATAGTTAAGTCTGGGGCCGTGTATGTGGCCCTACTGCCACCTCACAAAATTGTAATTATTCAACTTTTAAAAAAGTTTTTCACCTCTTTCCAAATATAACTGCTATTGGGAGAGTTCTGTTGACGCATGAATTCCTATAGAAACATTCCAACAGATTTTTTGGGCTAATAAGCAAAGTCTGGGTACAGTAGCAGTCTCATTAGTGATTGAGAAAACATCAGGTATAAAATAAGCAAAAACAGAACTCTCAAAACTCCTTGGCATCAGTAGTTTAAGTGCCAGAAACAGCTCTAAGATATCCGTGAGGCATACAGATGAAAGCCTGGGTCTGCAAGCATCCTGTGATTATTACCCGCAAGCCGTGTGGTAAAATTCAACCCCAGAAAGCGTTCATTTCCTTTGCATTTGACAAAAGATGTATTACATTGTAAGTGGAACATCTGCACATCCCAAAATTGGTTTTCCTTTGTCTCATACTTTGGATTTATCATTTGTGCCTTTGGTCTTTGTCATGATAAGAACAAAAAAAACAGAAATTAATTTTAATATTAAAACATATCCTTCCCTTAAAACACTATATGAAGTGAGCCCTAGACATATGGATAAGGAAGAACCAGAAAAAGCAAGAAGCTGAGCTGGACCTCAAAATTAAAGGGGTACTCTACATGAATTTCTATTCAATATCTAATAAATGCTCATTGTGTTTCATGTTCTTAACTGTAAGCTACTTGAGGATAAACATTGCCTCCCGTAATGGTTGGCAGAATATCTGATATCTGAAACTAATAAATGTAGTGCCGTAGCGTTTATCAGGTGTGGCAGGCACTGCTACTTATTGAATACACATACTCTCTACTCTTCAAAAACTTACTCGATAAATATAACTCAACTCATGGATGAAAAAAATTAAAAGTTCACAGAGACGGGCTTACCTGAGACATTACAGTAGCTAAGTGATTGTGTCAAGATCTGAACTCACTGTTTCCATCAAACCACCCACTCTAGACCCTGGTAGACTAGTATTAATGTTTGTTTAATCAATCAATGTTTTTGTATTTTCTGCTAAATAGAAATTTTATTCTGATCCTGTGCATCCTTTCATTCAACTCTCAAAACCGTTACAAATAAGACATGATGAATAAAAGGAAGTGTAGATGTTGCCCAGCATATGGTTCTGCTTGTATGGCATCTCTGAATAAATTCATGACAACTATCTAAAATTTCTTGGGATATCTTGTATTCTTAAGAGGAAGGAGTATATGTGGAGATAAAATATAAAATTAAGTTTAGAAGAGACTTAAAAAGAAAATTAGGTTCCTCTTCCTTCTTGTCCTCCTCTCTTTACATCTCCTACTTCTCTTCCTCTTCCAACTTAATATAAAGAAAATGCAAATCCTCACAACTGGACCCACGGGTAACACCATGATGAGCAGAGAAACAGAGATGGCGGTTGTCAAGGATTTCCTCTTGCTTGAATCCAGAATCAATGCCCACAGAAGCAGCTGGTGCACTGCATTGAGTAATCTGCTACACAAGTCCTCTGGAAAGTTTTGAAAAACAAGGGTGTCACTTTGAGGACTAAGGTGCACCTGTCCAAAGCCCTGGTATTTTTCAGTTGCCTCATATGTATGTGAAAATTGGACATTGAATAAGGAAAACAAAATAACTGATATATTTGAATTATGGTACTAATGAAGAATATTGAAAGAACTACGGGCTGCCAAAAGAACAAACAAATCTGTCTTGGAAGAAGTACAACCAGAATGAAGTAAGATGGCAAGACTCCGCTACATTGTCTTTGGGCATATTATGAGGAGAGACCAGTCCTTGGAAAAGGGCTTCATGCTTGGTGAAATAGAAGGGCAGTGAAAAAGAGGAGACACTCAAGAACTGGATTGGCGCAATGGCTGTAACCATAGGCTGACGCAGAACAGCAGTGAGGATGGCGCAGGACAACGCGGTGTTTCCTTCTAGTGTACACAGGTTCACTCTGAGGTGGAATCGACTGACAGCACCCAACACAACAATTCCTCGTCTTCGTGTTTTTTGATCTTTTTCAAATAAAGTGCATATAACAATCTGTCAAGCACTATGCCAGAGATCTGAAAACTCAACGTTAACGTTTTCTTTTCTATATAATCTAAATCCGAACGTGGATCTAAGTGTGGAGGTTGCAGTTTTCCAGGCTGACAGCACGTTTGCATGGGTCTTTTCTTCTGCAGGATGCAGCTTGCATGTTTTTAAAATCGTGATTCTGTAAGATTTTGAAGAGGTGAAAATGCAAGATGGACACACACAAATGGGTTGTGAAAACACTCGACGTGAATATTGGAACACAAACGTTGACGCTAGAATAGTACCTGGAAGACTGACTCTTAACAGGAACCTAACAGGATCCTTCATCATGGAAGACATTTTCATATAGTTAAAATGGAAAAGATTAACAAGCAAACATTAACCGTGGAGGAAACATTTTCTTCACTTGGCTTTTATGAAATTCTTGATTTTCCTGTTCATTCTTCTTTGCTAACTTGCTTCTTCTCCCAGATGTGGAAGTGCTTCACGCAGGACTTGGTACTTACGCTAATGGCATGAAATACCATCTAGATGTGCGGACAGAGCCCAAATTTTAATCTCTGTTCCACAGAGAATCTTACAGTAGAATCATTCTTGCATCCAGTTGGCTACTGGACAAAATCAAGTGTCTAAAACTTAACATTTCCAGAACTGAAGTTCTGATGTTACTTCTCAAACTCGTTCCACCTGTCATCTTCCCATCTCAAACTGGAGGTCATCCTTGCTTCTAAGGGCTCTACTGTTCAAAAACTCGGATCACTTCTTGTCACCTTCCTTTAGGCCATCGTTTAAACTCCTCAGGACTTTCCCTCCCCCATAGTCTGCCCAAAAGAAGTCTGAGTGAGGCTTTAAAAACGGAAGTTAGATCATACCCTTTCTTCGCCCAACATCCTCCAAGGCTCCATCAAAGCCAAAGTGCTTACAAAGCCCTGCGCGACCCGCTCCCGCTTGAGCAGGGAACCCCGCTGGCGCCCACTCCGGCAGGAGCCTGGCCCGGGGTTCCCCGTCCGCCGCGGAGCCCCGGGGGACAGCTCGGGCGGCTCGCTGAGGCAGCGAGTGCGGCTTCTCCGGACGGCCTGCCCGCCAGCTACCTGGCCCTTCCCTCCGGCCGGCACCCTCTTCCAATCGCCAGCAAACCTTCAACGAAGCCTTTCGGGCGGCTATTTAAGGGTCCTCGGCGCCTTTTCTCCGGTTCTACTTTCCCGTCTCCTGGTTACTGTATGCATTTCTTTAGGCGGTCTGCTGGCTTTTATTACTGGGCTCCTGGTGACATTGTGCCTTAGCGAGGGCCTGCCAACCGACCCCCAGCTGATGGCGGGAAAGAAATCCGCGGGGGCAACGCCACCGTCGCTACGAAACAGAATCAACTCGAGAGCTGGCGGGGAGGGGGAGGGTCTTTAAAAGATCTCTGCGACCCCGGAAGTAAAAACTTAAGGACAGGGTCGCAGTAAAAACTACTTCCGGTTCCACACGGACGCCGAGGAGCAACCACGATGGCGAAAGCCGGAGACAAGAGTGGCGGCGGGAAGAAAGGGCTGAAGCGAAAAGCCGCTTCGGAAGAGCCTCAGGAGACGGAGCTCGCCGGGGATGGAACGGCGGCAAGCGGGGGTCCGGCCCCGAGGGCGGCTGCCTTCCCTCCAGGCTTCAGTATTTCGGAAATTAAGAACAAGCAGCGGCGACACCTCATGTTCACGCGGTGGAAGCAGCAGCAGCGGAAGGTGAGCTGGCAGCGCCGGGGCGGGGCGGGGCGGGGCGCATGCGCGGTGCCCCTCGCCGTGGGGTCGGAGCGCGGGGGGTCCTGGCACTTGGGGGACTGACCGCCTCTGCCAGGGATCCGAGCACGGTAGTTAATGGGACTGGGTGACGCCTCGTCTCGCGTGACCTGCTCCACAGCCGCTGCTTTGGCCTCACCTCCGCGTGGTTGCATGAGCATGACGTTGAAGGGTCCGATTTTAGACTGCACTTTTCACACCTTAGTGAAAATGACCCGGCCCCCTGGCCCCTCCTCCGGCCTAGAAGGTGAAGTGTCCCTGCTGCAGCTTTGCCCCATCCACCCAGCGTTGGTTACTTTCTAGAGCCTGTGATTTTTAAAAGCCACCAAACTTCTTGCCATCAAGTTCATTCCGACTCAGAACGACTCAATAAGCCCGGGTAATACTCGGTTAGGAGTCCCGAGATTTCCGATTCAAATCAAACCTTTGTTTATTTTTACATTATTAAACTTCTTATGTACGTCTTCTCTTACCAGACTTTTTGATTTTCTGGACTGTCTTATTTGTACCAGAGTGCTATTGGGCATCCAACCCATTCTGGTGTACTATGCGGGGTGAGGGTGGGGAGTGGGGCAGGGGTGGTTCTAAAAGAGTTTTGGGGACTGAATTCTGATTTGAGACCTGGTCAATAGGTGCTGAGAAGGAAAAACTTCCCCCCTATTACGTGGCATTATGTCCAGAATTCTCCAAAAGAAGATATTTTTCATAGTTAAAACAATCTAGAATATTTTAATGACAAAATAAATGAATAACTAATGGTGGTTTTTTTAAAAAAACTAATAATCTCCCCTTTGCTATTTTCTAAGAGAAGCAGTCAGCATAGCTAGGGCTTCCTTTAGGGTACAGCGATGCCACACAAACCACACACAAAAAGCAAACCCCGATTTCATATAGATTATGGGTATTTGCTAAACTTGAGACTGCATAGGAAATACGACAAATGAAATTTTAGATTCCCCAACTTGTCAATTTAGACTATGAAGGAATAAGATCTTTATTAAATCATATTAATTGGCCATTAAATTATGACATGTTTGTTTTAATAGATTGCAGAACTTTCCCAATTTAAGTAGCCTTAGCATAGTAATGAATCATTTTGTGTTTTTGTTATATACATGATGGTTTACAGTCAAACTTTGTTCGTTTATTAAAATTCTAGGAAAAGCTGGCAGCTAAGAAAAAACTTAAGAAAGAAAGAGAAGTTCTTGGTGATAAGGTAAGTAAAATTTTTGACCATCTGCTAAGGAATGCTTAGAGCAACAGAGGAAAAAGAGCCAGGAATTCGATAAAGAAATTACGTCTATAAACTTATCACACCCATGAAACCAAAAGCAATGGCAAATGCCCAGTTACTGAATGTTGTGAACGTCAATCCTGATTAAAAGAAGAAAAGATGTGAAACAGAACTTCAAATTTCCACAGAAACAAATGTGCAGGAAAAAAAAACCTTTAAACCTTGAACCAAGACTATCACATAAAGCCATTGTTATAAGTAACAAGTTTAGCCCAAGTAATAAAAACGTTTTGCCTTAATTTCAAAACCAAACCCATGGCCATTGCATCAATTCTGACTGGCGGCGACCCTGTTGGATAGGGTCGAACTGCCCCTGTGGTTTTCCCAGAATGTAACTTTGATCAGGAGTAGAAAGCCTCATCTTTCTTCCATAGAGCAACTGGGGATTTCAAACTGCTGACCTGACAACAGCCCGATTTGTAACCACTCTGCCACCAGTGTCCTAAGAGAGAATTATGCATATGAGTCTAATCTGGTAACAGTTCATCTAAAGACAGATGAGAATGTTCTGAGGCAGAGAATCCAAATTCATGATTATGATACAGTGTGGATAGAGAGAAAGGTGGCAACTTATCGATGTTATTGAAGTACTCATACAGAAGTTGTAGTTGTGTATATTGAAAGAAAGAAATATTTCGTGTTGTCACATTGAGTCGCCTTCTTTTAAAATTTGACATGGATTATTCAGGTTTACAACTCCCTACCTATCCACCCACCCACCGCCACTGGGTTAATCTCACCTCAGTAAGCCTGTGCTGCTCCCTCGGTCCCAAGGCTGAGACGCTACTGGCACAGAAAGCTCATCTTCCCCTCTGAGCTGCTGCTCTGAACCAGTGCTCCCACCTGGACGCCTTCACTGAAAGAGGGGCTGCAAGATGTTCATGGAACAAACAGATTTGAAAAAATGGCATTTTTCTCTGAATTTTTTGAAGGCCTCGGTCTAAAGAAAAAAATGTAACTAATGCCCCAACCCCCTTTCTGTTCTCCACTCAGCTTAAGGAATAGCGTATTAGCAAGTAATGTTGGCAGCGCCCGTGTGCCACTTCTTGCTTGCATTCCCCTCCGAAATAAACCACCTACGAGATGAAGTTTCACTACGCCTAGGAAGTTCTCTGTGCTGTGTCCGGAAACAGCAAACGTCACAGTGTTTTATATGTCTTCAGATTTGTGGATACGTGCTATGTACACTTCTGTAGCACAGCTCATTTTACTTACCTCGGTATTTGAGAGGCGGGGACACGTTTCTCTGACTTTGGGACTGAGGAAGGCCCCCAGTCTAGGCCTTGAGCACTTCAGAATCGGAGCCAAGGTTCTTTGTCAGGCAAGAACTTCAGAATGAGGAGGGAATGCCTTCTGGATTGGGTCGGGTTTGTAAGACCGATGACCTTACACAGAACATGAATCTGTGAAGAGTTAGAATGGGGAGTGGGAGGGGTGAGGCACCCAAATGGAGTGTGACGAGGGAAAACTGAGATAGTGCAGCAACGAAGGTTTTGCTGGTTTTGTAGTATGGATGGTAAGTGGAAAATTTCTATTGAAAAGGCTTTATGAAGTTCTTTTCTTTTTTTCCTAGTCACCTCTTTTTATTATTATTAAGGATCATTTTATTACAATCCATATGTCAATTGTATCAGGCATATTTGTACATATGCTGCCATCATTCTTTTTTAGACAATTATTTTCTATTGAGCTCTTGGTATCAGCTCTGTTTTTCCCACTCCCCCTCCCACACTCATGACCCCACACACCAACTGCTGTCTCCCCCCATGGTTTCTGTTGTTCTTCCCCCAGGAGATGAGTGTGTGGTTTTGTGTCCATCATTACAATCAGTTCCCCTTTCCTCCCTCCCCCCCTCTGTATCACTCTTCCCGTTCCTGCTCCTGGATTCCGTGGTGTCATGAGGTCTTACCTCCTGTCTATACCTGTGAACATGCTCCAGTCTAGTCCGAAGTGCCAAGCAGCACTGGAGTTGGGATAATGGGGGTTGAGGAAGCCTCAAGGAACCAGAAGAATACTGAGTGTTTAATCGGTGCTCTGCTGGGCCCTGGTTGACTCATTCCTTCCCTGTGACCCCTCTGTGGGGAGATGTTACATTATCTACAGGTGGGCTTTGGGTCTCTGCTCCAACCCCCCACCCCTTGTTCTCAACAATATGTTTTTTCATTGTTTGTTTGTTAGTTATGGGTCTTCTGGTCCCAATGACACCTCATGATTGCACAGGCTGGTGTGCTGCTTCCATGTGGGCTTGTTTCTCTGCTGGATGGCCGCTTGTTTCACTTCAGGCCTTTAAGACCCCAGACGCTGTATGTTTCAGTAGCCGGTCACCATCCACTTATGCACCCATTTTGTCGTCAGCACTTGCGCCTGGGAGGCTGAGCATCACAGAATGCCAGTTTGTTAGAATACAGCGTTCTTGTGTTCAGGGAGGGCACGAGCAGAGGCTCGAGTCCATCCACTGCTTCAGTACATTGCCATATAAATATGTGCATAGGCCAGTACCTCTATTTTTATGGTTAATGTATTTACATATGGACACACCTATCCATAACTTTGCTTCCTAGATCATTCCTCTGTTTCCTTTTACCTTCTGCCCCACCATCACGCTTGCCCTACTTCTGCCTCATAGTACTTCCTCTCAGCTAGATTGCTGTTGCTCCAACACCCCCAGGATCTCTATATCCTCCTGGTTGTTGATTTTAATTTCCTAGTTCCCCTATCTATGGTGTGTGCTCGCCACACCCTTCCTTCACCCCCTGCTTCCCCCAAGTCCCTCTGGGACCGTCGGTCCCTTTGCTTTCTCCTTGAGCTTTCTTCCCAATTCTGTACAATGTGAGTAGGCAAACCTACAATGGCATAGACCAAATAGAAAACAAAAGACTAAAAAAAAAAAACATAATTCAGGTCTGTCTGTTGCCCTTTACAACTATCTCCCCGTAGTCCTGGGGGAATTCTGGGAGCTGCCCCTCATAGTCCAAGGCTATTTTGCGGGGAGTTAAGTTTTATTTATAGCTACTCTTAGGTTCTGGCTTATACTTAACAAACTATGAGGGGATAACCCCCAAAATGGAAGATTTACCCCCAAAGCTATGTGTATTTAAATGTTTTTACAAAACAACCTTATCACCTTCAAAATACTCTCCATTACACTTAATACATTTGTCCAATCTGCAATTCTTTTTTTTTTGCTCAGCATTTAAGTTCTAATACAAACCATAAACAATATTTACAATATGAAAGTAGATAAGCACAAACACTCACCAACAATAAGTCATTTTTATTGAGTAGATTTCAATCCATTGCAGCCCAAGATGACTTCCGCCTTGGGGTTGCTGGTGGATTTTTTTTTTTGTTGCCCTAATCATTTTCTTTTTATCTATTTATTTATTTATTACATTTTATTAGGGGCTCATACAACTCTTATCACAATCCATACATATACATACATCAATTGTAGAAAGCACATCCGTACATTCTTTGCCCTAATCATTTTCAAAGCATTTGCTCTCCGCTTAAGCCCTTTGCATCAGGTCCTCTTTTTTTTTTCCCTACCCTTCCCTCCCCGCTCCCCCTTCCCTCATGAGCCCTTGATAATTTATAGATTGTTATTTTCTCATATCTTTCCCTATCCGGAGTCTACCTTCCCCCCTTCTCTGCCGTCCATCTCCAGGGAGGAGGTCACACGTGGATCCTTGTAATCAGTTCCCCCTTTGCAACCCACTCGCCCTCTACTCTCCTAGTATCACCTTTCACAACCCTGGTCCTAAAGGTATCATCCACCCTGGATTCCCTGTGCCTCCAGCTCCCATATGCACCAGTGTACAACCTCTGTCCTATCCAGTCCTGCAAGGTAGAATTCGGATCATGGTAGTTGCGGGGAGGAAGCATCCAGGATCTGGGGGAAAGCTGTGTTCTTCATTGGTACTACATCGCACCCTGACTGACCCATCTCCTCTCCTAAACCCCTCTATGAGGGAATCTCCAGTGACCGACAAATGGGCCTTGGGTCTCCACTCTGCATTTCCCCCTTCATTCACTATCGTGTATATATATATATATATATATATATACACATACATATATATATATATATACATACACACACACACATATATATATACACATACATATACATTTTTTTTGCATGATGCCTTATACCTGGTCCCTTTGGCACCTCGTGATCGCACAGGCTGGTGTGCTTCTTCCATGTGGGCTTTATTGCTTCTGAGCTAGATGGCCACTTGTTCACCTTCAAGCCTTTAAGACCCCAGACACTATCTCTTTTGATAGCCGGGTACCATCAGCTTTCTTTGCCACATTTGCTTATGCACCCGTTTGTCTTCGGCGATCGTATCATGGAGGTGTGCAGCCAATGATATGATTTTTTGTTCTTTGATGCCTGATAACTGATCCCTTCGGGACCACGTGATCACACAGGCTGGTGTGTTCTTCCATGTGGGCTTTGTTGCTTCTGAGCTAGATGCCCGCTTATTTATCTTCAAGCCTTTTAAGACCTCAGACACTTATCTCTTTTGATAGCCAGGCACCATCAGCTTTCTTCACCACATTTACTTGTTCACCCGCTTTGGCTTCAGCAGTTGTGTCAGAAGGGTGAGCATCGTAGAGTGCCAATTTAATAAAAGAAAGTATTCATGCTTTGAGGGAGTGCTTGAGTAGAGGCCCAAGGTCCTTCCGCCACCTTAATACTAAACCTATAAATATAGACACATAGATCTAGTTCCCCATCCTCATATATATATTTGCATGTACATGTCTTTGTCTAGACCTCCATAAATACCCCTTGACTCCTAGCTCTTTCCTCCATCTCCCTTGACTTTCCTCCTGCCCTACTACCATGCTTCGTCCCCACCTGGGCTACAGCTATATCTCTTCTCTAAGCAACCTTACCTTTGATAATTCCCCACCAGGCCTGCCACTCCCCCCTCACTACCATTTTGGGTCCTATGTTGTTCCCTTGTCCATGTGTTTGTTAACACCACTTCCTTACCCTCCTACCTCCCCCCACCAATCTGAAATTCTAGGAAACGTTTCTCATACTCATCTCTAGATAGCTGACAGCATCTCCCTTGGTTTTTTTTCAACTCTTCTATGTTGTCTAATCGCTGTCCTTTCATGTGTCTTTGCATGAAACCAAAAGAAGTCACACGGAGTGAATTCAAGTAAGGTGTATGGGGAAAGAGAGGCATGCTGTTTTTTCCCAAAACCTTGCTCACTGAGATGGCTGTGCACCTCATGTGGCATGGACTTTTTGTGTCACACACTGTTATGCAACCTTTTCGGAACCTGTAAATAGAAAGCTAGATTAAGCGTTCTGACCTCGTGGAATGAACTGCAAATGCACTATCCTCCTCACATCAAAAAACTAGTGAGCACCATCATGATCTTTGATTTCACTTGAAATGCTTGTTGGGGGGGGGGGGGCAAAGTGATGATGGCGACTTCCACTGGTTTGATTGATGTTTGTTTGCTTTCGGGTCGTGAGAATAGCACCATGTCTCATCACCAGTAATGACCTTGGGGAAAAACAGTCTGGCCACTTGGAGGTTGTTCTTTCAAAGCACTGCATGTTTCCACTCGACATTCTTTTCCTGGTCAGTCAGAACCCGAGGCACAAATTCTGCAGAGGCCCTTCTCATTCCAAAATCTTCCATTGGAATTCATTGAACCCAGCTCCAAGATAGTCCAGATAATTTCCCCATCTCTTCAATGGTCCGTTGTTGGTCTTCGAGCACAACGTGCCTGAATTTTGTCGACATTTTCATCCATTTGGGAAGTTGGCAGGCATCCAGAACGAGGTTTGTCACCAATCGACATTTCACCTTTTTGAAGCTAGAAAACCACTCGTACTCTTGAGTTTTTCCCATAGTGCTGTCCTTGCAAACTGTTCAACATCACAACAGTTTCTGGGGAATATTTCTCGGAGTGGGAAACAAAATTTCACAATCACACACTGTTCTCTTAGATTGGCTATCCAAAGAAAAACAAAAAGCAACGAGGTTCAAGTGAAACTGCTTTTAGGAAAAAAATCAGTGACCAGAGAGAACCTTGCAGGCAGTGCCCCTGGGTGCGCTGACTCACAGCAAGAGTTGCTCCATGCTCGGGGCTCGCCTGGGGGACAAATGCATAGTATGAAAGTTCTGCCTAGCAGAGCTTTCCCCCCCAATTTTTGGGGGGGATGCCTCCTTGTATTAAAGCGTAAGATTGTAATCATTCCTCTAATAGCCTAAGAAATACTAAGTAATGATAAATATCTTTGAAGAATGGAACACATTTTAAATGATTATGCAAATAAACCACGCATGCATTTTAATATGAAGTTATCACTATTGGACTGTTTTGACTTGCAAATTTAACACAGTGAGCACTTTAGTCTGTAACTTTCAATTATTAGTCAGTTACAGCTGATCAGCATTTGAAAATAGTCTTTTTTTAAAAAACCAGAGGATGACTTTCTAAGACTGACCCCTTTAAAAAAATTGTTTATAAAGTAATCTCTTAGAGTATTAAAAAATAGAGTCCTAATATTTCATATATTTTTAAAAATATCTCTGCTAGTATGTGCATTTTTATTTAGTTGTAGAGTATAGCTACACTTCTATGTTATTGCTCTTTCACTTAACATTATATAATTCCTTGATCTTTGTTCAGTATGTATGTTTCTGGATTCTAATAGTATGCTATCACATTGAAATGCCGTATTGCTTAGTCATTATCCTTTTGGACATTGACATTACTAGCTTTTTATTTCCATTTTGAATAGTGATAATACATATTTTTTGGTATAAATTCCTTTCTCTTTGCTTTCATTCATTACCATAAATATGCCAGACTATAATGACTAGAAACTAATTTGTAGCTATTTTAATTTGTTTCTGAATGGCTTTCTAGAAGAATTGGATCAAAGCCACAGACATATATTAGGGGCCTTTACTTTAAAATTACCATGGAAAAATGGGACGGAAAAATAATGAAATTTTTACATAAGTTTTTTGAAGCCCCTTTGTGTGTACTTTGTAGATTTTCCTTATTTTTTTCTTATCCTTTGATATTTATCTCTTTGGAAGATTATTGTTAATTTTAAGTCATTTTATATAAGGCTCTTACAGCTCTTTTAACACTCCACACATCAGTTGTATCAAACGTATTTGAATATATGTTGCCATTATCATTTCCAAAACATTTTCTACTTGAGCCCTTCGTATAAGCTCTGCTCCCCTCACCCCTCCATCCCACCCTCATGTCCTTGATCAATTATGTATGTTTTTATTGTTTTTCATATTGTTGATTGTGTCCATCCACATTTCTGTTATCTGCCCCCTTAGGGTGGGGCGTAAGGGGAAATATCCAGTCTTGTGCTGGGTTCCCCTTTATAATTCTTCCCGTCCCTAACCATCTCCTGCCCTCCTGATATTATTGCTACTCCCATTACTGTTCCTGAGGGCGTGGGCTTATCGTTCCTGGGTTAGGTGGAAGATTATTTTTATCCCTACCTCTTTTTGCTACTTCTATTTGGTTCAATGTATGCAATTCTTTTAATGTGATTCTCTACTTGGTGAGTTAAAAAGCTTTTTATTCAGTGTCTGTAATATTGTTTCAGGGAGTTGAACAAAATAAGGAACAGGTTGAGGTTTTTAGTATTTGTAGATGTATTTTTCTCCAACAGTAATGCAAAAGTATTAATGCTGCTAAAATTTAATACCTTTTCTTTTATTTAGGCTCCACCAAAACCTGTACCTAAGACCATTGACAACCAGCGAGTGTATGATGAAACCATAGTAGACCCTAATGATGAAGAGGTAATATTGGGAGTCGCAAATATATTTGCATAGCCTCACTTGATTATTGTTGTAAGTGCTGGTAAAGTTGGATAATGGAGTGGTTTCAATATGATGTTGGCATATTATTTACTGTGCATTATTTCTTAGTTGAAATTGTCAATGTAGAAAAATCTAAAAATCATTTCTAGATATTGATTGTAAATATGCCACACTCACGGCCATCGAGTTGATGCTAACTCATAGTGACCTGATAGGACAGGGTAGCTGGCCCTGTGAGTTTCTGATACTAACTCTTTATGGGAATAGAAAGCCCTGTTTCCCAAGGAGTGACTGGTGTTACCAAACTGCCGACCTTTCTGATCACAATCCAATGTGTAACCACTATGCCCCCTGAATTCTTAGATAGCTTGTATATTTGTCATTGAATCTCTGAATATTGCCTTTAGTTAAAGTATTTTACGTCATTTGAAAAGCACTTCTCATCTTTCAAGAATGATTTCTTTTAGAAGGATCAACACAAGGTAGGTTGCTGTTTTTGTGTTAGTTTCTCTCAAGTCAGCTCTGACTCTTAGTGACCCTGCGTACACCAACGTGTACACTCTCCGACCCTGAGCCACACTCGGAATGGTTAGGTTTGAGCCCATTGTGGCGGTCACCGTGTCAGTCCAGGTCATTGAGGGGCTTCCTTATTTTCTCTGACCCTCTCCATTACCAAGCTAGCTTCCTCCAGGGACGGGTCTTTCATCATAACAGGACCAAAGTATGTGAGACCAAATTTCACCATCCTGACCTCTAAAGAGCATTCTGGCTCTACTGCCTTCCTCCAAGACTCGTTTATTCCTTCTTATGGCAACTCTTGGGTAATCTCTGACAGCACCATACTTCAGATGCATCAATTCTTCTCCAGCCTTCCTTATTCATTATCCAATTTCCACATGCATATGAGGCTATTAAACATACTGTGGAGTGGGTTATGCGTACCTTAGTCTTCAAAGTGACATCTATGCCCTTTTAACACAGATTTGCCCATTGTCACGTCCGTTTGGGATAGAGGTTAAGATATCCCAAATGTCCATCCTTTCCAAAATGCTGCATTGCTCCCATTGTTTCTGATATCAACTACTACTACTACTACCTTCAGGATTCTAGCTTCTGCCTTAGGGTTCTGTAATTTGCTGCATTGCTTCACAGAGCTCACAAACCAGAGGAATGGCTCACCTTGTTGTAGAAGATGATAATTGGGTCACACAGTAGGCCACTGGCTCAAGTCTCCAGAACTGGAGGTCAGATGGAGCTGATCCAGTTTCAGGATCGAGCGCAAGAGAATACGTTTTGCCAGTGTTTCCACAACCTCCGAGGTCGTGCTCAGTGTGGCCGTAGAGATTAAAAATGGCCGAAAGTGAAATGAGTTTTTGACTGATCAAAGCACTTGTGTCACCTAGATGGCTGTTATTAGAGTCTTCTAGGGTAAAACTGGCATCTGATTGGCATTTTTCACCATGATTCAGCACAAGCAAATGCTTTCTACACATCCTTGTTGCGAGGAGGCTGGGCCACAGAGATGGCGTTTTCCTCATTTCTAAAGAATTAGGAAGATGTGTGTTCCTCTGTTGAAGAGAGGTCAGATTAAGGATAGTTTGGGCTTTACTGTGCATGTTAAACTGGCCAGATCTGTCTCAAGTTCTGTGACACCCAGCCGCCTGCTTTTCTTAATTTAGGAGGAAGCTGGAAGTTTGCCTAATAAGGGAACAGCTTAGAACAGGAAATCAATTCTTGTTTAATAATTCTTGTCAAGGATGATGGTTAATTGGCAGAACACACTCCCCCCACTCAAGGAAACTAAAGGTGATTACTTGAGCCATACTCTAATAAGACAAACTTATGATACATTTCACCTTAATCCTGCCTCATTAAAGTAACAGAGAACTCTAAAATGGGATTATGACCATAGGTGTAGAGGCTAGGACTTGCAATATATCACAAAATGGAGGAGTATGGAGATTATGGAGAGAAGGCCCATATTAACTAATTCCCTGCATCTCACATATTAGAGATTTTGTTATACTCTGATACTTAATAGCATTTGATGTGGGAGATTTTGTTATTTCCTCAAAAATGCTTAAGTTTCAAAATAATCTTACACTTTGCATATTTTGACAGTGCCGTAAAGTATTCAAGATTTTAAAACTTGTTACGTCTTTTAAGTTTTTGTTGAGAAAGCTTGGGTTTGTACTACTTCATTTTATAAGCGTACCAACATTTATTTATTGATTTGCTAATTATTAGATAATTAGATTTCTACCTGTTAATTTTGTTTGTGTCTGCTTTCGGAAAATTCCATCCACCTTCTTTCATGCATCTGCTGACATAGTCATTTACTCATTCACTTAGTTAAGTCGTCCAGCATTGAGCGCCTGCGATGTATTGACGCCTGTTTCAGGGACTTCGAGATCATCAGTGTACTAAACCAATAATGCCATGATGTGTAACTTTTTGTGTGATATTTTCATATTTATGGGAGCTGTATCTTCAAGGTAAATTACTAAAAATGAGTGTTTGGTCAGAAGTTGAAATTGTTGGGTCAGAAGTTAATATATGTGCAAACCAAAAAAACACATCTCCACTGCTATCAAGCCTATTCTGACTCTGAGTGAACCCTGGAAGATGGAGTGGAATGCTCGGGGGATTTCCCAAGGCTGTGGACCTTGATTGGAGCAGACGGCTTCTTTTCCCATGGAGTGGCTGGTGGACTCAAATTGCTGACCTGTCAGTAGATCAGTGCTTAAGCTACTGTGCCTCCGGGCCTCTGTCCTAGCATATGTTCTCATATGGGAAAAATTATGTCCATGTTTATGCTTGTTTTTGCAGAGGGGAAGTCACCCAACCTCTTACTGTCGCCTTTAACGTTTATCCCTCCCGAGCCTTCTTCAAATGCTCCACTAGCTAGGCAGTTAGTGACAAAGAATCTTACCGAACCTCTTAAAATGTTTGCTAAGTATATTGTTTATTTTCTCAATGTTACTTTATTTTTTCTCAGGTTGCTTACGATGAAGCTACAGATGAATTTGCTTCCTATTTCAATAGACAAACTTCTCCCAAGATTCTCATTACCACAGCAGACAGACCTCATGGGGTAAACACTTAGATTAATAGTTTCTGAATTTGCTTATATTATTTTGTCTTGAAAACTGTCCAGAAAAGTTGGATCATTACTTAATTATTTTAGCTAATGCTTATGAGTACGTTGAATAATATTACTACTGGAACTGTGTTATAGATTCACTAAGCATAATTCTTCATGATAAACTTTCTCAACTATAGTACTATTACATTTCTCCCTGGATAACTCTTTGTTTTGGGACACTGTCCTATGCATTGTACAATGTTCAACAATGTCCATAGCTTACCCCCTGAATACTAGTAGCATCCATCCTCTATCACCATTGACAGCAACACAAAATATCTCCTTACATTGTCAAGGAGGGCAAAATGGCATTTAGTTGAGAACCACTGCCAAAGTATCATCTGCCTTTGATAAGAAGATAAACCACTGTTTATACTTCATCCTTTTCCCAGCCTTGTTCTCTGTTAGTAATACTGTCTTCCAGTTATCAGTGGAGTTCCTGGATGGTGCAGATGGTTAATGCATGTGTTTGCGAACATCAAGATTGAAGGTTCAGGTCCACTTAGAGAAACCTGGAGCTCAACCACCCAAAATTCACCTGTGGAAACCCTCTATAACACTCTTATGCCTAATTCTACACGAGTGTTCCACGTGAGCTTGATTCACCTTGATGGCACTCGTTTAATAACGAGGACTCCTACCCTTATAATGTCACTTAAGATTTTATTGTTCCTATTACCTTTGAGGACTGCTTTCATTTTGTTTTTCAGAGAACAGTACGACTTGGTGAACAGCTCTCCACGGTTATTCCAAACTCACATGTTTATTACAGAAGAGGTCTGGCTCTGAAAAAAATTATCCCTCAGTGCATCTCAAGAGATTTCACAGATCTGATTGTTATCAATGAAGACCGGAAAACACCAAGTATCCTTTGGGTTTTTTAGGGAGTTTTTCTTTCTCCTTTAAAATATATTTAAAAGAATGCAGACTTTGTAAAGACTATATTCCTTGTAACAGCATAAATTTTTTAATCATTTTATTGGGGGCTTTTACAATTCATCACAATCCATACATACATCCATTGTGTCAAGCACATTTGTACATATGTTGCCATCATTCTCAAATCATTTCTTTTACTTGAGCTCTTGATATCAGCTCATTTGCCCCTCTCTCCTGCTCCCCCTTCCTCAGGAACCCTTGATAATTTATAAATAATTACTGTTTTGTCATATCTATACTGTCCATCTCCCAGTGAGGAAGTTATATGTAGATCCTTGTAATGGGTTCCCCCTTTGCACCCCGCCCTCCCTCCACCCCAGTCAACATAATTTTTATAGCCAAAACGTACGCAACTCTACATAAGGTCACTTTGGGTGGGAAGTGGCTCAGTGGCAGTGGTCCAGGTTGGTTGGCTTGGTATTTTGCTTCCCCCCCCAAAATTCTATAAATTTATTTTTCCTTCTTTCAGCAAACATTTATTGAGCACATTATATGTGCAAGGCATTGTTTAATGCTCAGTAAATATGCAGAGATAAAAGTCAGCCATCCAGTAGCATGTGGTTGAATAGGGGAAAGTCTTTATTCTTTATCAGTGTCTTTATTGTGTAGGTAAGTCTCATGAGAATGCGTGAAGTTAGCTACAGCTAGCAAGGTTCTAATGCTCCCTCAGTTTGCTTTTTTCCTTCCACTTGGCACACGAGAAGCTGTGGCACGTGGCAGGTCACTTACCGAACCAAGGCCTTCGTCCAGGCTTGACTTACAGGCTGTTAGAAGATGGACTTGGCAGTGGTGAGCAGTCTGCACCCGCCAGCTGACCTTTTAGTAAGAGTGTCAACGCCCAAGGAGCTCAACTAAAACAGTGGTTTTGAGGGTAAAAAAGTGACCGTAGAAGTGAAAGACCTTCTACAGAAAAAAATCAATTGGATTTGGCAGGAGAGGGGGAAGTTGAAGATACAACTAAATGCAGCTGTGTGTGTAGATGAATGGAAGCGTGTTGATGTTTGTGTTAAATTCATTGTGTACATATTGACTTTAAACAGTCTTCATTTTGATGCCATTTAAGGTTCAATTCTTGAGATGATCGGCTGAAACAATGTAAGTGTAAATGTTCTGTAAACATATTTAAATTGTCCATTGTTAGAATTTCTGCCTGATTGTCCTGGCACTGAACAGTAGCCAAAATTGATTACTGGAAGATCCACGTGCGATGTTTGGGTGGCAGAGATGAAGCTATGGTTGGAGCAGACTGATGGCTCCTCGCGATGACAACAGCGGCAACAACAAAGAAGGTGCCATGCAAAGACTTGAGAGATGCGCGTTTGCTGCATTGCCCTGGGGCTCCTAACCCAGCTGATTGTAGGTAGATGTGTTGGATTTCATTTTTAGTGTAGCATGATTCTCTGTAGATAATAGTTATTAATTGGTTGATTGTTTTTAATTGGTGGTACAGTAATCCTAAGAGGAAGAGTTTGTCTCTTGAGAAACACTAATCTTCAGGAAGAGAGCTTGGGTAGGGGTCTCAAGTCTTCTGGGGTAATACTGAAAGGTGACCGCATATCCAGACCACACATATTAAAATGTGCATTTTGGGGTTATAGGTCTCCTAAACATAATGCTAAAGTCTTTGCATTACTAAAGTTAGTCTAGAGTCTCATCCTGTCTTGTGATTCCTGATAGAAAACATGGAGTTTTTTTCCTGCTTTGGATGGGGCCCTAGTGACAGTGGCCACCACTTGGCTACTAACCCCACGATCAGCAATTCAAAGCCGCCAGCTGCTCCATGGAAGGACTTTCTACTCTAATTAGAAACTCAAAGAGGCATGTCCACCCTGTCCTATAGGGTGGGCATCCACTGATGGGTTTTGTGTTTTTTTAGGTGAATGTCCAACATTATAACAAGCATTTTACCCTTCTTAAAAAGAGAAAAAGTAGAACTACTTAAAGTTAATTTATTTTTTGGAACAAATTTGGTCTGCACAAGACCTTTTTAAGGCATTAAAGAGCACCGATGTTACTCTGACGACTAAGGTGTGCCTGACCTAAGCTGTGGTATTCTCCATTGCATCATGTGCATGTGAGAGTTGGACATTGAATAAAGAAAACTAGAATAGATGCCTTTGAATTGGACTGCTGAAAGGACAAACCAATCTATGAGAAGAAGACAGACCGGAGGGCTCCTTAGAGGCGAGGATGGCACGCCTTTGGACATATTGTCAGGAAGGACCAGCCTCTGGAGGACATCATGCTTAGTGGAAGGAGCAAAAAAGAAGACCCTCAACCAGATGTACTGACACCGTGGCTGCATCAATGGGCTCAGGCATGGAAACAGTTGTAAAGATGGCATGGTGTTTCATTCTGTTGTGCATTGCGTCACTATGGTTGAAGCTAATTTGATGACACCTAACATTTTTTGGGAAAGATTTAAGTTTGGGGGGGAAGTAAATAAATTTCAGTTAACTCAGGGTTAGCACGTACCCACCCATTAATCCAGCTGTAGATTTAAGGCGCTTTGGGCATACAGGGAGGCCTTAGGTGGCCTAAGGAAGACCTATACTTGGCTGCTGACCATAGGTTGGAAGTTCGAGTCTACTAAGGGGTGTCCTTGAAAGAAAGATCCAGGAAATCAGCCATTAAGTTTTTATGGAACTTTGTTATACCTTGATACACAAGGATTGAAATTCACAGCAACTGGTTTGGTCTTGGTTTGGGAGCGTACAGAGGACTGGTTATTTTCAATAATTTAAGATTTTATTTAAAGCATTTCAGTATGTTCTTAACTTTACAAACAGATGGACTTATTTTGAGTCACTTGCCACATGGTCCAACTGCTCATTTTAAAATAAGCAGTGTTCGTCTGCGTAAAGAAATTAAGGTAAGTTTCCTGCCGTTCCTTGATGGCATTGGCCCTTTGTCTTATCGCACATTTCACTATCACCTGTATTTCTGAAAGGGAGTCTTTTGCTTTGTAATGGAAAACTCCAGTAACACTTAAAACATCAATATACATATACGTTGTCTCTTATAACAATGGTGCTTATCCTGGTTAAAGCAGTTCTTGTGAGATTGTGATTAGATGATTAGGCCTTCATGACTACAAAATACTGGTTTTATAGTAGGAGTTTCTTTTTGTTACTTCTTTTTAATATCAATCTTGGGCATGTATCAATTCATGTTTGATAAGCAATCTGTGGTAGCTTGTTAAAACTTTACAAATGTCTTATGTCAATTCTAATTCTTGACAATTGGAGCGCGAGGTATACTTCTTGGCTTTTGAGATTTCTTTCCTTTTTCTAGAGAAGAGGCAAGGACCCTACAGAACACATACCTGAAGTCATTCTGAATAATTTTACAACACGACTGGGTCATTCTATTGGGCGTATGTTTGCATCTCTCTTTCCTCATGACCCTCAGTTTACTGGACGGCAGGTTGCCACATTCCACAACCAACGGGATTATATCTTCTTCAGGTTTCACAGGTGAGGAGGTGCTTTCATTCTTGGACTATGACTTCAAATATGAAATACCTTGTTAGCATCAACCTGTTTTCTAATATAAAGTGTTATAGATGAAAATAAATTTGGGTTGACCACCCTGATTTCTTCAACTCTTGTATTTAACTTTGAAGGTACATATTCAAAAGTGAAAAGAAAGTGGGAATTCAGGAGCTCGGACCACGTTTTACCTTAAAATTACGATCTCTTCAGAAAGGAACGTTCGATTCTAAATATGGAGAATATGAATGGGTCCATAAGGTATGTATTATTTGAAATTACTAGTACAATGTTTCCCCAAATGGGCTATACCTTAGTGGTGCACTGGTGTGCTCAGGGTAGGCTGCAAAAGCATCTGCCTGCACTCCCTGGAGTACAGGCTGAGGTCCAAAAGTGTTTCATTAGGGTTGGGGAAACTTTTTCTGAAAAGGTGGAGGCAGTAGGACAAGTAAGTTTGGGAACCTATGTACTAGTAGATCATTTAAAAAGTATTGAATATAAAGGAAACCTATGTACTTTGAACTTTTAGTATTTATACATTAAGTTCTACAGGCAGTCCCTTGGTTGTGAGTGTCCTATTTACAGGCAACTCCTACTTGCCATTTAATGCAGGGCTTTGAACTGCCTATGATAGCTGGCAAAGTAAAATAATAGACCAAAATTTTTAAACTCTTGTCATTGTAACTAGAACGGGTGGTGGGGAAATAGGGATTGAAGCCATGGAGTGGGATACTTGGAAGAATCATAGTGAACCCTTTCAGGGGCCTGATGCAGATTGAACTATTGGCACTCTGGAGAGCCACACTTGAGTGGTTTGGTCGGTCACCATTTTTGAGTGGATGCTCCCATTTGAAGCCGTTTTAATGTTAACTTGTACTTACTTTGAAACAAATCTATTTCTAATAAAGTTCATCAGTCACCACCTTTGCTTGAGAAGACGTAGAGCTGTTCTTAGACTAAATGAAAGCTAGCCATATGCACCTGTTCAACTGAGTCACAAATTCTTAAACATGCTATAGATGTTATTCATAATCCTGACTGCCTGTACTTTGGAACTTCCCACTTCCCCCCTCTCCCCCAAATCAACTGGAGAACCAATCCCTGATGGTCTAGTGATTAACCTTGGGTAGTACAGACCTACTAGTTGAAAGTAGCCCACCTTAGGCTGTATTTCAAGTGGTTACAACCTTGACCTATGGAGTTCTTTGCACCATGGAGTTGCCATCAGTCAGAATAAACTAGTGGCAACATTTGAAGTATCCTAAAGCTCTCCAACAGCATCAACGGAGAACCTGTTAGGAATGCAAATTCTTGGACCACAATCCTAAGAATTACCAGTTGGGGGTGGGTATGGGAGGAAGTCAATGGTTTGAGTGCTATAGCTTTAATGGTAGAAATTTTGTATAAGTTTGAGGATCGTGATTTTGAATGAGTGTCAGGACTTTAGAACATTTCTCAGTCCAATAAGCCGTATTTTTACTGTAAAAATTATGTACACATGGACCAGTTACTTCCAACACCTGTTATGTATAGCATATACTGCTATAGATTTAAAATTAAAATTTCATTATTTTTTTATAACCCACATTGATGTTTTCTCCTCCAATTTTCAGCCCCGGGAAATGGATACAAGTAGAAGAAAATTTCATTTATAAAGTTTTGGAATAGCAGCATTAGAAAAATACTGGTTTTTGCTAAACAGGACTATCATGAACTTGGTAAATTCTGACAGAAGAGCTTTTTCAAAATTGCATTGACATATACCTTTTCATGTCAAAAACTACAAAGTGCCATGAACTACCAGTTTATGCAGCATATGTGAATAAAAGTGATTTTGGATGAAGATTTGTTTCCTAAAATGTATTATTCTGCGGTAATCGTGAATAAGTTGGAATACAGTCTACTTTCCTATTTGTATTTTTATGGGCATGTGGGATGGATAAAATGCTTGCTAGATCTCATGTAATCCATTGGTTCCATAGCAGACACATTTTGAAACCCTTGTTTGGTCGTTTTGACTTAATTTCTTGGATAAATTAATTTGGGGGGGGCCAGGATTCTTAAATGTTTTAAATGGAATGATGGCAGAGAGTTTGTGGTAAACCTTTCACAGCAGCCCTGGTGGACAGTGGGCTCAGCTGGTCTTTTGTCTTACAGTAGTCCTTCCAGGCACTGTGTCCCATTCTAAATGTCTGTCCTTTAATATGGCACTTGGAGAAGCGCCTAGCTGGCTAACTGGAAGGTCAGCGGTACCAGGCCACCAGCCGCTCAGAGATGTAGCAACCTGCTTCTGTAATAATTGCAGCTTTGCCCTTTAGGGCTGCTAAGAGTTGGCACTGATTAGACAATGGGTAGACATCCTACAATTCTTAGCATCGTCGCAAATGTTGTATAGCTCTTAAGGTCACCAGATAGAGTTAGCGGAACACTCAAAACCTAACCCCCTTGTAATGGGAAGTTTGTCATTTATCTTAGGTATATAAGGCAGATTAATTCAAATGTATAAAACACCAGTAATTCAAAACATTTGTACTACGTATTTTATTATATGCAGATGCCAGTGTATATAAAACAACCCTTGTGAAATAGAAATTCATGAAAATTCAGAGAGGTAGATGTTAAGGACTGACAAAAGAAGTTTGTATAGTATGGCACATGTAACTGTGAAGACAAGCTTTTGTACAAGCTTCAAATTTAGCTCTCCTTGAATATTCACTGGTTCATGAGAAGTGGCTTAGGAAACCTAAAATGGAAAGAAAAATGAATTAGAAAGTTGAATATATTTGTAATGGATGATTAATTACATATTTATCAATTTGTCATAAATTGCTCATGTATCTTGTTTTTCTAAATAGCAGTACATGATATATTACTTTTGTGGTACTTATTTGGTACGTCAATTTTAAAAGTACTTTCTATTAAAAACTGGGTCCATTTCCTCATCTGCATTAAAAAAAATAAACGGAACAGGTGAATGCACTGTGTATTACAGGGTCTCTAGGAAAAAATTAACACACAAAATGCTTACCTCACCTAAGAGTGCTATGTGATTGTCATACCCACTCTGAAGTGTGCATCACCTGCTTTATAAACAGACTTGCCGTGATCGCTATCAGAGTAGGATACACTTGACTGCAGCTTAAAAGGACTATTAAGTTTAAGTGTCAAGAAAAGTGAGCATCCCGAGAAAAGTTAAAAAAAAGAATACTTAAGAGAGACCCCCCTTTAGCGATATCTACTAAAAGATTCCATTAAAGTTTTAATTTCTCAAGATAAACATAGACATTGAAACCATGCAGGGACACTGACTGCACTAAACAGCCAAAACAAAACAAAACCCCCAACCATACACAGATTAAATGGAACTCAATAGAGAAGTGGATAATTGTCACAAGTCATAATTACCTCAAGGGCATATAGTACATGATATCACTTTATCCAGCAATTAAAATAATCTACAAGGTGTACGTGTGTGTTTATACAATACTCAATAGTCACGCCTTAAAAATCACAAAATGCAATCAACATGCAGTAAAATGCAAAAATAGCATAGGTATATCAACTTCAAGATAAGTTATCTGTGGAGGAAGTAAAGTAGCTTTAATCAGTTATGCTTGTTTTTAGAAGGTAATAGGGCAAAATATGTAATTCAAGATAGTGGGCATAGGACTCTTCCTTTGTACTTAATTTAAAGTTTGAAATTACTTCCTAACAAAAAGGTGTTCAGGTGACATGAGTAGAATTAGTATTAAAGCAAGCATCGGAAATGCTTACTTAGCCTCATGTAAGATAACTGAATCAGTGCACATTACAATGAGACAGGCAGAGAATTGTTTTAAGTCTAATTTTGCTGCCAAAGATTCAAAAGGTTGTTCAGAGTGGGGGAAAAAGTGTAATCTTGGCCGTGCTTTTGAAGTGCTATTAAAAATTTCAACGTCCTGTATGACTAATTTTCTTCTGAAAACTAACCCTAATACTAGGAGAGATAAAGTCTTAAAAAAAAGTGAAGTACCAAAGTGTTCATTTCTAGGTAACCTCAAATTTAGTGGAAACATAATGGCGTATCATTAAATTAGTACAACCATTCAAAATAAATATGGAACTAAGGTTTTAGAATGGAAAATTGCATACAGTATCATCCTATGTTTTGAAAATAAAAAAATTATTTCCATTAAGAGGTAATAATCTCAATAGTGGGTATGTATAGACATAATGAATCATTGGGATTTCTATTTTTCTTTTAGTTCTAGTTGCTAAACTGACCTGGGGTTTCTTTCCTTTTCATTATAAAAGCCGTACAACTTTTAAAAAGTTATGAGTAAACACTCAAATTTATTTATTTATGTGCATTGGCACACACTACTTGTGATGTAGTCCAAGGACCAAAATCTGCACTATAACCTGGGCACTTGTGACAAAGGCAGATTCTAGGGCCTCGTAGTGAGGCCCTACAGAATGAACACTGCATTTTAACACGGTGATCCAACTTGTATGAGGCATTGCGTATACATCGTGACACTCTTTCCATACTGCTTCATCTTCCATTGCCCGAAAGGCTCCAATCCCTTCTGATACAGCTGGAATTAGTAGCCATTGTTTTACTTTTGAAATTAAGAGTCTTATCCAAGCCATATTCATACCCTTAAATCATTTTAGATACTTCTCTCCCGACTCCTGTGAAATGAAAACATCCCAAACTCAACAGTATTTTATTCCAAATACAAAGAAATCACTTTATAAAGTGAATAATCCATGAATGTTCCCCAAACTGCCATGAAGAATGAAATGAATACTGTTGAAAGAAATATTAAAGTTACTTAAAATTACTTCCTTTTGGAGAACCTACTCCTGCTTTTTCCTAAGCCTTAGTCATCATCTTAACCTACCATTGTATTTACCACTGTATTACACACAGACTCCCTACACACTCGCAAATCCACAAAGGTTAATCAGGGAGGGGCACAATATGTAACATGCTATTTTAGGAGTTAACTTCCTACACTTTGAGGAGTCAAGATGTTGTTATCCTTATTAAACTACTTCATCTTGCATTTACCCCTACTTGTTAAAATGACCTACAGGTGGGCCCTAGTAAACAGTAACAGTACAGTAAAACCTGCGAAAGCTGTAACTGGTATAAGGTGGAAAGCTGTTAAAAGCAGGAAAAACTATTATTTTCGACTAAAATATCAAAAAAGTGGAAAGACTACACCCTGTCAAAGCAGAAAACCAGACAGTCTCAGAGTTCCAACTCTCATGGGGTTCATTGTAGTTATGTAATCCTCTATTTAAACCTCTGGTGTAAAATAGGAATTATTAGTCTTCAAGACTACCAAAACAGCAAGTTTCTCCTATCTTCACTTTCTTTCCAAAAGACTAGAAATTTACAGTGCCAAACAAAAGTAATTGGAATCCTTTGTCGTCTTTATAAAGTGTTGCAAAGGATTGCCTAGTTACTCCTATTTTGTGAGGTTTTAAAACTTACCTTTCAAAGATTCATCTTCCTACAAAAATGAACAGACTTTCTGGGGTCTAAAGGGATTTGTACTTGAAGACACTCCAGTCAGCAAAGGGTCATGTTGGGCATTCTGCAGACAAAACTGTTTCAAATCTGCAGCTGCCTGGGAAACCTACACACAACAGAGGAAAGAGTAGGTGGTGAGAATGTTATAGGTTTTCTGAAATCCTTCCAACAATATGTGACAATGATAGTATGTATACTTAGTAAAGGTCAATGAGCATATGCTGAGCCCTTACACTCAGACACCAGTCCCTGCCTGCCCCTTGTCACTGCCAGTCAGATACCCCTCACACACCTGAGGATTTGGCAGACCTCCCCTTTCCCTAACCGTGGAGCCCCTGGGGGTTAAGGTTGGTGTTTGGATAGTGCTAGACCCGGCAAACTCAGTACCATAGAGACAATTCGCATACAGCAAAATAAGGACACCGTGCAAGTGTCTATATGTTTCTAGGAGTGTAACTCTTTACAGATAGAAAGCCTCATCTTTCTGCTGGGGAGTAGCTGGTGGTTTTGAACATAGCTTACTTTGTGGCTAGCCGCCCACCGTGGAACCACTAGGCCCTAGGGCCCCAGCCCTGGGCAAGGAACCTGCTAATCCTGCATCACCCCAGCTCAGTGGCCCTCTTCCCTTTCTCTACTATCCTGTGGGCCCCACCCTCCTTGGCCCTTTTCAGTCCCATGGCCAGCCTGTCTGTAACCTTGTGTAAAGAAAAGTTGAGGGCACACAAGCTTCTGGCTTATGGTGGTGGCCATCATGGGGCCTATACTACCAGAGGCGTCACCTCAGAATTTTTTCAAACTTACCGTAAGTATGAAAGGTTTGATAACAAAACTTTTCACTTACCTATGATCTTTTTCCGACCTTTCGCATTTACAGCAATAATAAAACATCTATTTTGCACATTACCCAACCTAGGTTTCTTTCTACATTTAGCTCCCTGCCTGCAGAGCCATCACACGTCTGTCAAGCCCACAGCTGAAGCAACCAACTCTCCCCCAAAGGCCTCCGCTGGTTCCATACTCATCACTGACTGGAGCCACTGTTAGAGCTCTTCATGTGGAAAGGACATTGCTGGTAGGTTTTTGGAGAGCCATTCCAACAAGGGCCCGAGGGGCCTTACAGATTGGCATAGGGGAGGTTATGCTATTACCCTTAGCACCCTAAGGAGACGAAGTTCTGCAGTGAGAAGAGTTACAGGGGTAATTTGGCCGGGGGGGGGGGGTTGCTACAAAACGGCCCCCCCTCCTCCATGGCTCAGACTGCAGCTGTTAGCCTCCAGGTTCTCCCCTTGGATTCCAAGCCCTTCAGGACCACCCTTCAGGACCACCAGCATTTTGCTCCTTTCCAAGAGGCTCTTCACAGCCTACAGGATGGTAGCAGGTGGTTGGGACTTCAAAGGGGGCATGGGCAGCAACACCCAGCAACCATTTTGTCCATTTGCCTGAGGCCCAGATCCTTCAACTTTTCTAGTCAGCTGCTAGGTCTGTGAGTGCCAGTGCCCCTAACACCATGTCCTTGGGTCCAGAGCATGGTGGTTCTGACTATCCGGCCTCCAAGGGTGCCTCACATGCTCCTCTTTGCAAAATGCCAATTTTGCCTAACGATCAATCTTTGGAACCTAACAATGTTGGCAAGTGAGGAGTTGGATGTATTCTGTTAAGGTAATACAGATAGATGTAAACAGAACTGCAAAACTGCCAAAATGCCTTAAGACTCAGGTGGCATTCCATATATAATCAAGGGAGTTTCCCCACACCCCCCAAAAATGCCAAATTTAAGAGAAACAGGTAAGCTCCTTAAAGGCTGGAATGCTGTGTTCTATCAGTCCTTCAGTTATATGAGCAGAAAGATAACTTTTTTTCACTTAAAAAATCATTTTATTGGGGGCTCTACAGCTCTTATATCATACATCAATTGTATCAAGCACATTTGTTGCCCTCATCATTCTCAGAACATTTGCTTTCTACTTAAGCCCTTGGTATCAGCTCAGCTCATTTTCCCCTCCCCCCTCCCTCATGAACCCTTGATAATTTAGAATTATTATTTTGTCATCTTTCACTGTCCAATGTCTCCCTTCACCCACTTTCCTGTTGTCCATCCCCCAGGGAAGAGGTTATATATAGATCCTTGTAATGGGTTCCCCCTTTCCACCCCACCTTCCCTCACCCTCCGATATCACCACTCTCACCACTGGTCCTGAAGGGACAATCTGTCCTGGATTCCCTGTGTATTTAGTTTCTTAATATTAAACAGTTACAGTTCTGTAAGATCAAATAAATGAACTGAATGGTTCAGATGTACAAAATGACTAAATGATGTCCTTGCCCAAAGGCAAGTCTTTGTGAGGTTAAGGAAGATGGAAAAATAAAATGCTCTCTTTTCTTTCTAACAGTCTTAAATACAAGCAAAGAGGGTGAGGGCAGATGTTGATTCTAACTGGGTATTTGTAAAGAGGTTCCTATCAATATGTCCTCTGTAACAAGAAGTCCTACAGACTGCAGCTATCCCTCATAGTGTACATGAGTTTATTAGCGCGACTAAGGAGTACTTTAGCAAATGGTTAGCTCAGATGCCAACTGAAAGGTCAGTGGTTTGAACCCACCTACTGCCATGCTGGAAAATAATACGGCAGTCAGCTTTCATAAAGATGCGTCCTGGGAACTCCCCAAGGGGTAGTTTCTACACCCCTACAGGGTCACTATGCACAGAACTGACTCAAAAGCAATGAGTTTGAGGTTTTTTAGTTGAAAGGGGAAATGGGTCATAGCATTTTTCACCATATTTCACTACTTGGCTGCATTCACCTCAACCAGCCACTAAGTAGAGTAAAATGTGTTTGTTTTTCTAGCACAAAGTGACCATATGCCCAAATTTAATCCCCTTCCTTTCACAATCTTCTCACTATGTAAGAACAACAGGTCCCAGATCTTATGAAACTGTCTAAAGAACAAGGCAGACAAGCTGCAGACAAAGAGTTATTAGACAGGAATTGGGTGGCCACCTAAGGGAAAGTCTGAGGAGGTGACATTTCAGCTGAGATGCCAATGACAAGAGAATCAGCTAAGTTTCTCCACAGAAACAGCTTTCCAAGCAAAGCGGGGAGCTGAGACATAGGCTGTTAAGTTAGAACAAGCTCCTAGCCTCCAAGGCAATGCAGTAATTATCTGACAAATACAGCAGCACCTCAAGAGGTTGAGGCCCTATAACTTGGCATAATTATTAGTGTCCCTCTTAAGTATCGTAGGGTTGGAAAGTTTATCAAGCCCTTGTAAGAGAATTCCTGCCAACTGCATTCAAACAAAAGTTTAAACAAAGTAAACTTGCATTAGTTCCAAAGACTGTATCACAAACAGGCATCAAGTAGAGCCAGTCATAGATAAAAATAAACCAACCTCAACTGCTACCAAGTCCATTCTCACTCACAGTGACCCTATAGGGCAGGGTAGAACTGCCCCCTCTGAGTTTCTAGGGCTTTAACCCTTTGGGGTAGTAGAAAGCTCACCTATTTCCTGAAGAGCAAGCTGGTGGTTGTAAACTGCTGACTTTGTGGGTAGCAGCCAACATGTAACCACCATGGCTCTATCTGCTAGGAAGTGGATAAAGTAGGTTCACATTGAAGATGACATTAAACCTCCCCAGTCAGTGATGTTAACTAAAGAAGGGTTCCTTTATAGTAGCCCCTTCCCTCCTTGCTACTGCCCTCCCACCCCGCAGGATCTGAACCACAAAATCAAATCACTTGTCCTGGCTTTAGTGATTTTCTGGCTGGAAACCTCAAAAAACAGCCTGCATGGCAGGCATTGGGTTATGGAGTTATGCTGAGGGGCTAGAGTGTTTACGGTAAACCCCTTCCAAGGCAGCTGGTGTTCTTAAGACCGAAGTGAAGATCCCTATGTGGGCATACTGCTTTTGGCTACCATCGGTTTAGTTGGGCCTCCCCCCACTCACCTGTGAGAAAGAAAGTTACTCCTGAATGATTATGGCTAGATTTAAAGTCAAACCTTCCAAAATCATGCTAAAACTTGTCAAGAGTTTCCACTAAAATGAGTGACCAAAAAGCCTGCACCATCAGAACTTGTGAGGCCCAGAAAACTAAAACAGTTCTCACAGGTGTCACTGCGTGGGATTTAAAATTTCATTGTTGAATGCAGCCAAGACCAGCCATAAACCGCTGGGATGAGTGCATTTCAAACAGCACAAACTCACTGTCATGGAGTCAATTCCCACTCGGGGTGGCCCTATATTGGGCAGAGTTGGAATTGCCCCCATGGGTTTCCAAGACTAATTTTTTTAATGGGAATAAAAAGTCACCACTTTCTCCTGAGTTGAGTTTGAACTGCCGACCTTGCTGGCAGCTCAACCATTATGCCACCAAGGTTCCTCTGCAGTACTCTTGAAGGGCACTTAAAGGGACTTAAAGGGACCGGGATGAGGAAAATCCCAAACCGAGGCTGAGAGGAATTTCCCTTCTCTCTTGAGGTTGAGTAAGTTGGGTCCCTGACATTTCTATGCTGAGTAGGTCAATGGAAGATCATGTTACTTCACAAAACATTTGAGAGTAAAGGGGAAAAAAAGCTAGTCTGCTAAGTAGAACATCATCTTGTAAACTGGTTCTTCCAGCAGGGTACACGACTTTGTATTTTCTGTTTCTTGTTTCTAACAAATGTCTACCTCGCTCACCTCCTGCACTAGAAAGAAGCCAGTCCACTTTGGGTTTTAAAAACCGGGAAATTCTTACAAAAGCAACTTGATGTCACGCTATCACACCAGCACACACCCCAATGGCTTTTGCCCCTAGTACCAGGCCAAGGGCAGCCGGCCGCCCAAATAAACAAAACCAACCAGTGCCACCCTAATCGGTTTCCCGGTAGAGACCATGAGATAGCCCAGGGTCAGAGCCGTGCAAAGCGTGCTGAACTGATTCGTACCAGATGGTAACCTTGGGCAAAACTGGCGTCCGTGAAGGCAAGCAAGAATTTAGTTTGTCTGTGGTCGGTAGCCAAGAAATACGGTAAGGATCTGCCATTTTAAAGGAGCGGGTTTGTGAAAATTCTGACCTGCAAAGAAAACTGCTGCAAATCGAAAACCACCACGTCCGGTGAGCAGACGTGAGCCGCGAGGAGCGGGAAGGAAGGGCAGGGTGCGGGCGGCGCGACAGCGCGGGCGGGCGGGCAGCCAGGGCGCAGCGCGGGGACCGGGCCGCTCAGGGAAGTCCCGAGGCGGAACAGCGGTTCACCCGCACCAGCGCGCGCGGCCCCGTCTCTCACGCCGGTGGCTCGCACCTCGCCGCCGCCCGCGCGCGTGCCCCCCGGACGGAGCTGGCGCCCGACGCGGAGGCGTCCCGCCCGCGCCCGCCAGTGGGCCGCCGGTCCCACCCGCCGCCGCCCCTCCCCCTCCCCCGGCCGGCCCGCCCGCCCCCGCTCACTTTCACACGGTTGAGCCCGGCCTCCAGCCGGAGCTGCTGAACCACTTTCTTCATGGCGGCGACACTGGAAGAGCCAGACATGGCGAGCAACAGGGCGCGGAGACGTTCGTTCCTCGGTCGTCGGCTCGGCGGGTGAGTTGGCCGCGCAGGACGGCGAGGCAGCGCGGCAGGGGGCGGGGCGCCGAACTTTGTCTCCAAGTTTCCGGTTCTGGGCGCAGCGGCTCCACCCTCGGCGCGCGTGCGCACTCTGCCCCGCCGAGGCCGCGCCGGGCGGGAGGACGAGCGGAGCGGAGCGGAGAAGGGAACCCCGTGGCGGGAAGGGGCGGAGCGGACGGTGGGCCCGGCCGGATGCCCACCTGCTAGTCTCTCTCGCCGAGGATCTTCCGGAAGAGGTAAGGAAAGAGCCGGTGGTTTGCCTTCCAGACGTGCGAGGAGCTCTGAAGAGACCGATGTGGGAAGTCAGACGCTGGTGGCCGGTGGCCAGGATCGGTCCCCACATTGCTGTCGGAGTGTGAGGCAGGGCTGAAGGTCAAGGGAGGGCCCGTCGGGGCTAGGTTTCACCGGCCCACTCACAGAAAGTGACCCGAGGTAGTCCAACGGGCGTCGTGTCACCGCAGTTATCCGTTCCATATGGGGCACTCGTAATTGTTGTGTTTTTAAAAATAAAACGGTTTTGTGTTTTCAGAAAATTTGCTCGTTTTTTTTATTTCAGCTGTAATTTGTTAACTCTTATTGAAATGGATCACAAAAAAAGGATTCCCAATCACAGTAGTATCCAACTGAACAAAATCAGCCCAAACCAGTGCATGGTCCAAGGCAGTTTATAGTTTCGGTTGCTAGGTACAGAGTCAACCCTGACTCATAGTGACCCTATGAATAACCGTGAAACATTAGTCTGCCACCTTCGTTCCCGTTTGAGCCTTTGGTTATAGCTATCTCAGTCCATCGCATTGAGGGCCATCCTCTATTTAAATGAACTTATGCATTATCATGTATAGTGCTCTTCTTTGGAGACTGGTTCTTCCTAATGAGGTGCCCATGGTATCTGAGACAAAATTGTGTATTCTCCCTTCTGGCTCTACTTGTTCCAACATAGATATTTTCATTCTTCTAGCTTTTCAGTATATAGTCGATATTCTTTGCCAACACCATAATTCAAAGGGAACAGTTTGTATACTGTCCTCACTCATGTCCAGCTTTCTCCTGAGGAAATTGAAAATACTGTGGTGTGGGTCAGGTACACCATAGCTGTCAAAGTGACATCTTTGCTCTTTACACTTAAAAGAGATCCTTTGCATCAGATTTGTCCAATAAGACACGTGCTTTGATTTCCTGAGTTCTTCCATGAATATGCTTGTAGCCCCAAGGAAAAGTCCTTGACATTTTCTGTCTTCATTTATCATGATGTTTATTGGCCAGTTCTGAAGATCATTGTTTATGTTGAGGTACAAAGTTAATCTTTATCAGTAAATGCTTCAAGTCCTCATTGCTTTCCACAAGCAAGGTTATGTATGTCTTATTATATGTTGTTTTTAGATCAATGCCAACCCATATGAGATTTTCAAGGCTATAAATCTTTGCAAAGCAGATGGTCTCAACATTCTCATATTGAGTGGCTCGTGGTTTTGTACCGGCCACCTTACAGTTAGCAGCCCAGCACTCGACGGCAGTACCAAAAGTGCTCCGCATCCGCAAATAGCTGGTTGTTATGTCTTCCATTGCTGATGCCACATTGTTAAAGCCTAGCTTCTCTAATTTGTTCAGCATTCAGATTAAATAAATATAATGAATAGATACAACCCTTTCCTGACATTAAGACATGCAATGTCCCCTTGTTCTTGTTCAAACAACTGCCTCTACATATGTTTTACACAAGCACAATGAAGTGTTCTGGAGTTCCTGTGCTTTGACATGCTACGCATACATACTGTGATAATCCACACCGTCCACAGCGTCCCAAACTTACTTGGCTTAGTTGCCCCCTTTTAGGAAAAAAAAAAAAAAAAAAAAGAAATTACTCAGCTCCTCCCTGGCATTTAAAAAAAAGGTTTGTACTATAGCCCATAATCCAGGATAAAATGTAGATACCTGCTTTTGCAAGTGCTCCTTGATCATTCTGGAATCCCCTAGAAAGCAGTATCACCTATTTTGAGAAACAGATTAACATCTTTCTGTTATTCTCAGCTTTTAGGTAAGATCCATCTGATATAAACGATGATAGCCCTCATTCCATGTCTTCATCTGAATCAGGCTTAAATTTCTGGCAGCCTCTTGATGTGCTGCAATAACCATTTTTGAATTATCTTCAGCAGTTTACTTCTGTGTGGCATTGATAGGTGTTCAGTAATTTCTGTATTCTTTTAGATCAACTTTCTGTAACAGGCAAGGATATAAAATATTTCAGGATGAGTCAATTGACACATTGGCAGTAAGTTTAATTTTGGAGTTTGAGTCGGTTGGCCACCTACTTGTCTTCCAACTGTGTTGGCAGAGACAAGAGGATACCCTGAGTTCTGCATTTGTTTGTTTAAACATTTCCATCAGTATCCTGTCCATTCCTGAAAACTTGGTGTTTTTTGTTTTTTTTTTGGCCAGTGCTTTCAGTGCAGCTTGGACTTCTTCCTTTTACATCCGCTGGGTCTTGATCAAAGGATCACTATAAATTGTTCATCTTTAACCACGTCTTTCTGGTACATTGTATTTCTTTCTTCTTTTGATGCTTCGTGTTTTGCTTAGTATTTTGCCCATATTATCCTTCAATATTGCAATTCAAGTACTGAGTTTTTTCTTCCATTCTTTCAGCTTGAGAAATGTTAAATGTGTTTTTTTACTTCTGGTTTTCTAGCTCCAGATCTTTGCCGTTTCATAGAAATACTTTATTTTACTTCTGTGGCTTTCTGATCACAGATTTACAGGGACAGTTCTATCCTGTTGATAGGGTCACTATGAGTAAGAATTGACCTGATGGCAATGAATCTGTTTTCTTTTTTTAAAAATCATTTTATTGGGGGCTCAACAACTGTTATCACAATCCATACATACATCAGTTGTGTAAAGCACATTTGTACATTTGTTGCCTTCATCATTCTCAAAACATTTGCTCTCCACTTAAGCCCCTGGCATCAGCTCATTTCCTCCCCCCTCACAGTTCCCCCCTCCCTCATGAACCCTTGATAATTTATAAATTATTATTTTGTCATATCATACACTGTCCGACGTCTCCCTTCAACCACTTTTCTGTTGTCCATCCCTAGGGAGGAGGTTATATGTAGAACTTTGTAATCAGTTCCCCCTTTCCCTCCACCCTCACTCCAGATTCCCAGTATCGCCACTCTCACCACTGGTCCTGAGGAATCATCAGTCATGGATTCCCTGTGTTTCCAGTTCCTATCTGTACCAGTGTACATCTTCTGGTCTAGCCAGATTTGTGAGGTAGAATTGGAATCATGATGGGGGAGCCAGGGGGGAGGGGGGAAAGGAAGCATTTAGAAACTAGAGTAAAGTTGTATGTTTCATCGTTGCTACACTCCACACTGACTGACTCGTCTCCTCCCCACAACCCTTCTGCAAAGGGATGTCCAGTTGCCTACAGATGGGCTTTGGGTCTCCACCCTGCACTCCCCCTCATTCACAATGATATGATTTTTCCTTCTTTGATGCTTGATACCTGATCCCTTGGACACCTTGTGATCATTTTTATAGGGTGGTGTGCTTCTTCCATGTGGGCTTTGTTGCTTCTCAGCTAGATGGCCACTTGTTTACCTTCAAGTCTTTAAGACCCTAGATGCTATAACTTTGATAGCTGGGCACCATCAGCTTTCCTCACCACATTTTCTTATTCACCTGCTTTGTCTTCAGTGATCATTTCGGGAAGGTGAGCATCATGGAATGCCAATTTAATAGAACAAAGTATTCTTGCATTGAGGGTGTACTTAAGTGGAGGCCCAATGTCTGCGACCTAAATACTAAACCTACAAATATGTGCACATAGATCTATTTCCCCATCCTCATATATAAATATATTTACATATGTACATCCCTTTATTTAGATCTCTGTAAATGCCCTTTGCCTCCTAGCTCTTTCCTCTATTTCCTTTTACTTTCCTTTTGTCCCACTATCATTCTCAGCCGTCATTTGGGTTACAATAATTCCTCTCAGGTACCTTACCCTTGATCACGCCCTACCAGGACTCCTACACCCTTTTCATCACTGATTTGGATAACTTGTTGTTCCCTTGTCCCTGGGTTTATTAGCACCACTTCCATTCCCCACCCCTGTCCCTCTCCCATGTCCCCCCGAACCGTCGTTCCTGTTTTCTCTTCCAGATAGTTCATCCAGCCTCTTATTTAGACAGACCTGTGGAGATAATAACATGCACAAAAACAAGGCAGAGAAAAACAAAACAACAAAAAGCCAATGACAAAACAAAGAAAAGCTTGTAGTTAGTTTAAGGACAGTTTGTTAACCTTTAGGAGTGTTTTCTGGTCGAGTCTGATGGGGTGCCAAGCCCTGTCCCCAAAGTCTACTTTTGGTATTCCTTGGGAACTTCATGGCTCTGTTCCCCTTGATGTTCTGTTGCATGCCTTTAGTATTTTTCCTCAGTGTGATGGGATCAAATTGGGCACAATTCCTACATTTAGTCTCCAGTGTTGTCCCCTGTAGAGCTATGGGTCAGTGAGGGATGTCCTGTCTCAGTGGGGCCAGCCATAAGGTCTTCTCTGTGGACTGGCTGCTCTGAATGGGAATATTGTCCACAAGGCTTGGTGGGCCAAGATGTGGTCCCCTCTCTCTTCCTCCCCCTTCATTTGTTCCCGTGTGCTCTGATCAGACATGTCCCTCTCCCTGAGCTGCAGCTTCAGTGCTGTCCTCTGGCAGCTGTGCACATAGTTTGGATAGGGGCCGGCCCCTTAGACTTCTCCACTGGTTCCCTACTCCACGCCAGCATGTTGCATTCACATCTTGGAGCACAGGGTTGAAGTCTGGTCCCTCTTTCCCTGTGGAGATATAAACAATACCCTCCCCTTAGTTGGGTTAGTGCCCTGTTCCCCTACTATTCACCTCCCTTTTTCCCCCTTCCTTTTTAGTTGGCTACCATGTGTTTCTGGATTTGGTCTGACCCCTGCCATACTACCTGGTCCTCACCCCAGGAATGTTTGTAGCTTTCCCTGTGCCCCTTTTGCATTTTTTAAAAGCTTACCTCAGCAGACTCATGTTGTACTTGTCCTTTTGGCCTGGCTTATTTTGTTTAGCATAATTTTCTCCAGGGACTGATCTCTCCTGATAATATGTCTAAAGTACTTGAGGTAAAGTCTCACCATCCTTGCCTCTAAGGAGTATTCTGGGTGTACTTTCAAGAAAGATTTGTTTGTTCTTTTGGCAGCCTATGTTACTTTCAATATTCTATGCCAGCCTTCAGCCTTCCTTATTCACTGCCCGGCGTTCACATGCATAAGAGACAATTGAAAATACCATGGCTTGAGCCAGATGCAGCTTAGTCCTTAAACTAATATCCTTACTTTTCAACACTTTAAAAGGTCTGGTGCAGCAGATGTACCCAATGCAATGCATTCTTTGATCTCTTTGCTGCTTCCATGAGCATTGGTTGTGGAACCAACCAAGACAAAATCTTTGACAACTTCAATCTTTTCTTCATTTATCATGATATTACTTATTGGTCCAGCAAAGATTTTGGTATTCTTTACATTCAGTTGTAATCTATACTTGAGGCTACAATCGTTGATCTTCATCACCAGGTGCTTCAAGTCCTCACTTTGAGGAAGCAAAGTTGTGTCACTAACATCCCCAGTGATATCCCCCAAAATTACACATCCTCTTCTGAACTGAGCTGAAATTCCTGGCAGCTCCCTATTGATGGGCTGCAATCTTTCTTTCTTTCTTTTTCAAATCATTTTATTCAGGGCTCTTACAGATATTATAACAATCTATAAATCAATTATATCAAGCAAACTTGTACATATATTACCAGCATCATTTTCAAAACATCTTTCCACTTGAGCCCTTATTATCAACTCTTTCTTCCCTCACAATCTTTCTTGAATTATATTCAGCAAATTTTACTCGTATGTGATATTAATGATATTACTTGGTTATCTCCACATTCTATTTTATCACCTTTCTTTGAAAGCAGTACAAATATGTATCTCTTCCAATCAGTTGGTAAGGTATCTGTCTTCTAATTATTTTGCCATCGATGAGTGAGCACCTCCAATTCTGCAGGCAGCACCTGCTGAAACATTTCAATTGGTATTCCATCGATGTTTGGAGCCTTTTTTCAGCTTTGATTTGAATTTACATGTGAGCAACTGTGAGTCTTCATCACAATTGGCCTGAGTCTTCTTTCTGTTATCATGAAGCTTCTTCATCAATTCTCCACAGACATAGTCAACTTTATTCTGGTGAATTTTATCTGGTGTATAGTCACCATTTATGTCAGTGACAAAAGGTATTTCTAGTTAATAGGTCTTTCCTATAATCTTAAATAATTTCCTTACTAATTCATTTTAACTTTTTCTTTGGTTAAAAAAATCCTCATTTTACCCTTGGACACAAAACCCAACTTATTTACCAAACTATTTAAAACAGTGACTGAAATGTACTATACTATGTAAATTTAATAGTTTACTTAGTTATACAATGTATACAATATAAGATTATAGACCATAGTTTGAATTCCAACTCTACCACTACTATGCATATATATCTCTAAACAAGCCAATTAAACTTCTCTGAGCCTCTGCATCCTCACTTCCCAATGAAATAATAAAGCTTACTTCTTGGAATGCTTTTTGAGAGGGAAATGAAATTATATGTATAACATATTGTTCCTCTTCTTCATTAGGCTGCCTTGCTGATAATGTAGATCTAATAGCTCATCCATAGTTTATCCATTTGTAGTATTTATATTAGATATATCTGCTGCAAAATATCTTTTAAATTAAAGAAAAAACTTCCACTTTAATGAATAAGTTATGCTTGACCCAAGCCATAGTATTTTCAATTACTTAACAAGCATATGAAAACTAGAGAATTAAAAAAAGAAAGAGCCATCTCCACATACGGGATCACCACAACATGAGGAACTGTATCAAGGGTCATTGCATTAGGAAGGTTAAGAACCACTGCTATAGACTATCTGAGAAATGAAAAAGTCTATCTTGGAGAAAGTATAACTACTACTGGTAGAAAGACTTACCACTCTTACTTTGGGACATGTTATCAAAAAGGACCATTCCATGGAAAAGGACATCCGTGCTTAGTATCCGTGTCAATTGATTCAAACATACCTGTTATTATGAAGATAGTAAAAGACTGGGCAATGTTTCATTCTGTTGTATTCTGTTATAGAGTCACTATGAATCAGAGCAGACTCAATGATACTAAGCAAGATTAAGCATAAATAGCTTTCTGCAAAACCTTCCCATGCTTGTGGTAGTTGTAGGGTAAACCTGTAAACTTTAAGGTCACGATGCCTAGGCATCATCAGCTCTGTGGGAGAAAGATGTAGCAGTCTGCTTCCCCCCAAAATTTACAGCCTTGAAACACGTGGCAAAGAAACTAGATGGTGCCCAGCTATCAGAGAGGAAAAAAACAAAGAAAAACAGCACCTGGGGTCTTAAAGGCTTGTCTTCAAACAAGAAGCCATCTAAGTGAAGCATCAACTAATTCCACATGGAAGAAGCACTCCAGCCTGTGATCCAAGGATTGTAAATAATATAATCCCAATCCAAAGGGAGGAATGGTATCAGAGCATAAATTGTGAACACTTGGTTTGCAGAAGGCTGTGCATAAAAGTGGAAACCCAAAATCCATTTATAGAGTCTAGACATAGATTCAGCCTCGGATGAGTCCCCTCTGACCATGTCCAGGGATGTGAATAGCCTTAGAATCAGACAGATAACATTGTAAAGTTGCTTATAGTAGATACAGTTAGGTTAAAACGTAATATCTTATTTGATCTCCCTTTTGACACATTCAGAAGTTGCTTCAGTTTAAAGAAAAAGTAAAGGGGGAATACAGGGAGACTGAGCCTCCAGTGAATTCCACCTGACCATAGACTGGGACATGAATAGCCTGTTTGAAAGTGGATGATGACAGATGTATAGATTAAATTTTAATACTTTATAATTTGATCTTCCTTTTGATGTATTTTAAAGTTCTAGTTTTAATATCTTTTATTTTCTTTTCAATTAAGGTTTTCTTCTATTTTAATTTATTATTGTTAAGTAGGGTTTGGGGGGGTATGTTTTTCTGTATATTAAATCTAAAGTAAATCTATAGAAATGGTAACTTTATTAAGGGTTTCTTGGGGGTATGATAGGGGAGGTTGGGGAAAAATGAGCTCATAACGAGTACAAGAAAGAAGAAAAGTTTAAAAATCTATTGTGGTAATGATTGTACAAATCTTCTGGATATGATTGAACTATTGAATTTTTTGATATTTGGATTAAGTGCCAATTAATTTTAAAACAAAGATTTATAGTTTTATAAATCCTATGGGATTGCTATGAGTCAGCATCAACTCAACAGTAGTGGATTCCTTTTTTTGTGGTTTGCTTTTTGCTGTCAACTTGGCCCAACTCATGACCACTTTATATATATAAAAAAGAAACATTGCCAGGTCCTGTGACATCACTGTCAATGAAATGTTTGATTCTGTTGCATCTATAGTGCCGATACATTTCATGAAAGGTTTTTTTCTTTATCACTTTCTATAGGACTTTTGTGATTCACAGTTCATTTGGTTACTTTTTATGTAATCTGCAATATTTGTATGTTTAAACATAGTCCATTTCATGTTTCCAACTTTAGTATTTATGTACGATTTTCTAAAATCTTTTGAGCCTTTCTGTGCATTCATTATTATTGAACCATATAATTTTTTTAACTTACCAGTATTGTTATTTTTAGGCACTGAACAGAACATTCAAAATTCCTAAGCTTGGTTTGTCTGCTCTACTGATTTCCATAGTCATTTTGGGGGGGGGGGGAAGCATAGTAGATAATACTTTTGAAAGTAGAGACTAGATCAGAGATGGGAAAATAGATATATTTACAAAGTTAGCCCCTCCTTTGTTGCCTATGAAAATCCATTTCTGTTGTTTTCCTTAGTGAGGTCAGGTGTGGCCTTGGGATCCTTGTCAGTCAACTCTTACACAATTAATACCTGCTGATGGGAATTAGCATGCAAGAGAAAAGCAATTTTCCATTCCTGGCAGAGGAGTTATAAAACAAAATTATGCAGTAAATAAGAGATTAAACTGGAAAGTCTAGTCACATTTAATCTTAGAGTACTGAGCTATTAATCTTTTTGTTGAATTGTTGACATTGTTTTGGTTTTAGATATTTAATAATATGTAAAGAATTTGAAAACATTTGACTTGGATCTTAACAAATTATGGACGACATTATTGAAATATGGGATTCCAGAACATTACATTGAACTCAGCAGAACTTGTACTTTGACCAGAGAAGAGGAGACACTCAACAAGTCGATTGACACTGTGGTTACAATACGGGACTCAGACATAAGGAAGGTTGTGAAAATGGTGCAAGACTGGGCAGTGTTTCCTCTGTTGTAGGTAGGATTGCTATGAGTTGGCACCAACTAGATGACACCTAGCAACAAATGTCAACAATACCCTTCTTTTATAACTTCAAACTCCTGTTCATGAAGATCAAAGACTACAGCCTTTGGTATTGATTACTTGTAAACATGAAGAAAATGAATATCCTTCCTCAACTGATAAATGACATCATGATCAACTGAAAATAAAATTAAGTTGTCAACAATTTCATTCTACTTGGATCAAAAATCAGTGGCTGTGGAAGTGGCAGCCAAATGGAGCAATTGATTGCATTGGACAAAACTTTAGCAAACGACACTTTTACAGTTTTAAAATTCAAAGATGGAGCTTTGATGACTAAGGTGCACCTGACCCAAGTCACCATATTTTCAGTTGCCTCATACATACATGTGAATGATGGGCAATGGAGAGGAAAGACAGAAGAACAATTGATACATTCAAATTGTGGTTTTAGCAAAGACTATTGAATATATCTTCGATAACCCCCCAAAATGAACCAATCTGTCTAGTCTAGCCAATCTGTCTCCTCAGGACCAATCACTAGAAGACCTTATGTTTTTAATGTAAATCTTCAATGAGATGGCCTGGCACACTAACCACAACAATTAATTTAAAAGCATCAATTATTTTGGAGATGACACAGGACCACCATGCCCATGCATTGAAACTGATTTGATGGCAACTAACAAAGACTTTGAGAATTCCAAATATTCGATGTTAGGCTTTGGTATGTAAAATGTGATTTGGTTACAGTCAACACAAATTCTAAGCATGCCTAAAGTTTTAATTAACTTTTTTGGTTTTGTTAAAAAAGACTTCACTCCATTGGGGGGCACCCTATTGAAATTGCGTTGTTTCTCTGTTTTCTAGTAAATGAAGCCTAGGGATGCTGAGCCTATAGGAAAGCAAGTAGAACAAGGGTTTTGGGGAGAGGGGAGGGACATCAAGGGGGAGGGGAGATAAAAGGGAGATGATGTCAAAGACTCCAGGAAGGGAAAGTATGTTTGGAGACTGATTATGGAAGCAAATATACAATTCTATTTGATGTGATTGAACTATGGAATTATATGACATACTATTAACTCCAAAATTACAGCAAATTAAAAAAAATAAAAAAGCATAGTTCCAGGAATGAGTTTTGGGCTCACACTAAATCCTTCCTCCAACTTAAGAACAATTAGTTCTTACATCATGGCCCTGCTCAATACTCACCCTCAGGAAGGAACACAGGAAACACAGGTGCTATAGCAAAATGTGGTGAAGAATTTAGATGGTGCCCAGCTATTAGATAAAATAGCTGGGTACCATTAGCTTTCTGCACCACATTTGCTTATGTACCCACTTTGTCTTTAGTGTTGGGAAGGTGAGCATCATGGAATGCCAGTTTAATAGAACAAAGTGTTCTTGCATTGAGGGAGTACTTGAGTAGAGGCCCAAATGTCCATCTGCTACCTTAATACTAAACCTATAAATATATGCAAATAGATCTAGTTCACCATCATCATATATAAATAGTTACATATATACATGCCTGTATTTAGACCTCTCTAAATGCCCTTTGCCTCCTAGTTCTTTTCTCTATTTCCTTTTACTTTAGTCTTGTCCTATTATATTCAGCCTTCATTTGGGTTACAGTAATTCCTCTTGGTTACATTGCCCTTGATCAAGCCCTACCAGGCCCCCTACACCCTTCTCGCCATCGATTTTGGTTCACTTGTTCCCTTGTCCCTGGATTTGTTAACACCCACTTCCTTTCCCCTGCCTCCCCCTCTTCCATGTTTCCCCCCACCCCACACCCCCAACTATAGGTCTGGTGTTTTCTCCTCCAGGTTGTTTATCCAGTCTACCTTATCTAGATAGAGTTACAGAGATAATAATATGCACAAAAAACAAGACAGAACAAAACAAAGCAACAAAAGAAAACAAAACAACAACAGCAAAACAATGACAAAATAAGAAAAGCCTGTAAATAGTTCAAGGTCTGTTTGTTGACATTTAGGAGTGTTTTCAGGTCAAATCTGATGGGGTGCCACGGCCACAAACTCTATTTTTGGTATTCCCTCGGGACTTCCTTGCTCTTCTCCCCTTGCTGTTCTGTTTGCACGCCTTTAGTGTTTTGCCTTGGTGTGGTGGGGTCAGATAGGGAGCAATTCCTGCACTGTGTCGCCAGTATTATCCCCCATGTCATCTAGCTGAGAAGCAACAAAGCCCACATGGAAGAAGCACACCAGCCTGTGTGAACATGAGGTGTCGATAGGATCAGGTATCAGTCATCAAAGAACAAAAAATCATATCATTGTGAATGAGGGGGAGTGTGGAATGGAGACCCACAGCCCATCTGTAGGCAGCTGGATATCCCCTTACAGAAGGGTTGCGGAGAGGAGATGAGTCAGTCAGGGTGCAGTATAGCAACAAGGAAACATATAACTTTCCTCTAATTCCTTAATGTCCTCTCCACCCCCAATTATCATGACCCCAATTCTACCTTACAAATCTGGCTAAACCAGAGCATGTACATGGGTACAGATCAGAGCTGGAAACACAGGGAATCCAGGACAGATAAGTCCCTCAGGACCAATATTGAGAGTAGCCGTACCAGGAGGAGAAGGGGAAGATGGAAACAGAGAAAGGAACAGTAGTTGGAAAATATGGTCTTTTGATAAAAATGAAGCTGGAGATTACATAATAAAGTTGTGCAATATCAATGACTTATAACCAAACCATATTTTACGTGCTAAATCCTAACATTGAATATTTGGAATTCTCTGCTCACAAAGATCTACATATAACCCCCTCCCTGGAGGACAGACAACAGAAAAGTGGGTGAAGTGGGAGATGTTAGACAGTGTAAGACTGACAAAATAATAATAATTTATAAATTATCAAGGGTTTATGAAGGGGGCACAGGGAGGGAGGGAAAAAATTTTTAATGACAAGAAATAAAACGTCAAAGTGATATCAGAGGAGACTCTTACACTTACTCTTAATCGTCGAGTAGCTAAGGCAAATGGAAGAAATCATGAAGTCATTTTGCATTAGGTAAATCTGCTGCACAAGACCTCTTCAGAGTACTGAGAGCAAGTATGTTACCTTGAAGACTAAGGTGCACCTGACTCGAACCATGGTATTCTCCATTGCATCATATGCATGTGAAAGTTGGACACCGAATAAGGAAAATCAAAGAAGAATCAATGCATTTGAAATTTGGTGCTGGAGAAGAATTTTTTTTTAATCATTTTATTTGGGGCTCATACAACTCTTATCACAATCCATACATACATCCATTGTGTCAAGCACATTTGTACATTTGTTGCCATCATCATTCTCAAAACATTTTCTTTCTACTTGAGCCCTTGGTATTAGCTCCTCAATTTTCCCCTCCCTCACGAACACTTGATAATTTATAAATTATTATTTTGTCATGTCTTACACTGTCTGATGTCCACCATCACCCACTTTTCTGATGTCCATCCCCCAGGGAGGGGCTTATATGTAGATAATTGTGATTTGGTTCTCCTTTCTCCCCCACTTTCCCTTTCCCCTCCTGGTATCTCTACTCTCATTATTGTCCTGAGGGATTTATCCTGGATTCCCTGTGTTTCCAGCTCTGATCTGTATCAGTGTGCATCCTCTGGTCTCGCTGGATGTGTAAGGTAGAATTGAGATCATGACAGTGGTAGTGGTGGGGGAGGATTAAAGAACTAGAGGAAAGTTGTATGTTTCCTTATTGGTACACTGCACCCTGACTGACTCGTCTCCTCCCCACGACCCTTCTGTAAGGGGATGGCTGGAGAGGAAGATTGAAAGTACCATAGACTGCTAAAAAGAAAGGGGGACCTGTGTTGAAAGAAGTAGGGCCAGAGTTCCTTCGAGGCATACTGTGGGCATACTGTCAGGAGAACCCAGTCTCTGGAGAAGGACATCATTCTTGGTAAAGTGGAAGGGCAATGAAAAAGAGGAAGGCCCTCAATGAGATGGATTTTCACAGTGGCTACAACAATGGACTCAGGCGTAGGAACAATTGTAAGGATGTCACAGGACCATGCAATGTTTCCTTCTGTTGTGCATAGAGTCCCTGAGGGTCAGAGCCAACTTGATAGCACCTAAGGACAGCACCTATAGACAACTAGTTTGTTTTTTTTTAATAAAGGACTAAAACACATTAAATGGGTAAGAGATAGTCTTTTCAACAAATGGTGCTGGAAAAACTGTATCTTCACCTGCAAAAGAATGAAACAAGACCCACACTTCACACTAGAGGTTGGAGACAGAGGCGCAGGACAGAGATAGAATTTGGCCAGGAACGTGAAGTTGAGAAAGACTTTATTGAGGCAGGGAAAGAACTCCCCGGAGGGAAGAGAGAGCAGAGAAAGGGAGGGTTCCGAGCCCCAACGAGTTAGTTCAGGGGACTCGCAGCTTATTGGAGAGGCAGTGGGAGTTATATAGGGTCTGAGCTACAGAAGTATATGTTAGCAGAAGGGAGAATCTTTATTGCTTGCAGCTGCAGGACCTTAAGTCAGGATGCGATCTGATCCTGGGAGGTCATGTTGTTGTTTGCAGACCTGCTCTTTGAAGTGCTGGGGGAATGGGTAATGCAGATGGACCTGGGAAGGTAAATAGCTTCCTGTGGTGCTGGGGCAAGAGTTGCATAGTTCAATAGGTCATCCATCTTTCTGAGAGGTTGGGAATGGAAGCTGTGAAATTTCATTTTCCTGAGAAGCCAGAGAGGAGGTAGGGGCTACCGGTCTGGACCCAGCCCAAACACTATGTACAAAAAGCAAATACTTAACATCATGTAAACAAAAACAAAACTCAAGATCAATCAAAGACAAATATAAATCACATAGTTATAAAGACCATCAATTAAAAAAATAAAAACCAACAATTAAAAAAAAACATTTAGTATGTTTCTTTAGGTCCCTAATCCAAGGCATAAAGACCCTACCAAACATAATGGAAAATAGCCATGCTATCAAAGAAAAGACAAATAACTAGGGCCTACTAAAAACATGACATTTATTAACAACAAAAGACTTCATCAACCGAGTCCACAAGGAACCCACAGATTGGGAAAAGAGATTCAGTAATAATAAATCAAATAAAGGGCTAATCTCCAAAATCTATTTAAAAAGCCACTATAACATCTTAACAAGAAAAAACAAACCACACAATCAAAAACTGGACATAAGACATGAATATACAATTTACCAATGACAACATCCAGGTGGCCAAGAAACATATGAAGAAATGTTAGTGACCATTAGCAATAAGAGAAAACAAATTAAAACAATGAGTTAACACCTCACACCACCACTCTTGGCAAAATTCAATAAAGCGGGAAATAATGAATACTGGAGAAAAATGCAGAGAGATTTGAGTCCTTTTACATTGTTGGTGGGACAGTAGAATTGTGCAACTGCTATGGAAATCAGTATGGCACGTCCTCAAACATGCAAATGCTAGTATCTTATGATCTCTCTACTTGATACACACTGTAAAGATACTGAGAATAAAACATGAACAAACATAGACAATACCTATATTTGCTACAGAAATTTCCATGATGGCAAAAGCATGGAAAAATAAAAACCCCAATTATAGAGGAATGAATAAACAATCTGGTACATTCCTACTGTGGAACATTATGCCTCAATAAAAAACAATGACAGCTATCTTAAACATCGTAAGACAAGGACAGAACTAGAGAATATTATACTTAGCAAACAAAATTAAATATTTACTAATACCATTGTTATAAGGAAAAACAGAGAAGAAGAAACATGGGTTTTACACCAATAGACAAGCCTTCGATGACTACAGGAGGCCAGGGAGGTGGCTGGGAACAGGCAGAGGGAGGGATGGTTTGTTGAGGTTGGAGGGAACCGGGGAAGAGGAATAGGGAAGGAAGCAAATAGCCACAGATACAGGGGACACTATTGGATATTGTTGATTTCATTTCTTGAGATGGGTCGTGTAAATACATATAGTATGTTTCTCTAGAAAGAAAAAGATCCCTCCAGATTCCTTATCCCTGAAACCTAAATGTTGGTCTGTGTGGCTTAAAGAAAAAATAAAGGGGGTGGGGGGATTGAAATGAACTTGGAGTCTTCAGTGACAAGTTCATCTCAAACAAAAAGTTCTGCTCTGTTGGTATTATTAGTGTATTTTTTTCAGGATTGACCCACTTTAGTGACTTCTTTTTAGAGTTATAATTCAGCTACCTTATTTTTCAATTTCTAAGTTTATCACGTGCACTCTTATAAACTGCCATGAATCTTTTGATGAAGAACCCAGGAATAATATATGTGGGTAAATAATAGTCTGCACTATTAAAGCCTGGAATCTTCATCTGGAACGATTGTTTATTTTTATTATTATTGAGGTATGCAAGCCCAGGAAGAAATGTATGTGGCAAAAGAGTTTTCATCATTCTCGTCGCTTTGATGTATTTAGTTCTTCAACTTCCAAAGCTTTTAAAAAATTTTATGCAATATAATATATACCCCACAAGCCAGGCCCACTGCCATCCAGTCCGTTCTGACTCATAGTGAGAACATGTAGTAAGTAGTCTTAGGGTTTGTAAATCTTTATAGGAACACACAGCCTCTTCTTTCTCCCCCTGTGTGGCTGGCAGATTTGAACTACTGAACTTGCAGTTGATAATCCAATGCTTACCCAATAGTGTCACCAAGGCGGCTTTCAAGTTAAAAAAAAAGTATGTTTAATCTTAATTTTTGACTAAGAGAAAATGAATTGTTTTTATTTTCAATTGGCAGTCTGTGAGCATTTTAAAATTAGGATAATAACATTGTGTATTTTCCTTCACTTTTATTTTTAATCTGCTTTAAAATTTTTTTGTTTTTCTTTTCACTGTTTGAATCAGAGAGCAAAAATGATTGGACTGCTTTCTTAAAGAAGTCAAAAATCAGTTGTAGAATTTATTATTACATACAGCTCATGTGAAGAGAGATTAAAAAGAAAAAAAATTTTCAACTGATACTCATCCAATTTGAGCATTGGTGACTATGTCACATAATTCAAATCGACCTTCCTCATCAGAGGTAAGACAATATTTTTGTACTGAAATATAATAAAACCTCCCTTATTGTTTTAATAAAGTTTTTAAAATAAAGCAGTAATACAAATTAGGTAAAGTATGTTACTGACATCCCCATGTTATCAATTTCTTCTATCCCATTTTCTGATCATGCTTCCTGTGTCTCCAAATCACTTCCTCTGGGATCCTGATGATGCTGAAAGCTCCCAAGAACGGACCCTATTGCCTGTTTCTACAAGTCCTCGCTTTGTATCTCTGTTGCCCTGTGCTGCCACAACAGAGAAAGCATACGTGAATAGCTTTAACAACAGAAATTTATTTTCTCAAAGTTTTGTCATCTAAAGTCTGAATTTACCACACCAGCTGTAGAGGAGGAAGGCTTTCTCTTTTTATGGCCGCTGAGAGAAGAGCCTTGTCTCCTGTCCACATCCTATGCTGATCTTCCCTGGCGATTTCTGTGTGGCTTCATATCCATTTCCTCTGGGTCAGGAACAAGGGTTAGCAAACGCTGAGCTGGGAGAGCCGATCCATTCCCTGACAATATTCTAAAAAGTATTTGAGAGTCTGTTTTTACAAACAAATGAAACCACCATTATCTGAATAATATCCTTTAAATTTTTGATAAATGAAACAGATAGTTTTGTTTTTATTTTCAGTTTTACTTCAGAGCCACATGTGTGTATCAAAAGAGACATCCATGACCCAAGAGCTACAGTTTGCTGACCCTGGTCTAGAAACTTCTTCACCCAGGGACTACAGCTCCATGGCTGTGCTCTGCTCCAGCTCTTCCTGCTGGCCATGGTCTGGTTCCCCGCTTTCCACTTCATTGTCAGTTTTTAAAATCATTTTATCAGGGTCCATACACCTCTTATCACAATCCGTACATACATCAATTATGTGAAGCAAATTTGTACATTCATTGCCCTCATCATTCTCAAAACATTTGCTCTCTACCTGCGCCTCTGGCATCAGCTCCTCATTTTTCCCCTCCCTCCCCGCTCCTGCCTCCCTCATGAACCCTTGATAATTTATACAATACTCTTTTGTCATATCTTGCACTGTGCGATGTCTCCTTTCACCCACTTTTCTGTTGTCTGTCCCCCAGGGAGGAAGTCACATGTATATCCTTGTAATCGGTTCCCCTTTTCCAACCCACCCCCCTCTACTCTCCCAGTATCACCACTCTCACCACTGGTCCTGAAGGGATCATCTGCGCTGGATTCCCTGTGTTTCTGGTTCCTGTCTGTACCAGTGTACATCCTCTGATCTAGCCAGACTTGCAAGGTAGAATTCGGATCAGGATAGTGCATTTAGGAACTAGAGGAGAGTTATATTTTTCATCATTGCTACATCGCACCCTGACTGGCTCGTCTCCTCCCCGATATCCTTCTGTAAGGTGATGTGCAGTGGCCTACAAATGGACTTTGGGTGTCCACCCCGCACTAACCCCTTCATTCACTATGATAAGATATTTGGTTCTGATGATGCCTGATATCTGATCCCTTCGACACCTCGTGATCACACAGGCTAGTGTGTTTCTTCCATGTGGACTTTGTTGCTTTTGAGATAGATGGCCGCTTGTTTACCTTCAAGTCTTTACGACCCCAAATGTGCTATCTCTTTTGATAGCTGGGCACCATCAGCTTTCTTCACCATATTTGCTTATTCACCCGCTTTGTCTTCAGTGGTTGTGTCGGGAAGGCCAGCATCATAGAATGCCAATTTAATAGAAGAAAGTATTCTTGCATTGAGGGAGTACTTGAGTAGAGGCTCAATCTCCTTCTGCTACCTTAGTACTAAACCTATGAATATAGGCAAATGGATCTATTTCCCCATCCTCATATATAAATATATTTGCATATGTACATGTCTTTATCTAGACCTCTATAAATGCCCTATGCCTCCCAGCTCTTTCCTCTATTTCCTTTGACTTTCCTCCTGTCCCACTATCATCCTCAGTCCACACCTGGGTTTCAGCAATTCCTCTTTATTACATTATCCTTGATCACGCCCTACCAGGCCTTCTACACCCTCCTCACCACCGATTTGGATTACTTGTTGTTCCCTTGTCCCTGGGTTTGTTAACACCACTACCATTCCCCCCACCCCCACCCCTTCCCCCATTCCCCCCTGGAACTGTTGGTCCCATTGTTTTCTCTTCCAAATTGTTCATCTAGTCTATTTTATTTAAACAGACTTGCGGAAATAATACCATGTACAAAAACAAGACAGAGCAAAAGCAAGCAACAATATACAACAAAACAACAACAAACCAATGACAAAAACAGAACAAAACAAAACACAAGAAAGAAAAGCTTGTAGTTAGTTCAAGGATCGTATGTTGGCCTTTAGGCTTGTTTTCCAGTCCAGTCTGTTGTGGCATCACGCCCTGGTGCTTAGTACTCCATTGTATGTATGTATGTACCAAGTTTTTTAATGCAATCGTCAGTTTATGGAAATTTAGGTTGTTTCCACCTTCTTGCAATTGTGAACTGTGCTGCAATGAACATTGGAGCACAGATGTCTGGCCTTGGTTTGTTTCTTGTCTCCTCTGGATATATGCCCAGTAGGGGGATTGCTGGGTTGTATGGTAACTCGATTTCCATCAGTTTTAGATATTGCCAGATCAATTTCCATAGTGGATGTACGTACTTACTGGTCCACCAGCAGTGGATGAGAGTTCCTGTCTTCCCATACCCCCTCCAACACTGTTGCTTTCTGATTTTTTGAATTGGACTATCTTTGAGGGGGTTAGGTGTTACCTCATTGTTGTTTTAATTTGCATTTCTCTTATGGTTAAAGATCGGGAACATTTTCTCATATGTTTGTTGGCCATTAGGATTTCTGCTCCTGTGAAACTTCTCTTCAGGTTCTTTGCCTACCTCCTTAGTGGGCAATTAGTTTTTATCTTTTTGGAAGCTAGCAGAGTATTGTAGATTTTAGTAATAAAGCCTTTGTCTGATGTGTCTTTGCTAAAGATGTTTTCCGAGTCTGTGGACTCTCTTATTACTCTCTTGGTGAATTATTTCGATGTACACAGGTGTTTTATCTTCAGTATATCCCATTTGTCAATTTGTGCCTCCTCTGTGTTTGTGTCCTTCCCTATTTCTGATAGCATATGTATTCCATTTGCCAAAGTTCTCAAGTTTGTCCCAATTCCCTCATTGATGGCCCTAATAGTTTGGTGTTTAACTTCAAGTTCTGCAATCCACCTTGAGTTTATTCTTGTGCGTGGAGTGACATAAGGACCTTGCGTCATTTTTCTGCAGGTAAATATCCATTTTTTTCCCAGCACCACTTGTTAAAGAGGGCTTCTGCTTCCCATTGGATATGTTTTGGACCCTGATCAAAGATCAGTTGTCTGTATACTGATGATTTTATTTCTGAGTTTTCAGTTCTTTTCCATTGGTCTGAGTATCTGTCATTGTACCAATGCCATGCGGTTTTGACATCTGTGCTGTATAGTATCTGCTAAAGTCAGGTAACGCAAGCCCTCCCACTGTGTCCTTCTTCTTGAGGAGTTCTCTGCTAATTCTGGATTTCTTCCCTCTCCAGATGAAGTTGGTAATCAGTTTTTCCATTTCATTGAAGAAAGATGAGAGTAATTCTATCGGATTGCATTAAATTTATGTAGTGCCTCTGACAGAACTGGCATCTTGACTATATTGAGTCTTCCAATCCACGAGCATGGGATATTCTTCTATTTCTTGAGGTCGCTCTTGGTTTCTTGTAATAGTGTTCTGTAGTTTTCCCCATATAAATCTTTTGTTCTTTTTGTCAGGTATATCACTAGATATTTCAATTTGTGCTTGGCTAATATGAAGGGTGCCACCTTTTTTATCTCCTCTTCTGTGGTCTTATCCAATGTGTAACAGTCCAATGGACTTCTGTTTGTTGCTCTTGTATCCTGCCACATTGCCAAACTCCTCTATTGCTTCCAAGTACTCCCCTTGTGGAATTTTTGGGATTTTCCATGTATAAAATCATATCATCTGCTAATAACGATAGTTTCATCTCTTCTTACCCTAGATGAATACCTTTGATGTCTTTTCTTTGCCTTATGCTGTTAGCTAAAACCTCCAGCACGATATTAAATAAGAGTGGGGACAAGGGTCATCCTTGTCTGGTCCCCTTTTTCAGTGGGATTGTGTTAGTCTTTTCTCCATTGACTACCACGTTGGCTGTTGGTTTTTCAGCCAACTTGTATTATCTTGAGGAATGTTGGTTTTTCAGCCAACTTGTATTATCTTGAGGAATTTTCCTTCCATTCCTATCTTCTCAAGTGTCTTAAACAGGAATTGGTGTTGCATGTTGTTGAATGCTTTCTCTGCATTTATCGATATTATCATGTGGTTCTTATAGTTTTTCATGTCAGTGTGATGAATAATAATAATGGTCTTTCATATGTTGAACCATCCCTGCATCCCTGGTATGAATCCCACTTGGTCATGGTGAATTATTTGTTTTATATACTTTTTTATTCTGTTGGCTAGTTATTTGTTAAGGATTTTTGCATCGATGTTCATTGGGGATATTGGTCTGTAGTTCTCGATTCTTGTGGGATCCTTGCCCAGTTTGGGTATCAGAGTTTTACTAGCTTCATAGAAGGAATTTGGGAGTTTGCCATCTTTTTTCATGTTCTGGAAGAGTTTGTGTAAGATTGGTGTTAGTTATTCCCTAAATGCTTGGTAGAATTCTCCAGTGAAGCCAACTGGTCCAGGGGATTTTTTTGTTGGTAATCCCTTGATAACCTTGTCTATTTCTTCTATTGCTATGGGTCTGTTGAGATTTTTAGTGTCCATTGAGAATAGTCTAGGGAGGGATTGCTTTTCCAAGAATTTGTCCATGTCTTCCAAATTGTTGAATTCATTGGAGTAAAATCCTTCATAGTACTGTGTAATTATCCTTTTGATTTCATTAGGGTATGTTGTAATGTCCCCTCTTTCATCCCTTATTCTTGCTATTGAAATTTGTTCCCTTCTTCATTGTCAATTTTGACACCAGTCGCCAGCCTGGCACCTTACTCCCTCATCTGCAACACTGGAGCCAGGTCAGATGTCACAAATTACAGAGTACACCGTCTTTGCCATCGCCACTTGAATGACCAAGAGGCACTGGAGAGCTAAAAAAATCTGCAACTGAAATATGGAGCTTTCTTCCCTCCCTTAAATTTGTATTACCCAGGACCTTTTCTATTTCAGCAACTCTCTTTCTCAGATTTGGAGGCCATTTCCAATCTATTGATTTTTGTTTCAAAAAAATATATAAAGTATGACCACTTACCACTTCTACTCTCAACACATTGACCCAACTCATACTTTTAACTTCTCATGCTTTAATTCATTCAAAAGTTTTATAACATGATGTTCTCTTTTACCCTTCAATTTGTTCTGGCTAGTATCCATTTAATCCAAGGGATTACATTTAGTATACTTTAGAAGTAGAGCATTACGTATGACCTGGTGCAACACAATATCAAACTTCATTCGTTGTCAAGTTGAAGCTATACTTCCTGTAATTTTCCTATTTCTATGGTAATAATCTAAATATTTTTAAAGGAAGATTTTAATCATGGTCATAACAAAATAATAGAAAAAGAACACACAATATATGTTGTAAATAGAAGCTACAGAAATGCCCCATGTAAGAACAACCATTTTTTTTTCTCCATGACTGTCCAGGAGTAGGTTTGTCCTAGAATTCTTGGAAAGAAACATATTCCTCAAAACTGTAGCAGATGGTTAGAGTTAGCCACTATCTCAGTTATATTAGGTTCCCAGTATCTACCAGCTAAGGATGCCATAAGATCACACTCATAGAACTGAGTGTGTGGGGTGAACAGGAAGAGAAAACTTGTGATAAAACAGATTTTGGCAATTTTTAGTATTCTTAATACCGCCACAGAAAGAATATCATAGGCCAAAGATGCTTGAGGTAATTTAAGATTTGCAAAGATAACATTATTTTCAAGGGAACTAAGTTACAAATTTTTGTTCTTACATTTTTTCCTTTTTGTTTGTTCAGAGGGATACATGTAGTTCATGCTTATTTCAATTATGTTTATGAAATTAAAACTAATTTAATAATAACTGACTTTTTCATTTTAAAAATGTCTTAACTGATATCCTTCTTAATTTATTCAGTTGGTGGAACTCCATGTTTTTTATGTCCCTGAAGGATCATGGAATTATAAGTTAAATACCATTTCAAAAAATGTGGTTAACAAATTCATTTCAGCTGGATTTATAAGGCAAGTGTTTTATAGTCATTAGAAAAGATGCCAGGGGAAAGAGAGATTTTTTTCTGCAGAGACAATCTTTTCTGAGAAACTTAAATTGTAAATGAAAATGATCTTGTTCGGGTGATGTATCTAGTTCCTATTTAATTAATATTATTAATAACTACCATTACTCGGTGGGCTTCTAACTGCAAGGTCAGTTATTTGAAGCCATCAGCCACTGAGGGAGAGAGGGTTTTCTACTCCTGTGAAGAGGTAGACTGCACACGATTACAGTCGTGGAAACCCATAGGGCCAGTTCTAGCCTCTTCTATAGGGCCCTGTGAGTCAGAAGATAACTATGCACTGAGTTTGGAAAGTTCTATATCATAAATAAAACCGTGCTATAGGAAACATATGCCACTCAGTCTTAGTTCTACCACAAGGAAAATAATGTATAGCCAGTGTATTATTATTGTTACACACAGAGACAATTAAGAGAGAAACTATCTGAAATTAGAAACATATTGAAGAGCTGCAAATTTGGCTTCAAGACAGAATCAGGAAAGAATCTCGTTCCTAATGAGCATTAGCAATTTTTTAGGTGAAGCATATTATTCTTGTTTAACTTTTCTTTAATGCATAGGTTCCCAAACTGGTCTGCTGCACAGTTTTCAGGGGAAAAGAATTACTCAGTGCTCTCTTGGCAATTAAGATCTCTTGTACTATAGCCCATAAATCAGGGTAAAGAGCTGGTATTTGCTTTTGTAGCTCCCTGAAATGTTCCAGCTTCCTTCAAGGGGCAGGATTTCTCACTTTGGGAAACACTGAGAAGCAAAAGGAACCCTGGTGCTGGTTTGGGGTAAGCATTGAACTGCTAACCTCAAGGTTATTGGTTCAAATTCACCAGCTGCTTCATGGGAGAAAGATGAGGCTATCTGCCCCTGTAAGATTTAGTCTCAGAAACCCTTTGAAACAATTCTACTCTGCCTTCTCTGGGGTTGCTATGCACAGCAGTGGATTTGGTTTTGATTTTAGTGCAAAAGATTTAAAAGCTGCACATGCAGCAAGTGAAATTATGATAAAAATGGTTATCAGTATGTGTGGGGTCCGGAGCCCTGATGGTGCTGTGGGTCAGACATTGAGACACTAACCAGAAGGCCAGCTGTTCAAACCTACCAACCACTCGATGGGAGAAAAATGAAGCTGTATGCTTGCATAAAGATTTCATAAACCCTGGGCCCCCTTTGTAAGATTGCTTGATAGCACGGTGGGCTTGGTTTGGTTTAACTTGACTCAGTTCTTTCAAAGTGAGGACAAATTTATGTAACAGTAAAGAACAAGTTGGACATTTATAGCCTGAGAACAGCACGTATTCTAAATGTCTTTTCCCCTGAACTGGTTAAAAACTATAAACAATCCCCCGAATGTTTTGAAGTACATATGTATTTAAGCATATATACGTGTGTATTTTCTTATTCAGAGAGTAACACATGATACTATGTGATCCGACCACTTCTTGTTAACTTTCTTTAAAAGCCCCTCTTAATTTTCTGCCACATTTGTTGCAACCACACTACCTATCTTTGTATTCTGGAACATGTCAGACATAGTTCTACTTCAGGGCCCCTGTCTTTACTGTTATTTTATAGAATGCTCTTTTGTCTTTCCCATATGTCCACTTACCCCTCCAGATTTTTACTCAAATATTACTCTTTATTTTGCCTTCAAACAGTCCTAAGCACCCCCTTATTGATTAAATTTTTAACTCATTAATTTTTCTTCTTCCACCAGTAGGTGGTAAAGCCATGAGGACAGAGATTTTATTCTGCTTTGTTCACTGCTATATTCGCATTACAATCCTGGTTCATAGTGGGTGCTCAATAAATAGCATTTTCCCGTTGAATAAATGATATAATATTTTGTATGCTGTTGTAAGCTGCCCTTGAGTCAGCTGCAATTCGTGGTGACCTTATGTGCAGCACAACGACATGGAAAGTGTGCCTAGTTCTGCATGGTCTTCGGGATCACTGATGCACAAGTGCATTGTAGCGACGTGTGGGTCATCCACCTCAGTGAGGCCTAGCCTCCTTCTGAATGACCCTCCACTTTACCAAGCATGGTAGCATTCTGGAGATCTGCCTTTCCAAATGATGACTCTGGCCAAAGCAAGTCAGTCAGCGTCTTGCCATCTTCGATTCTGAGGAGCATTTTGGTTGTATTTCTTCTAAAATGGGTTTGTTCATTCTTTGGCTGCCTGATCTATATGCAATACTCTGTTAACCTTGTCAATGAACTGCATTCATTGTTCTTCTGTCTTCCTTTTTCACTGTCCAGCTTTCATCTCTCTGAGGCAATTGAAAATCCCACACCTTGGATCAGGCTCTCTCTAGTCCTCACAGTGCCCTCATTGCCTTTGAAGCCTTTACAGAGATCTTTTGTGGCAGATTTCCTCAGTGGAGTACATTGCTGGATTTCCTGAGTGCTGCTTCCGTGAACAGTGATTGTTGATACAAGTAGAATGAAATTGTGACAACTTTAAGTTTTTCTCCTTCCATCATGAGAAAAATGTTAGATTGCTTATCGGTCAATTTGCAAAGATTTGCAACTTCCTCCAGTTCAAGAGCTTCAAGTCAACTTCATTTTCAGCAATATTCCATCTGCATATTGTAGGTTATTAATTAGTCTTCCTTCAGTGCTGTACAATGTTCTTTTTCATATAGTCCAAATTCTCCGATTATTTTCTCAGTATATACATTTAATAAACAAGGTGAAAGAATAAAACCCTTCCACCCACATTTTCCAATTTGGAACAACCACTATTATCCTCTCACGGGGTCCTCAAACTTTTTATACAGGGGCCACTTCACCGTCCCTCAGACCGTTGGAGGGCTGGACTATAGTTTAAAAAAACTATGAACAAATTCCTATGCACACTGCACATATCTTACTTTGAAGTAAAATAACAAAACGTGCAAAAACACCCGGCGGACCTGATAAACATCCGCGGCGGGCCGCATGTGGCCTGCGTGCGTAGTTTGAGGACCCCTGCGAGTCTAGCCCATTCAAGTGACTGCATTTTGGCTTGTGTACAGGTTCCGTTGGAGCGTGATGAAGTGCTGTGCAATTCTGTACAACATTACCCATGATTTGTTGTGCCCCACACCGCACTGCAAACATCTTTCAGAAGCTGTTTGCTTTCGGCCAGGGTCCACCTGGCATCAGCAGTGATGTGTCCGTGCACGTCCCTTTCTGAACCCTTTTGCACAGCTGACAGTTCCTATAGATGTACGGCTGCCGTCGTTTTAAAATTATACTCAGCACAAGTTTGCTTGTCTGTGATATCAATGACAATTTTGATCGTTTCCACATTCTGTCTGATTGCCTTTTTGGAATATAAACAAATAGGAATTTCTTTCCATCAGCTAACCAGATAGCTGCCTCCAAATTACTTGGTATAGATAAATAAGTTTCTAGCATTGGGTGTTTGTTGAAAGAACTCAACTGGTATTCTGCCAATTCCTAGGTGTTTATTTGGTTTTCTTTACTAATGCCTTCGGTGTAGCTTAAATATCAGTACCAGTGGTTCTTGATCTTATGCTACCTCCTGAAATGTTTGACTGTCAGCTGTTTGTGTTTAGTATCATTAGTGATTCTGCGGATCCCTTCCATCTTCTTTGGATATTCCCTGCATTATTCAATCCCCACCACCATAGGGTATTTTAGCAAAGCAGCTCAAAGCTTCAATCCCCCCCCCCCCCCCCCCCCCGCCTCAGTTCTTTTAGCTAAGAATGCTGGTCATGTTCTCTTTGGGTTTTATAGTGGCAGGCGTTTGCTATTTCATCATAATACTTTGCTGTATTTTTTCAATCTGTTCTTTGAAGTCTTTTATTTAGCTCGTTTACTTCATTTATTCCCTCCATTTTAGCTACATACTTAGCTCTCAAGAACAAGTTTCAGAGTCTCCTCTGACATCCACTTTGATCACTTTCCTTTTTTACTGTCTTTTAAATTACTTTTCAGTCTTTATTTATGATGTTCTGTCTTCCCATAACTCTGTAATAATAACCCAGAAAATCACAGAAAGACCATCTTTAAATTTAGATACCAAGGAGTAAACTATTCCTATTAAGCAAAGATGTGGAGTCTACATCATTTTATCATTAAGGATATTTTAAAAACCAGCTAATCCTACCATATTGACAAAATTAATCTGTGGCTAAATAATTATTTAATAAAGTATATGATTTCCATAGCAATTTTTTGCTTTCAAAATAAAAATTTGTAAGTGTGTGAGAAAAGTTGACAAGTATTTTCCCTCTCAGTACGAAAATAATCTAGAAACAGTATCTACTTGCATAATTTCAGAAGACATAATTTCATTCATTTATTCATTAAAAATTCATTAGATGCTGACAAAGTGTCAGTACTATAGAATTATGATTTATTAAGCTGCATCTAATATGTTAAATTAGTATTTCTATTTAGGCAGCTAACTAAAATTGTCACATTATTGGTATAGTCACAATTTATTTTGTTTTATATTATAAAGTAATGTAATGATATTTCAGAGTATCTCCTCAGCTTACTTTACAAGCCCTGAGGGAGCATCTTGGTGAGTTCCTTGGTGAAGAAGCTGTTGCAGAAAAATTTTTATTCCTGAAATGCATAGGAAATAATCTCGCTGTGGTAAGTTTCTTATTTTTTTCCTTCCAGTTAAAAGAAAGCATCCTTTAACAAATTATACTTCTTAAATGATTACCAACTCAGTACTTTAATATGCTATGAAGTATGTAATCTACATAAAAATTAATGAAATAGAAATATCACTAAGCATATAGGTCATCAAGAAGAGATGGGTTTGAACTGAATGTCAGGTACTGCAATGATACAGAGCTTATTCCACTTGCAAATTTTCTTGAAAGGAATACACACACACTTAAGCCTTTCAAAGCAAGTACTAGCATTCTGGAGACACATCGATTATAATATTTTGAACCACAACTATCCAAGTTCTATATGAAAATTAATGAGCTCCAACATTTTTTAGAGTCAGCTGTTTATATACTGGAGACTCCTGTTTGTGGTTTCTGTGATTTAGTTGACAATGAGTCAGCATCAACTTGAGAGCAGTTTGCTTGTTTGTCTCTTTTACGGTACTCCTGTTATCCATAAGATTTTAATTGGCTGATTTTCAGAAGGTGAATGCCAAGTTTTTTTTCTTCTAGTATGTCTTAGTCTAGAAGCTCTGCTGAAATCTATCCAAGGTGAATGATCCTGCAAGCCACAGTAGCACCACAAATTGACATAATAAATGAAGACAAAATTGAAGTTCTCAGTGATTTCCTTTGCTTGGATCAACAGTCAATGTGTATGGAAGCAGCAGTAAGGAAATCCAACAGCATATTGTGTTAGGCAAGTCAGCTGTAAAAGACTTCTTTCAAGTTCTCAAGAGCAAAGGTGGCACCTTGATGTATAAGGGATGCCTGGTGCTCGCCAGGATGTTTAAGTCATCTCATATATGTGTGAAAGTTGATTGATGAAAAAGGAAAGGTGCATAATCGATGCATTCAGTTCGGGGTGTTGATGAAGAGTATTGAACATACCCTCGACTGTTAAAAGAACAAACAAATCAGTCTTAAAAGAAATTCAACCAAATGTTCCTGAGTATTCCAGGTGGCAACACCTTGACTCACTTATTTTGGACACATGGTCAGGAAATGCCAATCTCTAGAAAAGGACATCATGCTTGATAAAGTCAGTGAACACTAGAGAAACCTGTAGTGAAACAGATGGACTCATTAGCCACACAATGAACTCAAGTCTTTGAAGGTAGCACGGAACTGGGCAACATGTTGTTCTGCTGTATATTACTTATGTACTGCTACTGAGTAAGTTCTGACTGATAGCCCCCTTTAGGGCAGGGTAGAACTGTACCTGTGAATCCCAGAGGCTTTGTCCTAGCGTAACGCTCCCTCTACCGGAGCTTTTGCACAGTGAGATATAAGACGCTACCTCTAGAAGCTTCGTCATCTTTCTGAGCAGAAGAAAAAGGGTAGTGTACCCTCGCCTTTTGTCCCATGCGGAGCGCAGGGTGCCATCTTCTAGTGGAGGAAGCTAAAGATCCACACTGATTCCGTGTTCCAGCTGCGTTCTCCTAGTCGCCGTGTTTGGCGTCTCTTTTTTACCTAGCTTTCTCCTCCCACCCTGACTCTCCAGGTGGCACTTTTCTGCGGTGGGAAAGCTAGTCAGGGAAAGAGAAGCCAGTTTCTACAAAATTACGCAAAATATGGATTTTCAGGCCTAAACTTGTTGCTACCCGGTGTGGAAGTTTTGTTTTAATTATTGATAAAATGTATTCAACAAATATCCGGATACTGTTCTTGGAGAGAAAAAAAGCCTTAGTAGCATAGTGAGCTGAGCATTGAACTGCTAGCCACAAGGCCAGTAATCGGAAACTGCCAGCTGCTTGGCCAGTCAAGAGTTAGCAGTCTCAGAAATTCACGGGGACAGTTCGACCATGCCCTTAGGGCCTCTTGAATCAGAATCAAATCAATATCTGTGAATTTGGGTTTTTTTAACCCCCTGGGACAGTTCTGGAAAAAGTAGTCGTTGGTGGCTGGGGCCATGGATTGGACAAAAAAAAGAACTGTACCTGTGGGTTTCTGAGACTGTTCCTCTTTATGGGAGTAGAAAGCCTCATTTTTCTCCCATAGAGCGGCGGGTGATTTTGAACTGCTGATCTTGTGGGTGGGTCAACGCATAATGACTATGCCGCCAGAGCTCCTTATGTTGTACATTAGGTTGTCATATATGGGACTTTACTTAATGGCACGGAATAACAATATGGCCGTTGCTTACCTGTGGGTTTTTCTAAACAGAAGTATTCCTGTTGGAATTCCTAACCCAAAATACGAATCTAGGAAAATTGGGAGTCATCAAAAATGAAGTGTGTTGGGGTTACAGGGTCCCCAACATTTGAACGGGTCCTCAGGAGCAACTTTGCCTTTTTGAAAAATGATAGAGACAGATAGAGAGAGGGACACAGAGGCTCCTTGTCCCTATGTCCTGACTGAGAGTGAATATATTTTCCAATGGCTATGTAGAATGGGGCTTACAGATCTTTCTAAAGGTATACATGTCATACAGTGAACATATTACATAGTCAATGGGTAATATCATAAGTGGGTAGCAGTCAACAAACAATGAGTGAGTCACCATCTTGACCTAATGCTAGTTGACCTCCAACACCACTGAGCCCTCCCTAGGGGTACAATCTATCAGAAGAGTTTGCTACATTTTACTGCGGGTTAGCTATAAAACCTGATTGCTCCTATCTACAAATAACCTTCAGGCATAGTGAAGTAGCCAGATACAGGAATTATTCATCTTATATGGTAGCTCCCTTATAACTGCTCCTTAATGGAGGGCTATTATGTTATTCAGCCTGGAGAACATGTACATATTTGAAAACATTTCTATCTCAGAACTATGGAGATCTTTCTCAAAATTGCTAGTTTTCTATGCCCATGGTTTCAAGTGTTGAAATAAGGCCAAATACACTCTACCAAGTCCTCCGTTTACCATAGAAATGGAACATATCCTAGATATTAGTGAGTTCAAATGAATTGACATTGGCCATTTTGAGTCAGACAATCATGTTTACTCTCCAGGGAATGACAAATCCATGAGGAATAGCATTGCATTCATCATCATAAAGGACATTTCAAGATTAATTTTAAAGTACAATACTATGTATGATAGGATAATATCTATGTGTTTACAAGGAAGACCAGTTAATACAACTATTCTTCTAGTTTATGCACCAGCCATTAAAGCCAACGATGAAGACATTGAAAAGTTATATCAAATTCTTCTTTCTGAAATGAATCAAACCTGAAATAATTATACATTGATAATTGGTGATTAGAATGTAAAAGTTGGAAACAAAGAGCAAGGATCAGTAGTTATAAAATACAACCTGTGTGATGGATATAAAGCTGGACATCAGATGACAGAATTTTACAAGACCAATGAATTATTCATTTAAGTACATAGACAGAGACTATATATGTGTACCTCAGCAAACGAAATACCCAGGGATCAAATTCACTAGATCTGTGGGAAGAGATAATAGGGAACTCAATAACAGTCCAAACAAAATAAAGGGCCATCTGTGGAACAGACCACAGGTTGTAAATTCAGGTTGTCGCAGAAGAAAATTAGCATAAGTGTGGGAAACTGAGAACTGGGAAGAGAGTGAATGTGGACAAATTTTCTACACTCACATTTAAGGAGTCTTTAGGGAAAAAAGTAAAGAATTATAATGAAATGTGCAGAGGTAGAAAACCAAGAGCATATCTCAAGCTGAAAGAACTGAAGAAAAAAATCAAACCTCAGATTGCAATATTGAAGGATTTTATGGGTAAAATATTGAGTGATGCTAAAAGCATCACACAAGATAGAAGGAATACACAGGGACACTATACGAGAAAAGATTAGTCATTATTCAACCATTTCAAGAGATAGCCTATAATCAAGAACCATGGGATTGAAGGAATAACTCCAATCTGCAAACTAAAGGCATTAGCAAAAATTGCGAGGCTCCAGAAATCGACAATACCAACGGAAATATGGAGATCCATATTTGTTCTAATTTCAAAGAAAGGTGAACCGACAGAATATGGAAATTGTTGAACTGTGTCCTTAATGAGACATGCAAGTTAATTTTGCTCAATAGATCACAGTAGTATATCCACAGAGAGCTAAGAAATTCAAGTTGGATTCAGAAGAAACAAGGAAGGATTATTATTGCTGACATCAGATGGGTCTTGACTGAAAGCAGCGGATTTAGAAAGATGTTTAGTTTTGTCATATGGATTATTCAGAGGCATTCAATGGTGCTGATAACAATAAACTATGGAAAATGTTGCAAAGAATGGAAATTCCAGAATACTTAATTGTGCTCATGCTGAACCTGTTCACAGACCAAGAGGCAGTCATTTGAATAGACAATAATTTAAAATCAGGAAAGTTTTGTCATAGTGTTGCAATCTATCATGATACTTATTAAATATATATGCTGAGCAAATAATCAGAGAAGCCTGATTACATGAGGAAGAGTATGACATCAGAATTGGATGCCGTATGCAAATAATGCCACCTCAGTGTGAAACAGAAGAGAACTTGAGGCACACTCTGATGAAGACCAAGAATATTGCTTTCAATATAGATCAAAACTCAGTACAAAAAATAGAGAAAACTAAAACTCAATTGATATATTACATCCTAATAAATGAAGAAAAGACTGAAGCTGTCAGTGATTTCATTTCAATTGGATCCACAATCAATGTCAATGGAAGCAACAGGCAAGAAATCAAACACTATACTGACTTGGGCAAAGCTACTGCTCAAGACTTCTTTTAAAGTGTTAAAACACAGATGTCACATTAAGCACTAAAGTGTGCCTGACATAAGCCCTGTTACTTTAAATTGCCTCATACTCATGTAAAAGCTGGAAATGAATAAGGAAGACTACAGAAGAGCGAATCCCTTTAAATATCAGTGTTGAAAAGAATACTGAGTGTGTCATTGACTGTCAGAAGAACAAATTAATCTATCTTGGAAGAGTACAGCCAAAATGATCCTTAGACATGAGGATATGCAGATGACACACCTTGCTTTCTAAACATGAGAACTTGAAGCACTTGCTGCTGAAGATCAAGGATGTTACTTTGAGTACTATGGTTTGCCTGACCCAACCCGCGGTATTTTCAATTACCTCATTGGGAGGTGAAGCTGGACCCTGAACAAGGAAGACAGAATTGATGTGTTTGAATTAGAGTGCTGATGAAAAATATTGAAAGTGCCATGGGCTGGTAAAAGAGCAAACGAATTAATCTGTCTTGGAAGAAGTATAGTCAGAATGCTCCTTAGAGGCAAGGATGGCAAGATTTCGATTTACACACTTTGGATATGTTGCCAGGAGAGACCAGTCCCTGGAAAAGAACATCATGCTTGGTATAGTAGAGGGGCAGTGAAAAAGAGGAAGACCCTCGGCAAGATGCACTGACATCGTGGTTACAACCATGGCTCAAGCATGGGAACCATTGTGTGGATGGCGCAGTAGCAGGCTGTGTTTTGCTCTGTTGTATACAGGGGCACTATAAGGTGGAACTGACTTGATAGCACCTACCAACAGCAATATGTTTAAGGCAGCAGTAGCCTCATCTTTCTCCCACGGAGCTGCTAGTGGGTGCCAGTCTCTGCAGTGAACAGTCCAATGCTTACCCAACGCTGCCGCCAAGGCTCCTTCTTCATCCTGGGAAGACCTAATAAAGGGGTCTTGATAAAACCTATTTGAATTGAGGGTCATTTTTTCACCTAGAACAAGTGTCATCCAGGTATAGTTGTTTTCATATAAGTATTCTAAGGTTTTATTTGCAACCGCCCATATATAATACTAATTAATGTTAATAAATGGAATTGTATTACCTTGAAGGAAAAAATAAGAAGATATGAGGATAGCTAGACTTTGCCTCACTTACTTTGGGCATGTAATGAGGAGAGATTGGTCCCTGGAGAAGAACATGAGGTTTGGTAAGGTGGAGGATCAGTTAAAAGGAGGAAGACACTCATGAAATGTATTGACACAATGCCTGCACCCATGGGCTCAAGAGTAACCATTGTGAGGGGCAATTGTGTACAGCATTGCTATGAAGCAGAGCCCACTCAGCAGCACTAACAACACTATCACATGGAGTTGTGAGGAGTAAATGAACTAAAATATGTAAAATATTTATAATAGTGCCTGGCACATGGTGAATCCATATAAATAACCACCATAATTATTTTTATTAAAAATAAATTTATATTAGATAGAGTGAATAGAAATAAGATTACATTGTAATTCTTTTCAAGAATTTAATCCTAATTACTAGCTTTTAATCATGACTTACATATAACTAAAATACAAGAAAGTTCCAAAAAGTTCATGGCAAAATGGGATTAAAAGATAAAGGAATTTTTTTTCTTTTTTTTTAAACGTTTTATTAGGGGCTCGTACAACTCTTATCACAGTCCATATATATACATACATCAATTGTATAAAGCACATCTGTACATTCTTTGCCTTAATTTTCTTTTCTTTCTTTTCCCTTTTCTTTTTTTACATTTTATTAGGGACTCATACAACTCTTATCACAATCCGTACATATACATACATCAATTGTATAAAGCACATCCATACATTCCCCGCCCCAATCATTCTCAAAGCATTTGCTCTCCACTTAAGCCCTTTGCATCAGGTCCTCTATTTTTACCCCCTCCCTCCCCGCTCCCCCCTCCCTCATGTGCCCTTTGTAATTTATACATCGTTATTTTGTCATATCTTGCTCTATCCGGAGTCTCCCTTCCCCCACTTCTCTGTCGTCCCTCTCCCAGGGAGGAGGTCACATGTGGATCCCTGTAATCAGTTCCCCCTTTCCAACCCACTCACCCTACACTCTCCCAGCATCGCCCCTCACACCCTTGGTCCTGAAGGTATCATCCACCCTGGATTCCCTGTGCCTCCAGCCCTCATATGTACCAGTGTACAACCTCTGCCCTATCCAGCCCTGCACGGTAGAATTCGGATCATGGTAGTTGGGGGGAGGAAGCATCCAGGATCTGGGGGAAAGCTGTGCTCTTCGTCGGTACTACCTTGCACCCTGACTGACCCATCTCCTCTCCTAAGCCCCTCTATGAGGGGATCTCCAGTGGCCGACACTGTGGCTTTGGGTCTCCACTCTGCACTTCCCCCTTCATTCAATGTGGTATATATATAAATATATATATATATATACACACACATACACACACATATTCTTTTTTTTTTTGTGCATGATGCCTTATACCTGGTCCCTTTGGCACCTCGTGATCGCACTGGCTGGTGTGCTTCTTCCATGTGGGCTTTTTTGCTTCTGAGCTAGATGGCCGCTTGTTTGTTTTCAAGCCTTTAAGACCCCAGACACTATCTCTTTTGATAGCCGGGCACCATCCGCTTTCTTCGCCACATTGATAAAGGAATTTTTACATGACCTTTTTGAAGCCCTTTTGTACATAGCTTCGGCAAAATTATATATATATATATATATATATATATATATATATATATATATATATATATATATATATATATATATATATATATGCAAACCTCAGTTTCCAAGGTCGTGAGACCAGAAGAACTAGATGGTGCCTAGCCACCACTATCAATTGCTCTCAAAGGGATCCCATTCCAGGATGAAGTGAAAGAAAAATGTGAAATAAAACTCAAAATCATTTTTAAAAGAAACCTAGAATTACTGGTCAGATTGACTGTGGACCTCCCAGTTACCTTTACTCGCCCTTCAGATCTGGAAAGTGACTACGTGTGGCCCTTAGTCACCCTTCAGTTCTGTAACTGAATTCACCCTCATGGCACAATTTTCAGCCAAATAATAATCAAGGATCTAAGGGGACCTTGAAATAATCAAGCATTTCCCCAAGGACAAAGTTCAGAAGGATTAGGAAAGACAGAGAAATGGAAACAGGAAGTACAGGGAGGAAGTAAGGTAAGTGATGTTCCATTGAGGGGGTTGCAATCTATGAGGTGGAACCGAATGTGTATGGATTGTTGAATGTAAAAGCCATGATCTACCTGTTCTGTAAACCTTGACCCAATTCACATGAAAAGGTTAAAACCTTACACTCAGAAATGCTGCAATAGCTTTTTTTACTCTCTCTCATTTATTTTTAGGTGAAGGCAAAGCAAGAATCAGAACTGAAACTCAAATCATTTGCTCCTCCCTATGTATGTAATGTGTCATTTTAACTTATGCTAATTACTTTAATTTACATTTTCACAACTTATAAAAGAGATTTCAAAAATTTCTCTATGTTTTAGGCTCTTCAACCAGAATTATATTTGCTTCCCATAATGGACCATTTAGGAAATATTTATTCAGCCTCGTCAACGGTTACATTAGATGGTGAGCAAACTGGAAACACTGTTACTGGGGAAAATGGAACAGCCCACAGACCATTCAGCGTGATTTTGTCCAAGGAAAACTCTGGAAGAGATTCCCAGTTGTTAGCAAACCCTTTGAAAGAGCTTCTCAAGACGAGTCCAGCAGGTGATTTCAACTGGCTTGGGAAAGACAAAGAGATGATCTTGGTTCATTGTAGCCGTCAGAGTCATGAGTGAGTGCTGGGCAAGCCTAGCATTGCTAACGCACGCACGCAGTACAAAAGGAAAGTTACAACTCAATTTAGAGTGTTACTGTTTTCATCTGGTGGGAGAAAAGCACATTTGAAATACTGAGGGAAAGGTTCAAATGAAAATAGTTGCAGCACTGTAGCTCTGCCACCTGTAGTTACTTCATAGTCCAATAGATTCAGATATGGTGAAGATAAGAAGACCAAAGGGAAGAGAAAGAAAGTGATGTACTGTATTACCCCTCAGTATTTCTCTGAGGCCAGGAGGATTTTATGTAGGACGCAGTGTCAAACAAGGGCAAATGTTAAGTTAGCTTCACTGGGGACAGTTGTATTTCAAAGATTTTTTAAAAATAATTTTAAAAAGTTTTTATATGACTGATAATTAGATTCTGGGAAAAATTATAAGTAAATTTTAAGTTATTTAAATAAAAACATACTTATAAACATTCCATGAAGAAATTGAAAAAAAATCTATTGAACTTTTGAACCATTTTACATATTCTTTGTCAAGAAGAAATTAATATATTAAACATTTGTAAATGAAATAACTTTGTAGATGAAATGACAAAATACATGACTGCCACAGCATACAGTAATTCATAACCAGTTACATATTTTTTCTGGTTTTTAAATTAGCAATTAGTATATTCTAAGGTTATGGTGTACCCAGTGATTTTCCAAACTTAGTACTTTCTTTAATTTTAGCAACATTTAATTCTAGGACAAGTCAAAGAGTATTGCTATAATTTGTTGTTGTTGTTGTTAGTTCCCTTTGAGTCACTTCCTACTCCGTGACCCCATTTACAGCAGAACAAAACACTCCTCAGTCTTGCACCAGCCTCACAATTGTTGTGAGGATTTAAGCTTGTTGTAGCCACTGTGCCAGTCCATCTCAGTAAGACTCTTCTGTGTCATTGACTCTCTGCTTTACCAAGCATGATGCCCGCTCCAGAGAATGGTCTTTCCTGAGAAAGAGTTGTGAGACACTGGCAGTCCTTGAAGTCTTGAGGGCCATCAGGTATTCCTCTGTAGAAAGAGAGAGAGCTAGGCTATCCCAGCACAGGCAGCAAACAGCAAGGCCAACTTTCAGCCAGGTCACCAACTCAGTCCCCAGCTCCAGAGGTGTACATTCCAATTGTGTGGTCTCAAAGCGACCTCAACTCACAGCGACACAGTCCACAGGCTAGGCGTCCCACAGGTAGTGTGCCCTTTAAATTGAGGCACAGAACAAGCAAGGCAGCTGCACACTGGTCCGATGATTAAAGAGCGAGAGACAAGAAAGGCAAGGCTCACTGAGCCACTTATCTCTCTGCCCTTCAATTAATCCCACTTGTGTTTATTGCCCAGGCTGGCACAATAAACTATCTCATTTACCAACACCATAATTCAAATATTTCAATTCTTCTTTGGTCTTCCATATGTATTGTCCAGTTTTGACATGAATATGAGGCCATTGGAAATAACAGGGCTTGTGCCAGGCACATTTTAGTGCTCAAAGTGATACCTTGGTTCTTTGATGCTGTAAAGAGGCCTTGTGCAGCAGATCTGCCCAGTTCAATACCGTATTTGATTGCTTGTCTGCTGCTTATATGAATGTTGATTGTGGATCCAATTAAGATGTCACTGACAGCTCCAGTCTTTTCTTCATTTATCATACTGTGGTATGTTGATCAAGTTGTATCTTCTCTCTCTCCCTCTCTCTTCTTTTTACATTGAGTAGTAATACATACTGAAGGCTGTGTTCTTTGGTCTGTCTCAGAAAACACCTCAAATTCTCTTCAGTTTTAGCAGCAGGGCTGGGTCATCTGCACATGGCAGGTTATTCATGAGCCTTCTTTCAATTCTGTTGCCACTCCCTCCCTCATATAGTCCCAGATTATTTGCTCCCGATACAAATTGAATAAGTATGACTGAGTGAGACAACCCTGATACAAATCTTTCTGATTTTTTTAATTACTCGTTTTACTGGGGGTTCTTACAAATCATGTAACAAACATCAGTCAATAGTATTAAAAACACGTGTACATATGTTGCTATCAACATTTTCAAAACAATTTCTTTCTACTTGAGCCCTTCGTATCAGCTCTTCTTTTTGGCCCTCCCTCCACACCCTCCCACCCTTGTGAATCCTTGATCGATTATATATTATTATTGTTATTTGTGTCTTACATTGTCCATTGTCTCCCTTCACCCAGCTCTCTGTTATTTGTCCCCCTAGGGGTGCTATTTATCCAACCTTGTGATGGGTTCCCCCTGTGCCCCCTTTTTATATTTTAATGACTGCCTCCTAGTCTGTGTGCAAGCTTGACGTGAGCACAATTAAATGTTCTGGATTCTCATTCTTTGCAATAGTATTCATAGTTTATTATGATCTATACAGTTGAATGCTTTTGCACAGCCAGTAAAACACAAGTAAACTTCTTTATAATATTTTCTGCTTTTAGCCAAGATTCATCTGACATCAGCAATAACACCCCTCCTTTGATTTCAGCATGGGTTTCTCTTCATTGATTTTTTTTCCTGTTGATATACTGCCGCAATCAATTTTTTCATTATCTTCAGCAAAATTGTATTTGCATGTGATATTATTGTTATTGCTAGATAATTTCTGCATTCTGCTTGATAATCCTGCATTAACAGGATAAATCTGTTAGGCCTCCTTTCTTTGGAATAGGCAGTCATAAAATCTTTTCCTACTTGTTGGCTGTCTTCCAAATTTCTTGCCATAGACTCCTGAGTGCTTCCAACACTGCATCAACTTGTCGAAACACTTAAGTTGGTATTCCATCAATTTCTGAAGCCTGTTTTTCTTGAATGCCTTCAGAAGAGCTTGAACTTCTTCCTTTAATACCATTGGTGCTTGATCATATGCTGCCTCTTGAAAACAAACATTAACCATTGATTTTTGGTACAGTTACTCTCTGTGTATTCTTTCCACCATCTTTTGCATTATTCAATATTTCTCCCCATAGCATCCTTCAGTAGTTCCATTTGGGGCTTGAATTTTTCTTTCTAGTTGTTTCAGCTTGAGACATACTTAGCAAGTTCTCTTTTAGTTTTTGAATACCAGGTCTTACGAAATCATAGAAACCATTATTCAACAAAAATATCAAACTGTGAAGCTGTTGTTTCTCAACACATCTTCCATCTATATTTATACATTTGTGAAGGCGGTGTTTCTATTTTTGTAATCCTTCTCTAAGAATTTTGTGCTCTTTGACTTAGAGACTGAAATCATGTTTTTTTTCAATTTTTTTTTTCTGAGCCAAGGAAAAGAATGTTTGGAAACTAATTGTGATAGCAATAGTACAATATTGCTTGATGTGCTTGAACTATGGAATGATATAATGTATGTATTAACTGCCAAGTAAAAAGTATAAAAAGAAGAAGTCTGCAGGAGTGAGGCTGTCGGATGGATGGTGTTGTTTCCCAATGGATTTCTCATTGCACTGCCCTTGCTGTCCTAAAAGGCAGGCAGGTGCCTTGCTCTGGTGGGAAAAATTCCTGGGCAAAATGTTCTGGGCCTTTTTTTTTACTAATGCTGGTTTCAACTTACTTAAAACTTCTTTTTAACATGTCCCTGTGGTCATCTTTTAACCTTCAAGAAATCGAGATTACCCCCTTGGAGACAGCAGTCGGTGTAAGACATAAAACACACCAATTTTTAAATTATCAAGGGTTCAGGAGGGAAGAAGGGTTGGGAGGGGGATGGTGGCAACATATATATAAAGGTGTTTGACACAATGCATAGACGTATGGATCGTGATGAGAGCTGTAAGAGCCCCCAAAAACGTGATTTAAAAAAAAGATTACCCCCTTTGGAATGCTCAGAAATAGTCTTCATAACTTTCTGAACTGATCTCTCTGCCTTGAATTTAACTGGTTCAGCAAATCTCCTTGGAAGCCTCTGTTTTGATAGGACCTTTTTTATTTGAAGCCACCTTAATGAGACTAAGATAAGTATACAGACAGCAGAAAAATGGGTAAGAGGAGACAGTGGTCTGTGTAAGACATGAAATAATGAGGGAGGGAGGGAGGGTAGAGGTGGGAGGGGAAAACGAGGAGCTGATACCAAGGGCTCAAGTAGAAAGAAAAAGTTTTGAGACTGATGTTGGCAACAAATGTACTTGACACAATGGATATGTATGTATGGATTGTGATAAGAGTTGTACGAGCCCCCAATAAAATGATTAAAAAATAAGTTTTATAAAGGAAAGAAAAGACACTAACATAAGTGTATTACTGAGAGAACTTATCTGCAGCCACCTACTTATTGCAGGTTCACATTTAAATATATTTTGCCAGGGATAAACCCATGTATGTATAAACTGATACTCTTGTTTCTTTTTTTTACTAAATCATTTTATTGGGGGCTCTTACAGCTCTTATAACAATCCATACGTCAGTTTTATCAGGCACATTTGTATGTATGGAGATAGAGATTTCTATCAACTTCTTTTTGCTCTATTGTTCAGAGATATTAATTTATATTGTCACAGAACAATTTTTCCCTTTATTTTCTCTTCCCCTCCCATCCCTGGGAACCACCAAAGAATGCTTATTTTAGTGTGAAAACCTTTTTGTTCATTCTTTTTAAAAATCATTTTATTGGGGCTCATATAACTTATCACAATCCATACATCTATCCATTGTGTCAGGCACATTTGTACATTTATTGTCATCATCATTCTCAAAACATTTTCATTCTACTTGAGCCTGTGGTATCAGTTCCTCATTTTTCTCCTCCTTCCCTACCCTCCCTCCCTCGCAAACCCTCGATAATTTATAAATTATTATTATTTGTTCATGTCTTACAGTGCTATCCGATGTCTCCCTTCACTAGGAATAATGGATGCAGATTCTATGTCCCTATCAAAAATTAACTTAGAATCTGTTGTGTTTGGCATTGTTGTTTCTTTTTCTATGTGGAGTAGGATAGTGATCTTTTATTTATTTTTTAATTTTTCTTTTACATTTATAAAGAAAACACTTTTATTGACAGTTAGGGGTCGCAGGACAGTTTTACAGGACAACAGACATAAAAGCCCCAAGACAACAGAGTGTACAGTGCGACAGGTTAATACTCTTCATCCTCATTCTCTCCATCTGCAGATAGTGATCTTTTAAACAGCTGATAATATTCATTTTTCCTTCACTTTAATGGAATGTATCTTTTTTGAAAAATCTGTTTGTTGTTCTTAAATGACTTTTCCAGTGCCAGCTGGGAATATATTGTAACAGCAAAACTAAAATTAAACAAATGCAAGCTTCAGGTTTTTATGTAAAATCTAGTAGCAAGAAAATGACACATTGCGTTGGGTAAATTTGCTGCACAAGACCTCTTTAAAATATCGAAAAGCAAGATTTTTACTTGGAGGACTAAGGTGTGCTTGGCCCAAGCCCTGGTATTTTCAGCGATCTCATATGCCTGTGAATTTGGACTTTGAATAAGGAAAGCCAAAGAAGAATCAATGCATCTGAATTGTGGTGAAGAATCTTGATGGTACCACGGGGGTGCCACAAGAACCACCAACATGCAGAGTGCCCCTTAGAGCCGGGAAGGCCAGACTTCACCTCACGTAATCCGGATATGTTGTCGGGAGCGACCAGCCCTGCGCAAGGATGTCATGCTTGGTAAAATGGTGGGCAGAAGAGAAGAGCGACTGTGCGGATGGCACAGGAGCGGGCAGTGCTCTATTCTGTTATCCACATGGTCGCTGTGGGCCAGCAGCAGATAGGGTGACAGGCCTTGAAAACAACTTTACAAATATTAATTCATGTTCTTTCCCTAAGTTATGACAAAACTGCTTACCCAAGGAAAATATTTTATATTAACTTTACCAGATTCATAGTTTTAAAAGTAATCAGTTGGAATATACATTCTAATATTTTAAAGATAGATTACATTATTTTTCCTACTTGGAAAAAGTCTCTTAAAGTGGAGGATGGTTTTTATAAATGGGATTGCATGTGAAATAACAAATGATATTATATGCTCTGTTATTTAAACCAGCTTTTTTTCTAGTGAAGATTTCTCATAACAAAAGATGCTTTTGGTAAAATGTGTCTGAAGACATTAAGTTTAGGTAAAATAGTATTTACCCTACTGTGCAGTTATGTGCTATAACAAGACAGAGAAATCCTATAATCAGTGTTTGTGTGTATTTGTGTAGGAGATCATGTTCCTTTAAGTGTTGCTTAATCTAACACCTACCAAATTAAATTGACCAAAGAATTATCTTTTCATATAAATTAATGTTTCAAAAAAAACCCTTAAGACATTGTTGCCATATAGCTCATATAGTTAAGTTTATAGAGTTTGGAAACATGGGATAAAATTATAGTCAATAAATATGAAAACAAAATTTTCTCTCAATATTTCTTAATCGTCTGAATTTTACTTGCCATGGCTGACCATCCACATCAGCTGGGGAGAAGCCCGTGCCACAGGAAAGCCAGCCGGGGGGAGGCCGCAGGAGACACACGGAGCTGCCGGGACCATCCCAATGCTCACACAATGATTACTGTAGCCCTGGAAAAAGGTAATTAGCATCCCTGTGGATTATACATGTTACACTCTAAGAGACTCTATAGGAGAGAGCTATCCAGCGAACTGATCGAGGGACTTATAATTAGAGCAAAGATATGAGTGAAATTATTCATATTTTTATTTTGAAACCTTTGTTTCAATCACTACCATTCTTTACTAGCACCTTTCCAATATAACAAGAGATTGATTTATTTAAACTTATTTTGTTACCACAAAGGGGTAATCTGTGGTATAGACATTGCACTGTGAATTGTATCTAGCTATAGGATAAGGAATTAGTATCACATATACTAAGTACATGGTTTCCATTTTCTTGAAGTTTTAATGTTATGTTTGTATTTCTAAAATATCAAATAAAATTTATAAAACATGGAATCGTATTTTAATATGACTTTCAAATCTGTCATTCCTCTTAAGTCAGAGTCCCTGGGAAAGTGAAGACGACATAGCTAATGTCAGTAGAAGAAAGGATAATCAGGTATGATTTTTAAGATTTTTGCTTAATTTAAATCAACTCCACAGCAATTGGTTTGGTTGTGTGAGGTATTCTCCATGCTAGAAGGCTATATGAATTTCTTCCCTAATAAAACAATTCCATTTACTCCCCCCTCAAACAAAAAGATTCTTGCTTAAATGTGTTAATGTAAGATAATATTTACACTGAAATCAAAATCTTAGATTGAAATGTCTAAGATTACTAGTGTCTAGGTAGTTCCCAATGTAGTAATGGTATTCCACTACAACTCCACATTTGGTCAGTTAGGGTGCACATAAATCAGATCATCTCATTTGTTTTTCTAGTTTTCCTTATTATGGCTTCTTGTTATCGCATTGTTATCAATCTAATCTGTGTCTCTGTCATATAGAGTCACTATGAGTTGGAATCAACGGAAAGGCAGTGAGGCATAGAGCAACTTCTCTCAAATTGTTCTTAAAGAGTATCTTGGTTATTTTTTACCTTTTTAACTTTTTAAAAAAAAATAAATCATTTTATTGGGGCTCATACAACTCTTATCACAATCCATACATACATCAATTGAGTAAAGCACCCTTATACATTCGTTGCCCTCATCATTCTCAAAATTCGCCTTCCACCTGGGTTCCTGGAATCAGCTCATTTTCCTTTTTTCCCTTCCCCTCCCTCCTGCCTTTTTAACTTTTATATAAAGTTAGATAAGTTTGTCAAGGTATAAAATAACACCTGGTAGAATTTAGGTTATATATAATCTATATAACAGAAATGAGAACTATGTCACTTTTATAGCATTTAATTTCCAGTCCATGGACACGGTATATTTCTCCAGTGATTTAATTCATGTTTAGTAGTTCTCAGTACAAAAACAAACTTTATTTTGATGACACAAGACACATCCAAAACCAAAATCACCGCTATCAAGTCAATTCCAGCTGATCATGACTCCATGACTCCATGGGACAGAGTAGACACCCTCTCTGGCAGTGGTTCTCAACCTGTGGGTTGTGACCCCATTGGGGTCGAATGAGCCTTTCACAAGGATCACCTAAAACCATCAGAAACACATATTTTCAATGATCTTAGGAACTGAGACACCGCTCCTCTATCATTCTCCAGGCGGGTCCGCCCATGTGCACATACGCCCACAGATGAGTAACCCGCACAAAGACGGATACCCATGCTACACCATGGGTTCAAGACAAAATTTCCTTTATTTGTCATTAGAAATAAATATTTCACAATACATAATGAGATTGTTTTGTGATTAATCACTATAATTATGTTCAGTTTATAACAATGAAACTACATCCTGCATATCAGATATTTACATTATGATTAATAACAATAGCAAAATTACAGTTACGAAGTAGCAATGAAAATACTTTTATGGTTGGGATCACCACAACACGAGGAACTGTATGAAAGGGTGGTGGTGTGGGGAAGGTTGAGAACCGCTGCTCTATGGGTTCCCCAGGCTGTAAGTCTTTACAGGACCAAAGAGCTTCATCTGTGGTGGCTTCCAACTGCTGGCCCACTTGTGCCCAGTATGCCTCCAGGACTCCTATAAAAACTCTCACACGGCTTGAAAGTCCAAGCAATATCAGGAGGTATGCTCCGTGACTCTGACCTATCCACTCTGCTCTTGCTCCCTGCTCTCAATAGATACCTATTTTTATTAGTTCCTGGGTTATCTTCTGTGTTTCTTTGTGAGAAAATAAGCCAATAGGAAAATAATTCAGCGTTTCTTTAAAATATAAACATGAATTAGTGTACTCTCAGCAACTTACTTAAGAGAAATGGAAGCTTATGGCCACACAAAGTCCTGCTCATGAATGTTCAAGGAGAATGGCCAAACAAGCAGTGGTGCAGACATGTCATGGATACTACCCAGCAATAAAAGAGAAATAGCCATTGATACACTTCGTAGTTTGGATGGGTCTCTAGGGAATTAGGTTAAGCAAAAAAAGTCAATCTCAAAAAGTTATGTGATAAATATGAGGGAGTACCCCGAAAAAATGGATTTTTTCAATGCTATGTATTTAATTTGTTTTACAAAACAACCTTATCACCCTCAAAGTACTCTCCATTATAATTAGTATATTTGTCAAATCTGCGATTCCATTATTGGAAACATTTTTCAAACTCATCTGTTTGGATGGCTGACAGCATCTCCCACGTTTTTTTCTTCACCTCTTCTATGTCGTCAAATCGCTGTCATTTCATGTTCCTCTTCATTTGTGGAAACAAAAATGTTGCACAGAGCAAGGTCAGGTGACTAAGGTGCGTGTGGCAAGAGAGGCATGCTGGTGTTTGTCAAAAACTGGCACACTGAGATGGCTGTGTGAGCAGGTGCATTGTCATGGTGGCAAAACCAGTCTGCCACGATCAGGCCTTTTTTGTTGCACACTGTTACTTAATAGTTTCTGAACCTCTAAATAGAAAGCTTGATTAACAGTCTGACCTGGTGGAACGAACTCAAAATGAGCTATAAGTTGACATTTTCATCTGTTTGGGAAGTTGGTGGACGTCCAGAATGAGGCTTGTCATCAATCAACATTTCACCTTTTTTGAAACAAGAAAGCCACTTGTACACTTGAGTTTTTTCCCATAGTGCTGTCCTTGTAAGCTGTGTTTAACATTACAACAGTTCCTGCAGCATTTTGCCCATTTCATAGCCCCACACTGTTTTCTTAAATCAGCGATCACAGAAAAACAAGGTTAGAGCCAAACTGCTTTTAGGAAAAAAATCATTGTGACCAGAGAGAACCTTCCCAGGGAATGCCTCTGGATTCACTAACTCAGAGCGAGTTTCTTGATGCTCTGCCCAGTGACACTTTGTTTCCATTTTTTTCTTGTTAGGGGGCACCCCCTCATAATTTCATCATTAAGCAATTTGAAATGACAAAATTTTAGACATGGAGGGAGGCTTAGAGTTTCCCAGGAGTAAGAAACAGAGAGTAGACTGGCAGAGTGAGTGTGGTTATGAAAGGGCAACCTAAGACAAGACTGGTAGAATTAGAAATGCTCTGCATCTTGTCTGTGGTGGTGGAGACACCTACACCAGTGATAAAATTGTATAGACACACACACACAAATGCTTATACAATACACACCTGCATGAGGGCTAGAAAAACTGAAGCAATCTTTTGATTGTATTGACGTCAATCGCCTGGTTGTGATATTTTATAATTATATATATAATATAGTTATATAAAAATGAAAGCATTAGGGAAACTGGGCAATGTGAACAAGAAATGTTTCTGTATCGTTTTCTTACAGCTACATATGAATCTACAATTACCTCGGCTTAACAAAAGTAAACAGCTATTTATTAAGTCCCCCCTCTTTTATTTCAGACTATATAGATTATTAAGTACCTTATTTTTTCACTTAATAGTGTATCCTACATATCATGCCACACTATCCATTGAGAATTTTCCAACTATTTAAAAGGTGCCCCCAAATAAATAAATAAAAACAACAAAGCCAAACCCCCAGCTTCCCTGTTGCCACGAGGCAGGGTTTGGATATGCCTTACCCACGGTCCCTTTATACCCTATTCTGACATCAACCCCGCACTCCTTTTCTATGATGGATTCAGCCATTTGTTGCAATGGCCCTACAGAACTCACAGACAATACTTACAATTATAGGGGTTTATTAAAGAAGTTAATAGGTGATCACGAGTCAGAATCAGAAAACACTGAGGATTCAGTCACTAGTCCACAACAACTCGGCTCCTAAATCAGCAACCAAGTCTCTTTCTGGTCCTCAGCTTCTCAGCCACATGATCCCTTCTCCTTCTGCAAGCCAAGAAGCCAGCCTACCAATGACTCATCTCACAGTCCCATAGCTTCAGGCCAGAGGAAGAGAAGATGCACTGTAATTTCAATGGCGTTCCTCCAAGTCCCCGTGCCAGTCTGGTGCATCTAGTGTCAGTGACGTCCACCACTTCAGACAGATCTTGGATGTGCTCTTCAAATGGTCTTGTGGTCTATCTCTGTGTCACAGGTAGCTCTTAGACACTGAGGAATGGCCTTGATGGAGGGGTGTTTGTCTTTTAACCAACCATATCCTCAAGAAAAATGAGACAGCCCCAAAGAGACAAAGGATATGACTTGGTTCACACGCTCTAAGGTCAGGAGTTAACCTTAATCCTGTAACAGAGAACACTCTCCAAAATTGGATCATAGGCAAAGAGTCCAGAATTATAATACATCACATAAGGAATTATAGCTATGCCTCACCCACTGCCATGAAGTCGCTCCTGGTGCATAGCAACCCTATACAGAGTTTATAAGACTACAGCTTGACAGCAGCTGACAGCTTCATCTTTCTTCAAAGAGGAGCTGATGGGTTTGAATGACCAATCTTGTGGTTAGCAATCTAACACCTGAATCACAGTGCCACCAGAACTCCCAAAAGATACACAGTGTGTATTTATTCAAACAGTTCTGTTGTTCTATCCAAACAGTTCTGTATCTTGGACATTTGTGGATATCTTTTGTTCTTTTGTGGATATATATATATATATATATCTTCAATCATTATACCCAAAGAATTGATCAACACTCAACCATTTCAAGAGGTAGCAGCATATGATCAAGAGCAGACGGTACTGAAGGAAGAGCTCCCGGCTGCAGTGAAAGCACTGGTGAGAAACTGGGTTCTAGGAGTTGATAGACCACCAATGGAAAGGTTTCAACAAATGCAGATGCTGCCTGAAAGCACTCATTCATCTATGCCAAGAAAGTTGGAATACCTAGCCATCCAACTAGAAGAAATACGCATTTATACCCATTCCAAAGAAACATGATGTAGCAGAATACAGAAAATATTGAAAACATCACATACAAATACTTTTTTGCTGAAGATAAATTTTAAAATGCAGCAATATGTCAACGGGGAGTTGGCATAAATTTAAGTTAGATTCGGAAGATATCACTGCTAATGTCAGATGGATTTTGGCCAACTGCAGAGCATACCAGAAATGTTTTATCTATGTCTTCTTGGTGATGCAAAGGCTATGTTATCATTATTGTGTGGATCATAGCAAATTGTGGCTAACATTATGAAGATGGAAACTCCAGAACACTTAATTGTGCTCTTTTAGAATCTATGAATAAATTCTGAAGCAGTCATTTGAATAGAATAAGAAGATGATATTGTGTAAAGTCAGGAAAAGTGCATCAAAGTTATTTGTTACCTTTCACATATTCATTCAATTTCCATGCTGAGCATATGTGTTAGTCTTGGTATTTTAGAGAAACAAATCCATAGAAACTCAGGTATAAGAGAGAATTTTATGTAAAGGCTAAGTGCACATCAAGAAAACATCCAAACCCAGTGTTGCCCAAGCCCACAAGTCCAACCTTAGCCCATTAACCCATATGTCTGACACCAATCCACAAAGTCCTCCTACATCTCACAAAACACACACTATGATGCCAACTGCAGGAGGAAAGCTGAATCAGTGAATGTGTTTTGCCTGGAATGTGAACTGGAAACCTAGTAGCAATATTTTTTTTTCACCTCCTCTAATATGAAACATAAGAGTTGTAGTTTTGTTTTTAAGAGAACAGAGCCAACCCTTTATTATTTTCCCCAAACGATTGTAACAATCTCAAACATAAGCTCCTGCTATACTGAACCATAGGTAGGATACATTCAGGTGAGGCAAGGGACATGGCTCTGGATAGGTGGGTGGTGGCACTAAGGGTTTCTGGGCCCAAGCTGTAACAGGTGTATCTGGGCACTCTTGGTTTCCTCCTCTATAGATTCATCCAGTGATTCTCAATCTGTGAGTCAGGACCCCTTGAGGGTCGAACAACCCTTTCACAGGGGTCACCTGATTCATAACAGTAGCAAAATTACAGCTATGAAGTAGCAACAAAAATAATTTCATGGTGGGGGGAGTCATCACAACATGAGGAACTGTAATAAATTGTTGCAGCATTAGGAAGTTCGAGAACCACTGTTACATAAACTGTTGTCAATTTGAGACTTAAGAGTGAAGGAATGGAGTTTAGCCTGTCAATCAGGTCACAGCTTCATGACTTCATTTGGAGGTGCTAAGGAGATAAATAGCTCAACAGAGGTGGGATGCAGACCGACTCCCTGCAAGACATCCCTGAAGACAAGACACATGGAGCTATGCTAGAGTGCTAGAGCTGAAGAAGCCATATGGAGACCCCTGCCAGTGCTGAGATGCTTCCACCACCATTGGATCCACAAGACTTTCATCCACTGGCCTGTGATCTTTCCAGTATTCAGCATCATTGCATGTGTTTTGTGAGTCTGAAAAGGAATTTATAGATTGGTATTGGACATATAGGCTAATATCAGACTTATGGACTTGATTTGGACTGGGCTGGGATGCTTTCTCAATATTCAATTGCTCTTGTATATAAAGTTCTTTCTTATACACATATGAGTGTCTGTGAATTTTGTTTCTCTAGTCTACCCGAACTAACACACCCTCTCCTCCTTCCTACCTCTCAACCTTCTCAATCTCTTCTGCCCATTCTCTCTCAGTCTCAGGCAGACTACAGCAGCAGCAGCAACTCAAAGGAGATGCTCATAGATTTTAATATGGTGTTTGGATAACATTCAAATCACATAATGTCCATTTCACAGAACATATCATAGCCATTAAGCAACACAAACCACTAGATGAAGAAGAATGTGGCATCAAGATTGGAGGCAGACTCATTAACAACCCATAACATGCAGATGACAGTTTTGATTGTTGAAAGTGAAGAAGGACTTACTGATGAAGATAAAAAATACAGTATTCACTATGGATTTAGTTCTCAACATAAAAAATAAAATGTACCACAATTGGATCACATAAGTAACATCAAGACAAACAGAGAAAAGATTGAGATTGTGAAGGATTTTATTTTACTTGGATCCACAATCAATGCCCATGAAAACAGCAGTCAAGAATCAAACAACACATTGTATTGGGTAAATCTACCGCAAAAGACTCCTTTCAAGCATTAAAATACAAAGATAGCACTTTGAGGACTAAAATGTGCCTGACCCAAGCCTAGGGATGTTCATTTCCCTCCTAGGGTCATGTAAGTCAACATGATGGCATTTGGTTTTGGCTATGTGTGTTATTGTTGTTTTGTTAGTGCCGTCTAGCCAGGTCCGACCCACAGTGACTGTATGCCCAACAGAATGAAGTATTGCATCATCCTGTGCCATCCTCTTAATTGTGTGTGCTCCTGAGCCCATTAATGCAGCCTCTGTGTCAGTCCATCTCGCTGAGGGCCTTCCTCTTCTTGTGGCTGCTCCACTTCACCAAACATGATGTCCTTCCCCAGGGACTGGTCTCCCCTGACAATCTGTCCAAAATATGTGAGATGAAATCTTGCCATCTTTGCCTGTAAGGAGCACTCTGGCCTTACTTCTTCCAAGACATTGATTTGTCCTTTTAGCAGGCCATGGTACTTTAAATATTCTACAGCACCGTGATTCAAATGCATCTTTTCTTCTATGGTCTTCCTTATTCTTATTCACTGTCCACATTTCACATGCATTTGATGCAATGGAGAATACCATGGCTTGAGTCAGGTGCACCTTAGTCCTTCAAGTAACACCCTTGCTCTTCAATACTCTAACGAATTCTCATGCAGCAGATTTACCTAATGCAATGTGTATTGTTGATCTCTTGACTGCTGCTTCTGTGAGCATTGATTGTGGAAACAAATAAGAAAATTTTTTTTGCAATTTCAACTTTATCACGATGTGTCCCATTGTGAAGATTTTGTTTTTCTTTACATGGAGTTGTAATCCATACCTACGGCTGCAGTATGAAGGCTGTTTGCAGATGAATAACTAATAAGGAAGGATTAACCATTCGATTTATGGTGTTGGTTGAGAAGGACTGCATATAGCATTGACTGCCAGAAAGTTAAAAAAAAATTGTGTTGGAAAAGTACAGACCAATTGTTCTTTAGGAACCCTGGTAGTATAGTGGATTATGTATTGAGCTGCTAACCACAAAGTCAGCAGTTTGAAGCGATCCACTGCTCCTTGGGATGAGGGTAAGACTTTCTGCTCTCCTAGTGTTACAGTCCCGGCAGCCACAGGCAGTCTTCTCTGCCCTGTAGGGTTGCTGTGAGTAGAAATGACGGATGTCAGTGACTTTGAGTTGTTGAAACTGTTCCCTGGAAGAGAGAATTGTGAGACTTCACCTCACGTACTTTGGCCATGTTTTCAGGAGGCACCAGTCCCTGGAAAAGTGCATAATTCTTAGTAAAGTAGAGGGTCAGTGGTAAAAGAGGAAGACCCGCGGTGACCTCGATTGACACTTTGGCTGCAAGACAGCGCTCAAACAGCCGTGTTTGCGAAGACAACACAGAATGGGAAAGTGTTTCATTCTATTGAACAAACGGTCCTATGAAATACAACTGACCTGATCGGACCTGACAGCAATAACATTTAGCAGTCTGATGGCAGTTTGGGATGCTTTTCGTTCTAAAGTCACTTAAAATTTTTCCTGGAAGTGCTGAACATTCTTTTAATGTAAGTGGCTTTTTCTTATCGGTCTCTCTTACTGCCAGAAAATTAATGCTGACCCATAGTGACCACCTGTGAGGTTCTGAGACTGTAACTATTTATGGGAGTAGAAAGCCCCGTCTTTCTCCCAGAGCTGCTGGGGGTTTCAAACAGCCGGCCATGCGGAGCGAAGCCCTACACGTAAAGTTCCTAGCTTTTTATCTAACTAATGAGAATTTTAGGTCCATCTTTCTAAATGCACAGTAGGTACTTTCAATATGAAAATCACTACCGATTTTATTTCAGAAATCTTTTTCTTAAGTTATCATTTTAACCATTGTTGCTTTTTTTTTTTCTTTATCAGGAAGTTCAATTTTTACTTGGTGGGTACGAGAGGTAGCACAGGTCCACCAAGGCCTTCATGAATGCAGGGCCCGCCGCTTGTCCAAGGGGCAGCGGTTAGGGATGTATTTGACTCCACAACCATCAGGGATGAGGCGCTTCTCAGCCACCATATCCTCAAATTCATCAGCATTAAACTTGGTGAAGCCCTACTTCTTAGAGATGTGGATCTTCTGGTGCCCAGGGAACTTGAACTTGACCCTGCGTAAGACCTCAATCACATGCTCCTTGTTTTGAAGCTTGGTGCGGATGGACATGATAACCTGGCCAATGTGGACTCTAGCCACTGTGCCTTGAGGTTTCCCCAAAGCACCTCGCATCCCAGTTTGAAGCCTAGTTTAGGGAGAGCAGAAATTAGCCAGGCCAGAGGCATTGAAAAGCAGCAAAAGGTTGTCTCCAAGGTCCCTTAGGGCAGCCTAGACATACAATAGGCTGCTGTTTGCAGCCATTGCACACCGGCCCCCACTAGGAGGAGGATGGTTGGCTTAATTGGCTGCCGATTAACCATTATTTCTGTTCCATTGTTCTGCTTCTCTTCTTCAGAGACCCCAATCAGTCTTCTCAGTAGCTCTCTTTTACACTGTACAGCATCCCTTTCTCACTGATCATTTGTGCTATTTTATTTAGGTTTCATTGTCTTGGCCCCATCTGATGTCTATCCTATGTTATTCTTCCTATATATTTTGGTCATATGTGTTTTTTTCTTGGATATCTCCTAATGATATCTGTTAATTCCTCAATTATGTTTTTCTTAAAACTTCTTTAATTTGGACAACTTTGACTGCACATCAGTATAGATATATTTGAAAAATAAACACACACACACACACCCCCTCCCCTTAAGAAAGACCCATACCATAAACCAGGGATCCTCAAACTTTTTAAACAGGGGGCCAGTTCACTGTCCCTCAGACAAGTTGGAGGACCTGACTATAGTTAAAAACAAAACAAAACTATGAACAAATTCCAATGCACACTGCACATATCTAATTTTGAAGTAAAAAACCAAACGGGGCAAAAACACCTGGTGGGCCAGATAAATGTCCTCGGCGGGCCGTAGTTTGAGGACGCCTGTCATATACTACAGGCCCATTCAGTAAAAAGAAATAACGCCATTTCACTGAAGCAGCAGAAGAAAGTGTTCCTGATTTAAGAATTAAGATTCATGGTATTCTTTAATACCTGCAAGTGCTTGTTTAATTATATTTAACTTGAGAGCACTTTGAAAAGTTCATGGAGAAATTCCATTTTTCCACACATATTAGAGGCCCCTTATTACTGGGAAAGTTGTTAAGATTTCTGTGCTTCCTAATGGCCTTTTCACCTCCTTTTTAGTTTTTGTTGCGGTTGTTTTCATTTTTCAGTTCTTCCCCATTAAGGAACTTTGTCAATGATCATAGTTTTTGTATTGAATTTTTTTTTTTTAAATCAACAATAGCAAGTGATCTTACTGGTGTCTCCATGGCATACTCAGTTTCTCGGATCAGGAACACCCTCTTCTGTTGCTTCAGTGAAATGTAGTTCTTTGATGAAATTTCTGTCTTTTTACTGAATGGGCCTGTAACATATTGTGATGGTCCTTGATTACGGGGTACAACTTGTTTTCTTTGGATTCTTTCCAACGTACTTAATTCATCAGAGTTCTATCCTGGCATGCTTTAGTCTTTTCTCTAATCACCAAGACTCCAAGATACTTCCTGCTTCCGGTGCAGCTTTCTCTCCTCCAAAATCTGATTACAGCCCTTGGCCCCTATGTTCTCCAAGCCTTTTTTTTTTTTTTTCAGATACCTCATAGAAATGCTCTGCTCTGCTCTGTTTTCATCCTTGCTTTAAGTATTTTTCTACTCCAGACTGGGCCCTCTCCTTTCAGACTACACAGTTGTTGGTTAATGTTTGCTGTTACCTGTATAGTTCTCTCTGTATCTGATTCTTTGATCAGATGTGAGTTCCCAGAGAGTCTATTTCCCTATTTACATTTGCAGTATGGAGGATTCTGTCTCTAATCATAATTTACACATAAGCAATGGGTAGTTTTGTTGCTTTCTTTTTATAGTAGACGCCTGACAATGTGGAGAGATTCAACTTCGAGTGGCTTCTATGATCCTTTGGGATAGGATTATCCATTTTCTAACCACAGATAAATGATCAAAATTTATTCAACATGAATAAAGGAATACATTGACTAATAACCATCTTAAAATATTAAAAATAAGTAAGAAATCTTGGAACTTTTATAGCTCTGTCTTTGAAATGTCTGGGTAGAATATCCAACAATAGTGAACCGGAGGTGCTGGAGTGCACGAGCAAGGACAGTGCTGTCAATGCAGAGTGGGGAGCTGACCACAGCGTAAACAAAACCTGAATCATTGTCGTGCATTATCAAGTGCATACAGACAGGTGGGGGAAAGGTGTTATTCCACCAGATCTTAATGGTTTTAATGCTTGCTTACAGATAGTTGCGAATGAATGTGTGGCCCTGCCAGATAGTATTGATTTTCCCTCGTTCCCTTGTCAACCTGCTCTTTCTTCGGGCGTAACTGACATCTCTTCCCTCCAATGTGAGAGTAAGTATAACAACTGAAGCTACAGCTCTGCATGATTCTGGGGGAAATGAAGTAATGGTAAGTCACACAAAGGCTATACTGATTACAGGATATGTTAGTCACTAATATTATTCATTTGAAATATACTCATGGATTCTTAAAAATAAATATGCCATTTAATTATAAGACTTTGACCCCCACCCCTGGAAAAAGCACCTAACCAAAATTATAAGCATAATTATTGGAATGATACTTCATTTTCACACATGTACAAAGGGGTTTCAAAAAGTGTGGTAAAATGAAATTGAAAGATAATGGAATTTCCCCAAGAACTTTTTGAGCCTCTTCATATGTAAGTAGATAAAAGACACACTAGAATGTGTGTATAATAAGTTCTCGCATTCCGTCCTCTCTCGTAGTTGTCTGGTGCTGCTAGACACTGGAAACACCACATGCAGCTGCTTAACAAACACGGGAATTAGCTTTCTCACAGGTTATGACTTGAGAAGCCCATATGGAAGATACCAGCTCTAGGGAAAGCCTCTCTCTCTCTGTGGGATCTGAAGTAAAGGTTTTCTCTCCTTTCAACGCCTGTATACCTGGCATTCTTTGGAGATTTCCAGGTGTCTTTATTTTTTACATGGAAGCAACTTTAAAAGGAGTCATAAGGGAGATTAAATGATAAGATTTAACTATATCTTCCATAATCAGATTTGCAGTGCTCTTTGTCTTGACTGTGGTTAGAAGGGTTCATCGGGGCTCAATCCAGGTGCTAACACTACAAATAGATGTTGGGCTTCCACTGTCATCCATAGCCTTTGGCAAACCAGGTCTTCACAATTTAAGAAGCTCTGATACCATTCCCTCCTTTGACTTTGGATTTTATTATTTGTAATCCTTGGGTCACATAGACTGGTGTGCTTGTTGGAAGACAAACCTTTAAGATCGTACATGCTATTCCTTCTGATAGCCAGGCCCTGTAGTTGCGTCACCACACTTTGCTCTAGCACCCACATCTGCAGCAATCTCTTCATGAGATCAAGCATCGCACAGGGACGCATCATAAGAACTAATTGTTCTCAAATTAGGGCTACAAGTAAGTGCAAGCCCCAAATCCATTCAGATACCTGTAGTTGATATATGCCTCCAGTTCAATTTTGAGACACCGTCTTTTATGTTAGAGAACATTATCAATCATCCTCCTGGAGGCTCAGCTTATTCTGTTGGTAGTGTCATTACTTTAGCCAATGATCTCGAAATTAAAACACTGTTGAGGAAAGGGAATTACACAAGTATAGGCCATCTGTGAACCACAATACATGAAATGTTGACTTACACAGATAAAACTCTTAAATGACAGGGCACTAATTACACAAACAATGGGATTGATGATAGGGCAAAACTTTCAAGAATATTCATTCACAACAACAAAGCCACACCTACCAGGTGTCATGTCCCAATGAAGTACGGAGGGCATTACAGTAGTATGGATATGGCACTCTGGGCCACCATTCATTGGGCACCTTTCAAGGCAAGTTATCTGCTGCTTCTCACATTAGGGAGTTTCACTCTAAAGCCCAAGAGCTACAGCTGAGTTTGTTCACTTAGTGGGGTTTCCACACTGAGTTCTTCTGGTGTAGCCTATAACGGATGTTGTGTGCCTCAAAAGGACAGAGTCTAAACTCCTAGCAGCCTATAGCACACTGCTTCTGTCACCTAGGGCTACACAAAAACTAGTTTTCCATGTGTCTTGACATCAGTGTTCCCCAGGGACTAGGAAGTTCTTAGGTTAGTGACACAGGGACACTCTCCATTCCTGGGTCAGCTTTCCTAGCATTTCTGGGCTCCATCCATCTCTGCTTGCTTTGTCCTCCATTTGCCTCTTGTAGATAAATGGTAATGCAGGCCACACCCCTAGAGGAACTCTCCTTACTACTAAGCAGGGCTGGGACCTTAATAATCATATTACATTCCACCCTAGTCCCCTACAATTAACTGACTAGTCTCATCTAACTATCAAACCACTGCAAACTGGACAGCTGTTTTGGGGGGAGCACAATTTATTCCATGGCATTTGACCTTTAATTCTCTCAAATCCATGTCTTTTCCCCATGCAAAATACTTTAAACTCCTCACATCATCCCCCAAGTCTTCAATCAACTCCAAGTCCAAAGTCCAAAATTCCTCTTCACCTATGAATCTAGAATACACGTTTTTGGCTCCCAAATGACAATGTTTAAACAGATACAAGGAGACATTTCTATGACAAATAAGAGAATTAGGAGGACAGATGTGACAACTGGTATCCAGCAAGTAAAACACCCAGCAGAACCATTTCCATCTGCTCTCAAGACCTGAAAACAATCTCCTGTTCTCTGAGGCCGGCTAGCCAAGGGTCCTGCCCTCCAGACTTCATGTGTTGGCCATACTTTCTGCATTCTGGGTGGGTATTGCTTTGCCCTGGACTTCAGCTCAGCCATCTAAGCCCACTGGTATGACACTCTGTTTCCTCTGCTATGGGTAGCTTCATTCCCCTAGTCTGAGTGGGGGCCAAGCCCCTTCACCCTGACCAGCCCTGTTGTGCTTCCTGTACATAACAGCCCTGCTTCTCAGCTTTGGGCAGCAGTTGTGGGCCCGTCCTCTTCCCACTTGTGAATGACAGCCACACACTCTGGAGCCAAACTGTGAAGATCTAACTTTTTGAAACCTCACAAATTGTGTTCCTCCACCCTTGAGACCCAGCAGCTATTCGACACCAAAAGTCTTTTTGAGACTGAGTCATGTCTGCTTCCTGTGTCCTTTTTTTCTGTTCTGCTTCTACTGTCTCTGTTCTTTGACTTCTCCCTTCAGCCCCTCAGCCTTTAGGCCTCTTGGGCTAGTCTAGCCTCTGCCCTGCTTGAGCAAGTCTCTCTGACTCTATTGATAAGTGCCCTGAGGCACCTCACTCTGCCAGTAAGCCTTAACACAAAGATACTCATTTTTCTCAGTCTCACTTATGAATTTCCAATTGTCTACATCATCTCCAGTGTTATAACTCTCCTTCCTTCCTCTGGGCCCTCATCTGAATTGCCTTTGAAGTCCATAGTTCAACCAGCATCTTTTCTAGGCAATGCAGGCTTGTTACTATTAGGCATATTAAAATTCTTCCAACCTCAATTAGTCCAATGGACTTGTGGGCCACATGAACACTAGTTTCTGTGACCCTGAGACCAAAGAACTAGAGGGTGGCCCGCTCATTACCAACTGCTGAAAAGGAACACATAAGGTTCTGGATAGAGTGGGAGGAAAATCTGGAACAAAAATCTAAATCATAAAAAAATAATCCAGGGCTTAATGGAAAGTAAATGTCTAGAAAATAATGGTGGCAACATATGTACAAATATGCTGGATACAATTGATGTATGGATTGTTTTAAGAGCTATAAGAGCCCCCAATAAAAGGATATTTTAATAAAAATAAAGAATGAAAATATATTTAAAGTAAATAAATAAATACAACCCAAGCTTATTAGTGGGACCTCAGAGACTATGACCCATAGTCAACCTCAGGGCTAGGATTAGACTCACCCCTATGGATCAATTTTCAGCCAAATAATAGACAGGTTTATAAAGGGAAAAATAACACTAGGCAGTTATATAACTAAGATTATAACATACCTTAAAAGAGGGTATTTGAAATCAAAAGAGTAGTATTTACCCAAAGAAACACAGGGAGGAAGTGGGGTAGGTGATGTTAGTTTGCCGGGTTTGCAATCAATGACATGACATAAAATGTATATAAACTGCTGCATGGAAAAATGATTTGTTCTACAAAATTTAATCCAATTCACAATAAAAATAAAATACAATAAATAAATAACTTTTCAATGTTATTTATTTCATTGCTGCTTCCACATTTTAGTTTTCTTTTAGAGCAGCAACCTAATCTCTTTACTAAATTCTGTCTCAGTCACCTAGTACTGCTAGAGCAGAAGCACTACAAATGGGTGGCTTTAGTAACCAGAAATTTATTCTCTCACAGTTTAGCAGATTAGAAGTCTAGCTCTAGGATCCAAGTTCTGGGAAAGATGATCTTGTTCTGTTAGCTCTGGGAAAGGTCATTGTCTCCTCTGAACATCTGTGGACTTGGTATTGCTGGTGTCTTGGCATCAATCTGCTTTAGGGAGCTCTCGCAGGTTCTCAGCACAGGGACCCTGCATCCATATCCTTGTTCTGGTTCTTCTTTCATAGTACTCAGGTCCTACCTTCTCTACTTGTTTGTCTCTCCTTTTATCTCTTGCAAAATTAAATGTAATTTAGGCCACCCTCCAGGGGAACACCCTTTCATCAGATGAGGGCTGTGAACTGAGTTAGGGCATTACATGGACTCTTTTTCCCTTACATGAAATTGCCTTATCACATCAGCTCACATCCTCGTGATGATCACAACATTACGTAGCTGGCAAATTACATCATTATATAATTGCCAGATCATGGAGGAGCATGGCCCTGCCTAATGGACACTCATTTGGTGGAATACAATTGAATTATTGATACCCTCTTAGAAACAGAAATAACTCCTTAACATTTTTTTAATTTATTTTTTTAACAATTTATTGGGGCTCATACAATTCTTATCACAGTTCATACATATACATACATCAATTGTATAAAGCACATCTCTACAGTCTTTGCCCTAATCATTTTTTTCTCCTCTTTTCTTTTTTTACATTTTATTAGGGACTCATACAACTCTTATCACCATCCATACATATACATACATCAATTGTATAAAGCACATCCATACATTCCCTGCCCCAATCATTCTCAAGGCATTTGCTCTCCACTTAAGCCCCTTGCATCAGGTCCTCTTTTTTTTCCCCCTCCCTCCCCTTTCCCCCCTCCCTCATGTGCCCTCGGTAATTTATACCTCGTTATTTTGTCATATCTTGCCCTATCCGGAGTCTCCCTTCCCCCCTTCTCTGCTGTCCCTCTCCCAGGGAAGAGGTCACATGTGGATCCTTGTAATCAGTTCCCCCTTTCCAACCCACTCACCCTCCACTCTTCCAGCATCGTCCCTCACACCCTTGGTCCTGAAGGTATCATCCACCCTAGATTCCCTGTACCTCCAGCCCTCATATGTACCAGTGTACAGCCTCTGTCCTATCCAGGCCTGCAAGGTAGAATTCGGATCATGGTAGTTGGGGGGAGGAAGCGTCCAGGATCTGGGGGAAAGCTGTGCTCTTCATCAGTACTACCTTGCACCCTAATTAACCCATCTCCTCTCCTAAACACCTCTATGAGGGGATCTCCATTGGCCGACACCGGGTCCTGGGTCTCCACTCTGCACTTCCCCCTTCATTCAACATGGTATATATATACATATACACATATATACACATACATACACACACTTATATCGTTGTTTTTTTTTTTTTTGCATGATGCCTTATACCTGGTCCCTTGGCACCTCGTGATCGCACTGGCCGGTGTGCTTCTTCCATGTGGGCTTATTTGCTTCTGAGCTTGATGGCCGCTTGTTCACCTTCAAGCCTTTAAGACCCCAGACACTATCTCCCTCGATAGCCGGGCACCATCAGCTTTCTTCACCACATTTGCTTATGCACCCATTTGTCTTCAGCGATCCTGTCATGGAGGTGTGCAGTCAATGATATGATTTTTTGTTCTTTGATGCCTGGTGATTGATCCCTTTGGGACCACTCGATCACACAGGCTGGTGTGTTCTTCCATGTGGACTTTGTTGCTTCTGAGCTAGATGGCCGCTTGTTTATCTTCAAGCCTTTCAGACCCCAGTCACTATCTCTTTTGATAGCCGGGCACCATCAGCTTTCTTCACCACATTTACTTGTTCACCCACTTTGGCTCCAGCCGTTGTGTCGGGAGAGTGAGCATCATAGAGTTCCAATTTAATAAAAGAAGGTATTCATGCATTGAGGGAGTGTTTGAGTAGAGGCCCAAGGTCCTTCCGCCACCTTAATACTTGACCTATAAATATAGACACATATGCTTTCCCGCTTCAAGAAATCCTTGGGTGAAAGTATTCCTTTTGTTACAAGCCCTTTGAATCTAAATTTTGTAATTCATATTTTTGGAGACTCACCATCTGTCAGTCATGTTATTAATGAATATGGGTTACCATCTCTTTAGGGGAAAAGATTCTTGAACAACTGAAACAAGTTAGGGAAGAAAGAAGATATCTGGAAAAAATTAGAGAACAACTAATGAAAAGAGTTGAAAAGCTATTGGAGCAAAGCAAACTGAAGCAATGTAATGGTAACGTTCATTATGTATCTTTTATCATGATGGAAGTAAACAAGTTTTCTAGAATTTGCCTTATCTAGTGCCACTATAATAGAAGTGCTGTAAGTAACTGGCTTGAACAAACTGAAACTTATTTTCCGACTATTCACAGGGTCTTACTGGTCAATTTTGATTTAAGAAGTTGATTGCAGATCCTTTTTCCAGTCTGTCTTAGTCTGGAAGTTTCATTGACACCTGACTATCTTTGGTGGCTCTGTTGGTATTTGAAATATTGGTAGCCAGCCACCACAGTACGATAAGCCAGCAAGTGATGGAAGTGATATGTATAAACCAACACGTTTTCGTGGTCATCATGAGTAGGAAGGGAAGATGACAAGCTTTGCTTAGGAGGCACTGAGTTTATGGTACTGGTGGTTGAATACTTTGTAAAATGATAAGGAGAATGTTTTTCCAACTTGAAGAGTATAATCAAGTCACTGAATTATACATGTAGATGTGTTAAATTATGATGTTTCCTTTTATGTTCACCACAACAAAAAGCACGTTTATAATCTGAAAAATAATGATTTTGAGGGAAAATTAAAGTAAAAACTTTCCTACATTTTCATAGTATACCTAATACTATCTGGCATCTGTATTAGGCATCTTTTATTACAGATGCAATGTCTATAACAAAAAAGAATACAAAAGCTTAAGTAGTATTTCACAAATGAGTGTATAAATTCACTCTCAGGGGTCTACATATTTGTACATAGACTTTTAAAATCTGGAGTTTTTACATAAGCGATTATCTAGAAGAGATGAAAGTATACTCTGCCACACCTGTGTGCACTTTGCGCTCCTATTAAGTGTGCACTTAGAGTCGTTGGCGTCAACGTGGTTACCGAAAGTGGCAATGTTTGCTTTCGGATTTTCTCAACCCAGGCTCTAAAGTTTGAGAAACTTTGCACTGTAGAACTTGGGAGATTTGATTAGGATAATTGTGATAAATTATTAATAAGAATCAGCTACTTCACAATATCTAAGTCAGTATGAGGGTTGTAAAATGCCTTTTTCTTTAATAATTTTAATTATATGCTTAACAAATTCACCTCAAACAATTTTAAGACAGTGTTTTTAAATGAGACAGTTCCATGATTAAAGAAGTTCGTGAATTAATCACTATTTTACTATAGTCTGAAGCAAGTTTTTTTGTTATCAAACAAACATTTCTCCTCTGACTCCAATAAAAGAATCCAATAAGGGAAAAGAGAGGAGGAGGGAATGGGTTTAAGTTGACATTGACTTAAAGGTCTTTTGAAGGATGAAAAGATTAATCCTGTAATCAAAACTCAAACTTTTCTATTTTTGAAGCTGGCGAGAGTTGGAAGAAAAAATACTTAGAAACAAAGAAAGTCACATCATCATTGGAGGAGGTTTTAACAAAACTTCGAGAAGATTTGGAACTTTACTATAAAAAATTACTCATGCAACTTGAAGCCAGAGAGATCAAAATGAGACCAAAGAACTTGGCAAATATCACTGACTCCAAGGTACTCCTAAATGTGTTCTGTTTCTATCGGGAAAAAATTCTTTGAAAGTATATGATAGCATTGTGATTTCCTTTGGTGCTTTTTGCTGTGTTCTTCTATTTTCAATGTGAGTCTCATTGTAAGGCTGGTTTTCTTGTGGTAACTAGAACTATTTGCCTCTAAGTTCAGAAGAGAGGAGCTACTTCTCAAAACTTTGAATGTATAAAACTTTCTCATTATCCTGCTAGGAGAACAACCAAGTGTACTTCCTCAGTCAATAATACCAATTTAAAAAAGCTAAGCTCATTGCCATTGAGTTGATTCCAACTTGTGGTGACTATAAGACAGGATAGAACTGCCCCTGGATTTCTGACTATAACTCTTCACTGGAGTAGAAAACCTCAACTTTCTCCAGAGGTTTCAAACTGCTGACCTTACAGTTAACAGCCCAACACATCACCACTATGCCACCAGGGCTTGTAAGATAAATAACAGTTAACAGCAAATGCTAGATATTGGCTTCTTTATGCTAATTAAGCTCTATCTTGGTATCTGGGATTGAGGTCACTTTCTCAGTAAAGGGGCAAAGAAGATAAGTACTTGATGAAACAGGGCTGGAAGGCTAGTTTGGCTACCACTATCAAGGAGTAGTATCAGAAGTCTCTCTAACTTTAGGGGCAGAGATGAGAATCAGGATGCTCACAAAGCTGATTCCAATGATGTGGAGGTTAAGCAAACTTCCACTCCAACTCTCTTACCAATCTGACACCAGCCCTCCTCCCCTCCCCTACTCTGCTGAGTTTAATAATCCATTTCAATAATCCCAGAGAACTCTCAGACCATACTTAGAGGAAATGGCTTAGTAAGGAAGTAAAAGGATCAGGATGAGCAGGCTATAACTCAGGATCAGGATCAAGAAGCATGTAGGTAAACTTCAGAAGACTCATCCCATCTTTCTTCTGTACAGGACATCTCTCAGCTCCTCCACACTGTGCAAGCAAGCAGGCACTCTGCTGTGCATGCACCCTCAGCCCTGCAGGCCTCCTCTGGAGCTCCCTCAGGACATGCCTCCTTAGGGCTGCCCTTTCTTCTTGGCTATTCATGCCCCTCATTCATGCAGGCCTTTCTGCCTTCAGTCTTTCTGCATCAGCTCTCCATTCCTAACTGGCTCAGCTCAGAGGCTGGTAGCAGTTTCTGCAGCTCTCTTCCAGGGTTCCTTCGGCCCCTGTGGCTGTCTTTAGTATTATATCCCTTCCCGTGTTATAATTCTTTCCTGCCTCTGCTTCTCTCTTGACTTTCTCTTCTCTTTTTTTCACAAATAGAAAAATATATATACCAAAGCATATGTCACCTTAACAATTTCTACATGTAACCTTCAGTGACAGTAATTACATTCTTCAAGTTGTACACCCATTCTCCTTGTCCTTTTCCAAATCATTCCTTTTCTCCTGTCGGCTCTTACTTTCTTCTCTTTCTTCCTGCCTAACTCTGTAGGAGTGCATGCATAAATAAACAGTTCCAGGACCCCAAACTGACCAATCCCTTCTCAGTAGACTTCATTTGTAAAACAGATTAATTATAGTATAGATTTAATTTCCATAAGTATATTGACTATTTTCTGCAAGTGGTGTAAGATAGACCAATTACAAGGCAGGCTATAGCCCAGGGTCAGACAAAAAGTATTAAACTATCAAATTTGTTGACAGTTACCCAGGAAATGTACATCAACCTGGATAAAAGTGACAAACTTTTTGGAGTAGAAAACTAGGGCAAAGGCAACTTCTTAGGGTTCAGGAGGAAAATCTCTTGAGCTGTTTTTCCCCCAAAGAATCAGGATAACATGTCACATAAAGGAATTCATTTCAGCTAATTGTTTTTGTTTTATGGCACCCATAAGATCTAAAAGAAATTTTATAAAATTGTGATCTATTTATGTTTTCTTGAGATTTAGTCTTGAACTTTGACAGATCAGAGACAAGAAGTTTTTTATAATACTGAGTAATTCCACCACATAACTAAACCACAGGCAAAACAATTCTAGAAGCCACTGAACAGTTTAATATATATTAGAGTAACTCCACTTATCCCAAACTGATTTTTAAATGTTAACTGTGATTAAGAATAAAGATTTAACTTTAAACTGGTGAAACATTAAGTGTATCATCTTAGATAAAGTTGGTAAAAAATCCAAGTAGGTTCAAATTAATAGTTTGTACTAACTATACTATTTTACTCATTTTACTGTTTTATCAAGGTGAATATGTGATCATATTTTTTCAAGGGTCAATTTAAAATTCTCACACAACTGTTTTGATGAAAACCATTACTTTTTGTAAACTTTTCTGGACAAAAGTAGCTAAGGATATTTCTTCTATTTTTAAAAATAGGCTATTGTTATATTACACTTCTTATGTAAATACGTTATTTTGTGATCAAATGTTTTAAGATTATACTAGCTTGACTCAGTTACTGAGCATTATGCCAATTTCTAAAGTCTTATTAATATCTTAGACCAAACATATTCTTTTTGTAGTAATAATTGTTGCTTTTGTCAAAATAATGTTGGTCTTTATGCTGATAACTAAATAACTTCTACAGATATCTACTTATTCTTAGAGTAAATGCAGAATGGGAGTAAAATAAAGGAAAAGATGTCCATAAAATGCAAGAAATGAATAGTAATTTATTTTCATGATTTCTTATTTTGATATTCGTTATCATTTTCTGTATTACATTTTCCAAGACTGTTAAAATTAAGAATGTATAATTGTTACACCTAATAAATATGTGTCTTTACACCTCAAACAGAATTACCTTATAATTCAGATCACTGAAGTACAGCATGCGATTGACCAGCTTAAGAGAAAATTGGATACAGATAAAATGAAACTCATAATAGAAGTTAAGGTAATTTACATTTCTTATAATCAAGTTATAAAATTCATTTTGAAATAAAATATTTTGGTATGGGTGTTTAAGTATAAGGGTAGTAAGGATTGACTATCTTAAAATTTCTACCTGAATAGCAAAGAGAATGAGTAATTATCCTATAGAAGAGTCATTTATAAACAAGGTTAACAAACCACGGAGCTCTCCTCTGAATTCTCACTTTATATATATATGGCATTCTTCTGGACAATGACTTCATTTTCTCTGGATATCTAGTCTAACATATTGTTTTCAGTAGTGAGATGAGGCTGTCTGCTCCATAAAGATGTACAACCCTGGAAACTCTGGAGCAGTTCCCCTCTGTCATAGAGAGTTGCAATGAGTCAGAATCAACTGGACAGCAGGGAGTTTAGTTTAGAATATGTTAATTAATATGAAGTATGGGTCTTCTATTGGTTGTTAATTTACCCTGAGTGCAAAAAAATGTGCTTTAAAAAATCATTTTATTGGGGGCTCATACAACGCTTATCACAATACATAATACATTCATTGTGTCAGGCACATTTGTACATTTGTTGCCATCATTTTTAAAACATTTTCTTTCTACTTGCAGCCCTTAGTATCAGCTCCTCATTTTTCCTTCTACCTTCCCCACCCTCCCTCCCTCATGATCCCTTAATAAACTTATAAATTATTATTATTTTTCATGTCTTACACTGACCGATGTCTCCTTTCACCCACGTTTCTGTTGTCTGTCCCCAGGAGGGGGTTATGGGTAGATCTTTGTGATCGGTTTCCCATTTCTCCCCCCACCTACCCCTTCCCCTCCTGGTATGGCTACTCTCATTATTGATCCTGAAGCGTTTATCTTTCATGTATTCCCTGTTTCCAGCTCTGATCTGTACCCGGGTACATGCTCTGGTCTAGCCAGATTTGTAAGGTAGAATTGGGATCATGATAGTGGGGGAGGAGGACGCATTAAAGAACTAGAGGAAAGTTGTACGTTTCATCATTGCTATACTGCACCCTGACTGACTCATCTCCTCCCCGTGAACCTTCTGTAAGGGGATGCCCAATTGTCTACAGATAGCCTTTGCGTCTCCACTCTGAACTCCCCCTCATTCACCTTGATATGATTTTTTGTTCTGGGGCTTTGATGCCTGATACCTGATCCCATCAACACCTCATGATCACACAGGCTGGTGTGCTTCTTCCATGTGGGCTTAGATGCTTCTCAGCCAGATGCCTGCTTGTTTGTCTTCAAGCCTTTAAGACCCCATATGCTATGTTTTTTGACAGCTGGGCACCAACAGCTTTATTCACCACATTTGCTGTACACCCATTTTGTCTTCAGCAATTGTTTTGGAAAGGTGAGCATCATGGAATGCTAGGTTATTAGGACAAAGTGTTCTTGTGTTGAGGGAGTACTTGAGTAGAGGCCCAATGTCCATCTGCTACCTTGATACTTCACATATAAAGATATATCCATAGATCTATTTCCTTAATGTTATAAATATATTTATATATGTACATGCCTGTATTTAAACCTCTATCAATACGGTTTGCCTCCTAGTTCTTTCCTCTATTTCCTTTTACTTTCCTCTAGTCCCATTATCATGTTCAGTCTTCATTGAAGTTTCAGTAATTCCTTCTGATTGCATTGCCCTTGATCAGCCCTACCAGGCATCCTGTGCCGTCCTCACCATTGAAAAAATGTGCTTAAGCTAACTTTACTTCTCCCAAAAGATCTTTTGTGTAGTAGAACTAAATGTAGAGAACTGTAAAACTTTATTTATTTAATAATAAATGTGTATAATTATCAAACCATGAGAATAATCTCTGAAATGCTGCATAGACATCATATAAATCTCTTTCAATAAATAAAAACAGAAGATTATTATACATTTTCACACAAGTATCTATACAAGACAGAGAAATAAGATTGATAATTATATGAATGTTCTTAATGCACCTCTTTATCAAAAGTAGCTTCATGAGCCAGAAAAATGACCTCTATCTAGAATAGGCTAAAATATGAAAATCACTTAAGATATGAAGCATTTGAAATGTGGCTTGCACGACTAAAGAAGTGATTTCCATATTTTAATTCATTCCACTTCACATAAATTTAAATAGCTGCACGTGCGAAGTGGCTGCCAGATTGGAGATGCTACCCTGTATTCTTTTCGCCAGCGCATAGCAGGGTTCAGCCTTGACGTAGCACAGAGACGCTTAAAACTTAACGTACGTAAATGTAAAAGACAATTTTAACAATTAAGTTTTAGCATTCTTATATAGTATGAATCATAACAAATATGGATATCCTTGAGAATAATGGAAATTCCAGAACACTTCATTGTGTTCCTGGGGAAATTGTACATAGATCACGAGGTCACTGTGCGAACAGAACAAGGGCATAGTGCAGGGTTTAAAATCAGGAGAGGTGTGTGTCAGGGTTGTATCCTCGTACCATACATTATGTATGCTAAGCAACTCATCAGAGAAGCTGGCTTATATGAAGAAGAATGCATGAAGATTTTAAGAAGTCTTATTAACAACGTGTGATATGCAGATGACACAACCTTGCTTGCAGAAAGTGAGGATTACATGAAACACTGGCTGATGAAAATCAAGGATTACAATTCAATGTAAGAAGACCAAAATCCTTACATCTGGATCAACAGGTAACATCATGATAGATGGAGAAAAGGTTGAAGTTGTCAAGGATTTTGCCTGGCTTGGATCCATTGTCAGTGCTCATGGAAGCAGCAGTCAAGAGATCAAAAGACTGATTTCATTAGGTAAATCTGCTGCACAAGACTTCTTTAGAGTATTGAAAAGAAGAGTGTTACTTTGAGGACTAAGGTGTGCCTGACTCAAGATGTGATATCTTTAATTGCATCATATGTATAAAGTAAGGAAGACAGAAGAATTGATGCACTTGAATCATGGTGCTGGAGAAGACTATAGAACGTGCCTTGGGCTGCTAAAAGGACAAGCAATCTGTCTTGAAGAAGTATAGCCAGAGTGCCCTCTTCGAGGCAAGGATAGCAAGATTTCATTTTACATTCCTTGGGCATATTGTCAGGAGACACCCTGAAGAAAGATATCATGTTAGGTAAGTAGAAAGGCAGTGAAAAGAGGATCAACTAGATGAACTGATAGAGTGGCTGCTTCAATAGTCTCAAGCATAGGAAGTGAGGATGGTACAGGACCAGGTAGTGGTTCCTACTGTTGTTTATAAGGTTGCTGTGTTAGGGGCAGGTTTCTCTAGAGAAACAAAACCAGGGCAATTATGTATGTATGTGTGTATATAACACACACACGTTATACGTGCATATTTTATATATACAATTATATATACACATATGTGTATTTGTATATACGTGTGTATATATATAGGTTTATACAGCAAGAAGGAATATAACAGCATATTTATCCACCCGGAAGTATAGAGGGCTCAGTTCAACTCACTTCTGTGGAACAGTTAATATACTGGAAGTTCTTCAACTCATATGGGCTGCTGGGTCCAAGGTCAAGGAAGCAGACAGCTGAGTCCTCCCTGGAGCAAGGCAAGCAGAGTATTGCCACAGGCATCAAGCAACAGGGTGGGTCACCAACAGTCAGTAGCTCAGGATCTTAGTGAAGCAGGCCTGGATGGGATATCCAAAGCAAGGAATGCAAGAGACAGAATCCACCAGCCTCAAGCTGAAGCGATATATGTACCAACAGCATGGTGAAGCAGGTTTTGAAGGAGATCCATGGGCTGGCCTGGCCCACAGGTAGTGAAGCTCACAGGCTGAGGCAGAGAACTAGCTACAGCAGCAGCACAAATGCTCCAGCACATTCTGATCACCTGAGAACGGGAGAGAGGGGGGTGGGCTTTACAGAGCCATTTATCTCTGCATGTTCCTATTGACCAAGTTGGCACAATAAACCTAATTATCAGTTGCTATGGATCTGAACTGCCTAGATGGCACCTAACAACAGCACTCTTAAGATTAATTCTCTGAGTCTCTTCTAATATCAATTTTGATCTTTTCTTTCCTTCCTAATTTTTTTAATGACCCTTTGCTTTCATCATGAATGATGATCTTGATGTCCTACCATCAGGCCTTCTATCGTTAGCGTTCAATGCCTTAAATCTGTTCTTGAGATGTTCTCAAAATTTAGATGGGATAGACTCAAGGTCATATTTTGGCTATTGTGGACTTGTTTTTATTTTCTTCTTCATCTTCAATCTGAAATTTAAAATGAGAAATCGATGGTCATGTCCACAGTCAGCCCCTGGCCTGGTTTTAGTTGCTGATATTGAACTTCTCCGTCATCTTTTCCCACAGATACGGTCAATTTGATTTCTGTGTATTCCACTTGGAGAAGTCCATGTGTATAGTCATGTTTTGGGTTATTGGAAAAAGGTTTTTGTTATGAACAAGTCGTTGGTCTTACAAAATTATATTATGCAATCTCCAGCTTCATTTCTATCATCAAGTCCATATTTTCCAACTATTGTTCCTTCCTCTTTGTTTCCAACTTTAACATTCCAATCTCCAATGATTATCATTGCATCTTGATTGCATGTTCGACCAATTTCTGACTGAAGTTGTTGGTAGGATGCTTCAATTTCTTCATCACTAAATTTTGTGGCTGGTGCATAAATTTGAATCATAGTTGTATTAATTGGATCTCCTTGAATGTGGATAGATATAATCCTATCATAGACAGCATTGTATTTAAGGATTGATTTGCAGTGTCCTTTTTGACAACAAATGCTTTGCTATTCCTCTTGATTGTGTTATTCCTGACATAGTAAATCATATTAATTTCTGATTCATAATAGCAAATACCAGTCCACTTCAGCTCATTAATGTATAGGACATTGATCTTTATATGTTCCATTTCATTTTTCAAGACTCCCAATTTTCCTAGATTCATACTTTGCACATTCAAAGTTCTGATCATTAGCAGGTTTTTGCAGCTGTTTTCCCTTACTTTGAGTCACGCCCCATCAGTAAATGAAAATCCCAAAGGCTCCGCTTCCACAGGCTCCACCCAGCTCATGTCCCCATAGTTGACTGCATTCTGACAAATCAGCTCCTGCTCAGTCACATTTTGAATGTTCTCTGACCCAAGGGCTCCATCCTGTGGCACTATCTCCGACAATGTTCTGCTTGCATTCATTAAGCCTTCAGTACCTGACAATGTTTTGAAGCTATAGGTAAGCTAATTAGTGACTCTGTCCTCAGAAGTAGGCAGCTGAGTTCTTCGTAGCTGTCTGTTCTTAGTCTGGAAGCTCTGCTGAAACCTGTTCACTCTGGGTAACCCTGCTGGCATTTGAAATGCCAGTGGCACAGCTTCCAGAATAACAGCAACACAAAAGCCACCACAGCATGACACACTTACACACAAGAGGTGGAATCATAGGGTAAATAAAGTAAATGGAAGAAAGGATGAAGTCAAAGGACAGATGGAGAAGACAAAGCCACTATTATAACAAGATATGTGAAGAACATGCTTAGCAGATCTTAAACTGAGAGAACTCAAGAAAAAAAATCAAGCCTAAAGTTACAATATTGAAAGATTCTATGGATAAAATATTAAATGATGCAGAAAGCATCAAATGAAGATGGAAAGAATACACAGTCACTATAGCAAGAAAAACTAGCTGACATTCCACCATTTCAGATAGTAGTATATGAGCAAGACTCAATGGTGCTGAAGGAAGACGTGCAAACTGCACTGAATGCATGAGCCAAAAACAAGGCTTCAGGAATTGACGGAATGCTAATTGAAATGTTTCAAGAAACCGATGAAGCACTGGAAGCATTTTCTAGTCTATGCCAGGAAATTTGTAAAATAGCTACTTGGTCAACTGACAGGAATCAATCTATATTTATATCCATTTCAAAAAGGTGACCCAACAGAATGTTCAAATCAAAGAACAATATCTCATTGATCGCACGTGCAAGTAAAATTTGCTGATGATCAATCAACATTTGCAGCATTATGTTGACTGGGAGCTGCCAGAGGTCCCAGCCAGATTCAGAAGAGAACTTGGAACAGGGATATCATTGCTTATGTCAGATGGATTTTAACTAAAAGCAGAGAATAGAAGAAGGATGTTTACTTGTGTTTTATTGACTATGCCAAAACATTGGCCCAACTGGACCAATAGGTAGCATCATGGCAAATGGAGAAAAGATTGAAGTTATCAAGAATTTTGTTGTGCTTAGATCCACAGTCAATGCTCATGAAAGCAGCAGGCAAGAAATCAAAAGTCGAGTTTCATTAGGTAAATCGACTATACAAGACTTTTTGAGTCTTGAAAAGTGAGTATGTTACTTTGAGGACTAAGATGCATTTTACCCATGCCATGATACCTCCCATGCATTTGAAAGTTGGACATTTAATTAATGAGACTGCAGAAGAATTAATGCATTTTAATTGTGGTGTTGGCATGGAATATTAAAAGCACCATGGTCTGCTAAAAGGACAATTCTGTCCTTGAAGAAATACGGCCACAGTACTCCTTAGAGGCTAGGATGGCAAGACTGTTTCACATATTGTGGCCTTGTTGTCAGGGACATCGGTTCCCAGAGACCGGGCAAAGAAGAGGGACAGAAAAGAGGAAGTTTCTCAAGGAGGTGGACTGACACAGTGGATGCACCAATGGTTTCAAGCACAGGAGAAATTGTGAGGATGTTGCAGGACCAGGCAGTGTTTCCTTCTTTTGAGCATAGGGTTCCTATAAATTGGAACCTACTGATGTTACCTAACAACTTCCTTTCTTCTCTTTAAAAATGATTTTATTGGGGGCTCTTATAGCTCTTATAACATTCCATACATCAATTGTCTCAAGTATGTTTGTGAATATGTTGCCATCATCATTTTTCAAAACATTTACTTTCTATTTGAGCCCTTTATATCAGCTCTTCTTTTTTACTTCCCTCCCCCCACCCTCCCAATACTCATGACAGCACAATAAATTATAAATTAATATTATTGTTTTCATGTCTTACATGGACCACTGTTTCCCTTCACCCATGTTTCTGTTGTTCATTCCCCTGGGAGTGGGGAGTTGAGGTTAGTACATTGATCATTGACTTTGGTTCCCCCTTTCTCCTCTCCCCTTCCCACCATCCTCCTACCCTCCTGATATCACTGCTCCCATTGCTGTTCCTGAGGGGTTTATCTGACCTGGATTCCGTGTGTCTTGAGCTCTTATCTGTACCAGCGCACATGCTCCAGTCTAGCCAGAACTGAAACGCAGGACTGGGATCATGATACTAGGAGGGGGTGAGGAAGACTCAAAGAATCAGGGGAATATTGTGTGTTTTATCGGTGCTATACTGCACCCTGTTTGACTCATCCCTTCCTTGTGACCCTTCTGTGAGGGGATGTCCTTTTGTCCTCAGATGGGTTTGAGGTCTGTGCTCTGACCCCCTTCATTCTCAACAATGTCTTTTGTTTTGTTTTGGGTCTTCTGGTGCCTGTTACCTGATTTCGTCAAAACCTCATGATTACACAAGCTGATGTGCTTCTTCCATGTGGGCTTGTTGCTTCTCTGCTAGATGGCCACTTATTTAACTTCAAGCTTTTAAGACCCCAGATGCTATATATTTTGATAGCCTGGCACCATCAGTTTTCTGCACCACATTTGCTTATATGTCCATTTTGTCTTCAGCGATCATGCAGGAGGGTGAGTATCACATAATGGCAGGTTGTTAGAACAAAGTGTTCTTGCATCAAGAAAGGGCTTGAGCAGAAGCCCAAAGTCTGTCCACTTCCTCAATTTATTGCCATATAAATAAAAGTGCAATACCAATACCTCTATTTTTATTAATTAATATATTTACATAAGTTTACACCTATGTTTATACTTCTATCTATAACTTTGCTTCCAAATCTTTCCTCTGCTTCCTTTTACCTTCCTACTGCCCCACCATCATGCTTGGCCTTCTTCTGCCTCTTAGTAATTCCTCTCCACTAGATTGCTGTTACTCCAGCACCCTCAGGATCTCTATATCCACCTCGTGGTTGATTTGAATTCCCTAGTTGTTCCCCTGTCTATGGCGTTGTTTGCTCAGCACTCCCTTCCTCCGCCTTCTCCTCCCACAAGTTCCTCCAGAATCGTTGGTCCTGTTGCTTTCTCCTCGGACTTGCTTCCCATGCGTATCTTACATAGGCAGGCAGAACAGCAATAATGGAGACAAAAGAAAAAAATGGAGAAAAATATACATAATTCCAGGTCTGTCCGTTGACCTTTATGACTATCTCCACACCAGTCCTGGGGGCAGTAGTTCCAGGAGCTACCCTCCCAGCCTAAAGTCTATTTTTGGAGCAACTTGGGGGTTTTGTTGCTTTGCTTTGTTCCTGTTGCTTATTTGTTATGTTCCCTTCTTGGTTCACCCCATGTGGGGAGGTCAGAGCAGACTCACCCCATCCTGTGTCTCCAGTATTGTCCTCAGTTGAGGTATGCGTTGGGGAGGGGCCATCATGTTTAGAGCTGCTGTTTACCCTACAGTCCTCTCTGTGCCTTAGCAGCTCCATGCAGGATGTTATCCTCAGGGCTTTGTGTGCTAGTTTGGGGTCTCTGGCCCCTCCTCTCCTTTTCCTTCTTGGTTTGCTTCTGTATGGGCATGCCAGACCACCCCCTCTCCCCAACCCGTAGATGTAGTGTCCTCTGAAGTGCATACTTCTAGGGTAGCGGTGTGGGGGGGTCACTTAGGTTGATTGGGGCCAGCCCTGTAGACCTGTCTGTTCATGAGTTGCTCCACGTGCTTACGTTGCCCTCAAAGTTGGGTGCATCATGGTGGGTCTGCACTCATTCTCCTCTTTCTGTGGAGAAGTAAAAACATAGCCCCTCCCAGTGTAGTGCCCTACTACCCCAGTGCCATCATCTCCCTCTTTTTCCCCCTTTTCTCCCCTGCACTCCCCAACCCCTTTCCCCTACTTTGCATTGGGATGACATGTACATCCTACATCCTTGGGCTTGGTCTGTCCGTCACCCAATTGCCTATACCCCAGCCGGTAAAGTGTGACATAAGTGACTTTGCTTCTATACCTACTGTGCTGATGATATTTACCTCAGTGGACTCGTGTGTATTTGTCCTCTTGTGATTGGCTAACTTTGTTTAGCATAATTTCCTCCAACTCTTCCCATGGGATGATGTGCTCCATGTGATCATCAGTGCATTTTAGAGATGCATAGTACTCCATTGTGTGTATGTGCCAATTTACTAACCCACTTGTCTATCGATAGAAATTTAGGTTGTTTCCAATTCTTTGCAATTGTGAATTGCACTGCAATAAACATTGGAGCACAGAAGACTGGTCGTGGTCTATTTCTTACCTCTTCTGGTTATATGCCTAGTAGAGGGATTGCTGGGTCATAAGGTAACTCAATTTCTATTTGCTTTAAATATCGCCAGATGGCATTCTACCGTAGCTGTACATATCTACACGATCACCGGCAGTGGAGGAGAATTCCTTTCTTGCCACATCCCCTCCAACATTTGTTGCTTTCTGATTTGGGTTATCTTCAAAGGTATTAGGTGGTATCTTATAGTTGTTTTAATTTGCATTTCTCTGATGGATAGTGATCAGGAACATTTTCTCATATGTTTATTGGCTATTCGGGTCTTTTTCCTAGTGAAGCTTCTGTTCAGGGCTTTTTCCTACTTTCTCAGGGGGTTAACTGTTTTTCTTCTTTTTGCAGACTAGGGGGTATTGTAGATTTTATTCATAAGCCCTTTGTCTTATGTCATTGCTAAAAATCTTCTCCCAGTTTTGGGGGTTTTCTTGCTACCCTGTTGGCAAAGTCTTTTGACACACTGGTGCTTTATCCTTAGTATATCCCAGTTTTTTATTTCAGCTTCATCTGTGTGTGTATGCTTCCCTATTACAGTTAGCCTATGTATTCCCTGATCCAGAATTATTAGGTTTATCCTGATTCCTTCGTTGATGGTCCTGATAGTTTGAGGGTTTACTTCTAGGTCTGTGAGCTACTTTGAGTTTATTCTTGTGTGAGGGATGAGGTAAGGGTCTTGTTTCATTTTTCTGAAGGTGGATATCCATTGTTTCCAGCACTATTTGTTAGAGAGGGCACCCCCCGCTTGATGTTTTTGGGCCCTGGTTGAAGATCAGTTGTCTATATGCTGATTGTTTTATCTCTGGGTTTTCTGTTCTTTTCCACTGGTCTAAGTATCTGTCATTATTCTAGTACTATGCTCTTTTGACCACTATGGCTGTATAGTAAGTGTTAAAGTTAGGTTAGGTGAGTCTCCGTCTTTGTCCTTCTTCTTGAGGAGTTCTCTGCTAATTCTGGGCTTCTTCCCTCTCCATATGAAACTGGGTTGAGGTTTTCCAATTCTTATAGAGTGCCTTGCGTAAGAATGACATCTTTACTATACTGAGTCTTCTGATCCAAACACATGGTATATTGTTCCTTTTGTGGAGGTAGCTTTTGGTTTCCTGTAGTGGGGTTCTATAGTTTTCCTTGTGTAGGTCTTTTGGTTTGGGGGGACTTAGATATATTCCTAGATATTTCAGTTTGTTCTTGATTATTGTGAAGGGTGCTGCCTTCTTGATCTCCTCTTCTGTGGTCTTGGCTGATGTAGATAGCAAACCAATAGACTTCTGTTGGTTGATTTTGTATCCTGCTACCCTTCCGTATACCCCTATCTCTGTCAGTGCTCCAATGGTGGAACTTTTGGGGTTTTCAATATATAGAATCATGTTGTCTGCACATAGCAATTGTTTCACCTCCTCCTCTCCCAGTTGATACCTTTAATATCCTCCTGCTGCCTTACATTGTTATCTAGAACCTCCAGTACAATGTTAGATAGAAGTGTGGACAAGGGGCATCCTTGTGTGGTCCCCTTTTTCAATGGGATTTAGTCTTTTCTCTGTTAACTATGATGCTGGCTATTGACTTTTCATAAATAGCTTGTATTAACTTAAAGAATTCCCCTTCCATTCCCATCTTCTTGAGTGCCTTAATTAGAAATGTGTGTTGGCTGGTACAGATAGTAATCGGAAACAGGGAATTCAAGACAGATGATCCCTTCAGGACCAGTGGTGAGAGGTGGAGGGAAGGTGGAGGGAAGGTACCGGGAGGGTGGAGGGAAGGTGGGATAGAAGGGGTAAACTGATTACAAGGATCTACATATAACCTCTCTGGGGGATGAACAACAGAAAAGTGGGTGAAGGGAGACATCGGACGTTGTAAGACATGACATAATAATAATAATTTATAAATTATTAAGGGTTCACAAAGGAGGGGGTAGTGGGGAGAGAGGGGAAAATGATGAGCTGATATGAAGGGCCCAAGTAGAAAGCAAATGTTTTGAGAGTGATGATGGTAACATATGTGCAAATGTGCTTGACATGGTGGTTGGATGGATGGATGGTGGTAAGAGCTGTAGGAGCTCCCAGTAAAATGACTTTAAAAAAAGAAATGGGTGTTGATGTTGTCAAATGCTTTTTTCCATCTATCAGTATTATCATGTGGTTCTTATCCTTTTTCTTCGCAATGTGACAAATAATATTGATGGACTTTCAGATGTTAAACAATCCCTGCATCCCTGGAATAAATCCCACCTGATGAGGATGATGGATGATATGTTTTATATACTTTTGTATTCTATTGGTCAATATTTTGTTAAGGATTTTTGTATCTATGTTTATTAGAGCTATCAGTCTGTAGTTCTCTATTCCTGTGGGATCCTTGCCATGTTTGGGTATCAAAGTTATACTGGCTTTGTAGAATGAGTTTGGGATTTTGCCATCTTTTTATATGCTCTGGAATAATTTGTGAAGGATCAGTGTCAGCCTTTCCCTGATACTTGGTAGAATTCTCCTGTAAAGCTGTCTGGTCTGAGAGCTTTTTCATTGGTATTTTCTTGACAACCATATCTATTTCTTCTTTTGCTATGGGTTTGTTGAGGTTCTTGACCTCTATCTCAGATAATCTAGGGAGGGATTGTTTTTCCTAGTATTTGTCTATGTCTTCCATGTTGTTGAATTCACTAGAATATAGGCTTTCATAGTAATTTGTGATTATCCTTTTAATCTTGTTGGGGTCGATTGTGATTTCCCCGTTTTCATCCCTCACCCTGGCTATTGATGTTTTCTCCTTCCTTTCCTTGGTTAGGTTTGCCAGTGGTCTGCAAATTCTGTTGAACCTTTCAAAGAACCAGCTTTTGCTGCATTGCTTTTTTTTGCATTGTCTCTTGTCTTCCTATTCATTTAATTCTGCCCTGAATTTTAGAATTTCTTTTCTATTGCTATTGGAGGGGTTGTTCTGTTGACTCTGTTCTGGTTGCTGGAGGTTTTATTATAGCGTATGTCACAAGCCTCTGTTCCATTTTCATATATGCATTAATCACTATCAAACTTCCTCTGATTACTGCCTTGGCTGTACCCCAAAGGCTTGGTTATGCTGTATTCTCATTTTCATTAATATCTATAAACATCCTTGTTTCCTGTCTAATCTGGGTGTGGCAGTTACATAGCCTTCTGTCAACTTGAGCGAAGGGGTGGAGTCTAGCTTGCCAATCCGGTCACAGCCAATGAGGCCTCTCTGTGGGGCATGGCCTTCTCCTAAGGATTCTGGGAAGTCCCTTCTTCCTCCCTGGAGATGGGACACACTTTCCCTGCAAGACATTCCTGCTGACAAGCCACATGGAGCTCTGCTGATGGAGCCAGAGCCCTGGAGCAGGAGGAGCCACATGGAGACCCACACCAGTGCTGAGGTGCTTCCACCACCACTGGATCCACAAGGCTTTCCACCCACAGGCCTGTAATGTTGTGTGGATCTGAAGAGGAATTTATAGGCTGGTATTGGAAATATAGGCTAATATCAGACTTATGAACTTGATCTGAACTGGGTTATTATCTTAATATACAATTACTCTTTATATAAAGCTCATTCTTATATGCATACGAGTGTCTATGAATTTGTTTCTCGTCAGCTCAAACTAAAACACTGGTCCAGCACTCATTTGTGCCACAGAAGGTCATTATTCATCCTCCAATTGTTTGCCCTTGTCTTTTTGGTCATCTTTTTGTTGATCTCCACCTTTATGGTCTGGTAGTCTGAGAAGGACGTCTGAGTGATCTCTGTGTGTTTGAATTTACTCAGGCTCGACTTACGGTCTAATTTTGAAAATGAGCCATGTGCACTGGAAAAGAATGTGAATTAATTTTTAAAGATTACTGGGGGATCTTATAGCTCTTATAACAATCCATGCAACAATTATATCAAGCACACTTGTACATATGTTGCCATACATTTACTTTCAGCTTGAGCTCTTGGTATCAGCTCTTCTTTTTTCCCTCCCTCCCTACCCCCTACACCCATGACCCCTTGATAAATTATAGATTATTATTATTATTTTCATATCTTCACCAATGCTTATTCTGCTTGCTTCCCTCATATCTTGTATTTCTTCAAGCAGCATTCTGAAGATTTCTTTTTGTTACAGGTCAATGTCTGTTTCTTCTATGAGTGGCATTAGGTTTAGGACTTCTGCTATTTTTTCTTGTTTTCTTGTTGAGGGTGTTGAGGTATGTTGCGTCTGTGTGTCACTTTGCAAGAACGGGAAGCCATGTTCCCAGGAGACCAGGGGCCCTGTGCTCTTTCTCTGTGTGACTTGTGTGGTTTCAGGAACTATGTGTGGCCCACTAAGGTGTTGGGTCAGACTGCTGTGTAGGCAAAGTGCTATGGCAACTCAGTGGCTGGAGGAGGTGGGGGCCTCAAGAGTGTGTGCTGGGGCCGGCAACAATAGGTATGCCACTGGGCCAGGTTGGGGTGGGCCTGAAGCATGGTCATAAGCCTGGTCTGGATTGTCTGGCCCGATTTGCAGTCTTTTAAAGACTCTGCTCAGCCCAAAACTTATAGAGCCTGTTTCTCTTTGTTTGTTTTGGCTTGGGCTGTGGCTTTGAACCCCTGACTTTTCCTGTTTTGTTATATTAAAATCCTAAATTGTACTCTGAGAATTAGAGTTCTGCCTGTCTTGTTATGTTAATATTATGCTAATAAACCAAGACTTACATCCTGGCAGCTTACATTCAAAGTTACACAGAGGAACACAGCCTGGAATTCTTAAGTGTTTTTTTTATTAAAAATATTTTTTTACAATGGGCTGTGGGGTGCCCTGGTATCAATGCTGTGCTGTGCTATCCCCCAGGGAAGGGGGACCAGATAGTTGAGTGATTTGGGGGATGACTGGATCTGAATTCTTCCCGGGCTACACGCCTGTCACTCACTCTTCACTCTCTTCTGCACAGCTATCTCATGGGTAGATATTCCAGGGGCTCTTCAATTGGTGTAAATTAGTGACTAATTATCTGTGGATACCCATGCTGGCAGGCGCTGAGCTGGGGAGAGGGGGAAAATGGGTGGCCCATGTAGTCACTCTGTTCCTGGCTGCAAAGGGAGGATGCAGAGGATAGCAGAGGGAACTCCAGTGTGAGGTCTTGTGGGTAATTCTTGGAGGCTCTCCAAAAGCTTGGAGTATGACCACCTTTAGACAGCAGCCTGGGGAAACTACTGCATGCTGTGAGTCTCAGATCTTGGGCACCAGAAGGGGTAGCACATGCCATCTTGCTGGATCTGGTGAGGGTTTAGAGGCGCCTGGAGGCAGATGCAATGAACTTAGAGCATTTCAGCAAGTTCTCAAATCCCTCCATGGTTGAAAATTGCAGGGGGAGATCTAAACTAGACCCTAGTACACCGAATCTATTTTTGGCTCCTATCTTTTCCAATATTGCCCTCCTTACCCCTCAATTTTCTGATCTGACAACAGGAGCACTGGGTAGGTGATTCAACCTGGATGCCATCTTGACTCCTCCTAACAACTTTCTTTTCAATTCATGTTTTGTCTGTTTTACTTCATCATTTTTGTGTTGTTTTTTATGTTTGAAATTAACTTATATTCTGTTATGGCCTTTAAGTCCACTTCAGTTTTACTTATCCTCATTTTTTAGCCACTCTGACCAATGTTTAAATCTAAGGGTAAGGAATCTGAAGGATTTCTTTCTTTATTGTTTACATGAAGCAGTTTTTATTATTTATTTCCTATTAGACCCTCCACTTTTTGGTTGTTTTTTCCTGTCCATCCCCATATTCCTTCCCTCTCTGTTCACACCCCAGTCCCTGACCTCTTTGTAGTTGTCCACGTCTTGTCTGTTGGTGTATAAACCATGTTGTATCTACTTTGTTTTTCTTTATAGCAATGGTGATATTTAATGTTTATCTTTGTAAGAGTGGGTTTGCTAAGCATAATGCTCTCTAGTTTTGTCCATGTCTTATGGTATTTAAAGGAGTTATCGTTGTTTTTATTGAGTCATAATATTCCATATTATAGATGTTTATCCATTCCTATATAGTTGAGGTTTGGGGGTTGTTTCGGTGGTTTTGCTATTGTGGAATTGCAGAAATAAACATAGGTTGTTGGAATTGTTGCTGTTTTGTGTGTTTTCCTGTATCTGAAATCCAGGACAGGTAAATCTTTAGACAGTAACTGGGTTAATGCTTTCTTGGGAGCATGGCCGGGGAGGTTGGGGGGAATATGAGCTTATGACAATGAGTACAAGAAGGAAGAGGTTCTCAGACTAATGGTGGTGATGCCTGTATAGCTCTTCAGAATATGATGGAGCTATTGAATTGTGTTGATTGTAGATTGTGTGCCAATAAAGCTGTTTAAAAATAAAAACCAACAAAAGCCTTTATTTAACAGAAGTATAAAAATGTGTAGCTACTCTTCTTGAGATCCTGTGTCTTTATATACACTTTTAACGGTGATGTCTCCTTCTTTGTCACCCCTGGTGGTACAGTGGGCATGTACTGCACTCCTAGCCACACCAGCATCTGTGTGGACAAGTTTCCTTTTAGAATCCTAAGGAAGCTACCCTAACCTGTGGTGACAGTTTCATGGTTTTTTGTTTTTTGGTGGGGGGGGATTCTTAAAGGGTAATCTGGATACATTTTCTCAGAGGTCATTGGATAATCACAGGGATTGTTATGACAAAGTTTTCAGAAAATTGAAAAGTGTATTGGTGAGAAATAGGGCAAGAAAGTTGTGTAGAATAAGATTTTTCCAGCAGGACAATGCACTTGCTCATTTTTTTAGACGAGCCACGAGCTGTCCTATGAGGACTTTATTGGGAAACCTTACCCTATCCACACTACTGTGATGGTATTGTCCCTTTAGATTTATTTTTGCTCCCTCAACTCAAAGAATATTACAAAGGAACATAATTAGAGTGCCTCAAAGATCTCAAAACTCCTCAGTATGATTATCACCTAGGAATCCTATTAAAATGCAGCATTTGATTCAAATCTGGATGGAAACCTGTCATTCTTCATTTTGAATAATTTCCTATGCGATGCTAACGGTCACACTGCTCCCCACCCCCACCCCACAGCAATTTGAGTACCAAGGGCTATCGTGCCAGACGACTTGTGTTTGCATCTTGGCTGTCTTACCAGTTTTATAACTTAGACACGTTGCTTAAACGCTCTGGGTTTCTGTTTCTTCAAGTGTAAAATAAGGAAAAATTTCCTATCTACCTCAGGAAGGGTTTTGGGGGAATCTAAAAGAGTAATGTTTTAAAAGAGTGCTTGCTACTACTATGTTCTTTAAAAACATTCACTTCCTAAGGTTTGGAAATTTAATATAATTAATATACTATAATTATTTCTACTGATTTCTCAACAAAAATTAAAGTTATTTCTCACTGAAGTTTTTAGAATAATTTAATTTGATGGTTTCTCTATACTAATAAACGTAGTCCTGGTAGCTCAGTGGTTAGAATGTTTGGCTGCTAACAAAAAGGTCTGGAGTTGAAATCCACAAGTCACTCAGTGTGAAAAATAAGTGATGGTCTGCTTCCATAAAGATTTAACAGCTTGATAGCTGATCCATTTGGCACCTCATGATCACACAGGCTGGTGTGCTTCTTCAGGTGTCAAAGAACAAAAAATCATATCATTGTGTGCTCACTTCCATGATATGATCGCTGAAGACAAATGGGTGAGTAAGCAAAAGTGGCGAAGAAAGCTCATGGTGCCCAGCTATCAAAAGATATAGTGTCTGGAATCTTAAGGCTTGAAAGTAAACAAGCAGCCATCTAGCTCAGAAGCAGCAAAACCTACGTGGAAGAAGCACACCAGCCTGTGCGATCACAAGGTGTCGAAGGGATCAGGTATCAGGCATCATCAGAACCAAAAATCTTACCATAGTGAATGGGGGGGGGGGTGAGCATGGAGTGGAGACCCAAAGCCCATTTGTAGACCACTTGACATTCCCTTACAGAAGGGTCTCGGGAAGGAGACAAAGGAGTCAGGGTGCAATGTAGCAACAATGAAAAATACAACTTTACTCTAGTTCCTAAATGTTTCCTCTCCCCCTCCTCCCCCTCACTGTCATGACCCCAATCCTACCTTATAAGTCTGGCTAGACCAGAGGATGTACACTGGTACAGATAGGAACTGGAAACACAGGGAATCCAGGGCGGATTGTCCCCTTAGGACCAGTGGTGTGAGTGGCAATACTGGGAGGGCATAGGGAGGGTGGGTTGGAAAGGGGGAACCAATTTCAAGGATCTACATGTGACCGCCTCCCTGGGGGATGGACAACAGAAAAGTGGGTGAAGGGAGACGTTGGACAGGGAAAGATATGACAAAATAATAATTTCTAAATTATCAAGGGTTCATGAGGGAAGGGGAGCGGGGAGTGAGAGGGAAAATGAGGACCTGATGCCAGGGGCTTAAGTGGAGAGCGAATGTTTTGAGAATGATGAGGGCAGTGAATGTACAAATGTGCTTTACACAATTGATGTATGTATGGATTGTGATAAGAGCTGTATGAGCCCCTAATAAAACGATTAAAAAAAAGATTTAACAGCCTTAGAAACCTATGGCCATTCTGCTCTGTCCTATAGAATTGCTATAGGGTCACTCGCCCTGGGTCAGGATGGACTTGGAGGTTATGCTCTTGTGGCTCATTTGTTTTTTATACACTAATAGTTAGAGTTATCTGACAGCATGCATAGCAGTAAATAAGCTTGTTTATTAAGCAGGACGATGATCTCTCTGTCTCTAGTAGTTTTACTAGTATGATTACTAGGTGGGGTAGTCAGTGGTAATAAAGGTACTGAAGACAAAAGGGAAAACAAAGCATTTTTTAAAACACCTAATTTGCATGAAATCATTATACACTCTAAGAGAGGTAAGGTGAGCTCATTTTGTAATGCCCCTCACAGATGAGAAAACAAGCAGTTTCAGATTTACGCACACTGAAAGCTGAGCTGGCACAGAAGAAAATGAGCACATCTTTACAATGCCAAATCGGTATGTCCACTTGAGTTTTTACTATTAAAACGTTCGTTTGTTAAAAATTGAGACATTTATTTCAATAGTCTTGTTTAACCATTTTCTCCATGATAATGTTTTATATAATCATAATATTTGTATTCCTTATTTTTCACTTGGCTGTTACAAAGTGTTTCATGATATTAGATGTAACACAAAGCAAAACGGTGGAAGTTAGTTACTGTTTAAGACTTCAAATCTATTGCATATTATTTTATAGGATTATATGTTATCATTACTTTTTCTTTTAAAATTATCTTTAAAATTGGTAACTAAATAACATTAAAACCTAATTATAGTAAACTTTCACCTAGTTTACAAGAAAACATTTTTTAAAATTAAAAATCTGATTATAATTAAAATTTTATAGTAATATTTCATAAAATTTTATAGACAAATACTTAATTTGTTTATTATATTTTAACTAAAATCAATCCAGAAATCTAAAAGAACTTGGGTATTAACCTTTACCTTTAAAAGAGAGATTACTATATAAGAACTTAAATTTAATTTTTTATATATGAAGACAATAATGATTCAACTTGTACCTTTAAAAATAATTGCTTTTGCATAAAGAATTGCATAAATAGGAAATAATCTCATGAAAAAAACCACTTTCTCCAATTTGTATAGAAGATGGGACATGAGATAGAAGATAGGATTTATGAAAGTCTGGAATTCAAAGTTGCAATGTTATAATCTAAGTATTTTCAGGAACTAATATAAGTGAAGCAAGATGTTGTTTTAACCATATTAAAAAAGAGAAGTGAGACTTCTGTATATTTAGAAAAAAATTTTATACAACTTCTTTTCGAAAGAGGAGCATTAGTTGAGAAACCAGTATCTTTAGATAATTAAAAGGGAAATGCAAAGGTAAGGAAAAAGATTTTAACCTTGAAAAGAAAACTGACCAAGAAGTAAATTCTAAATGCCCCAAATCAAGGAATGAATGATTGGAAAGGGAAATGTAAATGGGTAGAATCAGGCTCTACCCCAAGTTATTGCTGTTCTAAAAGTTCAGAACAACCTCATAAAAATGGAACTGGTGAGAGATGAAAATAATAACAATGTACAATCTATTTGGGGATTATGGGGGGGATGCTGATACCAAGGGCTCAATAGAAAGCAAATGTCTAGAAAAGAATTAAGACAACCTATATACAAACATGCCTGATTCAGTTGGTGTATGGGTTGTGATAAGAGTTGTACAAGCCCACAATAAAATGATATAAAAAAATAGAATTGTCAGATATTATGTATCTCTAACCTATTAATTCAAAAGTACATCCACTTACCACTTAAGCATGACTGAATTCCAAAGACCAAGTCATTATGTGAAAATGGAAATGTTTACCGATTTTTAGACCATCTATTTTTTCTAAATTTAGAAAATATGATAAAAAATGACAGCTAAGATTTACTGTGGTTTTCATCACTGTGATAAGTCAGTTATACATTGTTCATGAAAGGCTTGGAGGAGACAAAACTGGATAAAGTTGGTCTGTGTGACTGGAGGACCACCTTACCTGTTTCACCTTCCTCCTGTGCGAGGTCAGAGCTACCTCTCAGAATGGCCTTCAGGACTCTCCTCCCACCTCTGTCAACCCTGATTTCACAGTCCCAGTCTGCTCTGCCCAATACAGTTGGTGAGTCATCAAGGTTTGGCGCTTTCTTCCAGGGCACTGGGTGCCTGCAAGCAAACCAAGCCACTGGAGATGTAGGCATCAGGCCCACTTAGGCTCACCTTCGGGTGTCATGAAACTCAGACACGTGTCTTTCAAATACCTCTGGTGCCTCTTTCTTTTCTCTTTTTCTACTCAAAGGAATTTGGAGCTGCAGGGCCTCAGGCCACATAAAACTGAGAGCCCAAAGCAAGTGTCCACTCACTTGGTATTGCCTGGGCATCTACCCTGCAGGCCATGGGCATAGAGGCTGCATAACAGCTGATGTGGTGCCCCAATGGGCAAGAGAGCCAAGGACATGGGGTAGCCGAGGGCATGGGGTAGCCAACTCAGCTGCCCAGGAGCCACCTGGACGCATTACTCCACAAAATAATCAGATAATAGATCGCTCACTATTGTCATAAATATGAAATGTCAGGTAACCAAATAGCCAATAAGTGAGGAGGAGTTGTATTATTAAGTTATCTTATATTCTGTGAGCACTACTTACTCTTCATATTATCTTTATGTTCCTCGCCCTTTTGTTCAGAGGGTTAGGTAAGCTTAGTTAAAGTGCCTCATAAACATGGATGCTGCATGTAGTCAGGAAACTGAGAAATGATTGTTATAACTTTGATAATCCTAAAGAAGAGACATTCAACTGTAGACCTTAACTTTAAGATTTATGGAAAGAGAGTACAGAGCAAGCTTCCCAATCATTAGATTAAAATAAAAATAAAAAAAGAAATGGCTGCAGCAATTTAAGAGTCCTAACACAATTGATCCAGACCTCCATCAAGAGGAGAGCATTTACTCCTGGCTTAAAACAGAAAAGCCATGCCAAAGTGGAACTCCCTTAGCCTAAAAAAATCTAGTCCAAGCAAATTATTTACAGTTCCAATTTTACGTTTTAAAAATTAGAATAATTTTGACAGCATATATTTTCAGATCATAGGGGAGAAGCAGCATGTAAAATTCTGAGGAAAAAGATGTTCTTAACTACATTATTGCGTTCAAACATCTCAAACAGGGTGATTTAATCTAGAAAGTTGCCTTGTTTAAAACTCTTGTATTCCTGGAGGACTAACAATATTAATGTGTATTTAATTTTCAAATCTGTACAATGAAAGCATTTCTTTATTCCTTACCTGGTTTTGGATGATACTGTGAGCACATAGTAATATTTGAAAAATGTGTACATATGAGCAGGATGACAGTATATTGATCCCTTCAATAAACGCTCCCCTCTCACAGCTTTGGCTCTAAGCATTTCCTCGATTCTTTAATTTGTTGTTTAGTTACCAGATTTTTAGACTTGTCTAAAGAGTGTGTGTGCCACACGCCAATGCCCCGTAAGCCATGCTTTTGTGCACCTGCTGTTTTTAAAGAAGTACTCTGAGGGTTTTCATACCATATTTGATGAAAATGGCCAGAAGAACCCTGCACAAATAAATCAACATGGAAATGTTCCAGTACAAATAAGAAGGAAACATTTCTTACTTCCACTTATCAAAAAGTATTCGATGAAATAATACAAGCTAGAGGGTATAACACTTTCCAGCTCTGTTATGTTAAGGTTCTGCAGGTGATACTTTCTAGACGTCATTGTTTATGGCACTTAACAACAGCAAAGACTGTACAAATGTGTCTCTCCCAACACACTCCATTTAAGGTCCTTCTCATCCCTGGCATGTCATCACTGGTCTCATCCAATGATTATCACCAAGATGCAGATCCAGACTTCTGCATCCAGATTTCTCAACCCCAGACAGACCTCAGGAGAGCCACATAATCAGAATCTTCCGGGGATGTTGCTGAGACACATAGTTGTTTATTTGTCTTGTGTTTCTGTATTATTCTAGCTAATCCTGATATGCAGCCAAGACTCGAGAAGCTGCTGTAACCGTGCAGTCTTCGTTACAGTGCCTCCAAGTGTACCTAGTTAATGCTTCGACAAGTGATCCCATCTCTTTATGTATCAGCGGAATCACAAGGTAATGCCAATGGGGAGGAGAGCTCCTGCTTCTCTGGGTCTTACAGAGTTGACTCAGTGGGTGACTGAAACTCACACTTGATAACAACACAATCTAGCCTCTGGACTTACAGTCAGTCACATCATCCCAGTAATGCCCCTCTCCGCAGAATCACCTGCCCCACTCTAGAGCAAGACAGGTATACATATAGTACGCTGTACCTTCAGGAAGCACATGACTGTTGTATACGGTATAAAAGGGAAAGGAAGCTAGAAAGGAGCAGATCTAAGCAGAAGGGGAAAATAGTTAAAAGAATGACCCCGCGTAATAATAATTTACTGAATTTTACACATGTCTGGAAAATGATTATGAACGTAATTCTGCAAAAATGTCAATATTTTTACCTATGGTAAGACTACTCGAATTAGAATAATCTTCTATGGTGACTATTATGTAAATCATAGTCATTTTGTATATAAATAAACCTTGGCATATTTAAACATAATACATTTATTATTATGTGTAATCACATCTCATTCTATATCTTATATTCCACACATTAAAGTATTAAGACCCAAATAAAGCCATACATAGTCTGGTAGGGATTGTGATTCACTATCAATAGAGAACTTCCAGAACCTCTATCTGAACAGAGAAAAAGATGCAGAAGAAAATCCAAAGTTAGGTATCTTTGAATTTTGCCATAATCCTAGCTAGTATTCTGAACCTACTGGACATTGTTAAGTAATTTAAAATGTCTCAAAAGAGTGAAGGATCAAAGAACGAAGAGCTGAGCATGCAGGGTACTATTGATGATGCTTGGGTGAGGCATTGTGCCACTCAGACTGGGAGGGTGAAATGAAGCTGCTGTTGCTGAGATAGCGTAAGAAAGCAGAAAGGTCTTTTTCAAACAAAGGAGATTTGATTTGGGTCATCATTCAATTTGACGGTGGGTAAAAAGAGGAACAAAAGGTACAACTAGATTCTTTTCTAAAGAAAAATTAAATGGCCTTTAGGCTCATCCCAAATATTTCCTGAATTCAAATACCCAGAATAATATAACCCTGCATCTTGTAATTAATTACCAAAAAAGTAGAGTACCCAATAATTCTGTATTATATATTTTAAAATTGTATTTATATTTGTTAGTGATTATTTCAATCTCACCTTCCTGAAGAGTTGATTGGAGAAAGCCACCCAGAGGTATCTCAGAAGAAAGTCTTGCCATTTGAAGACTCTCAACCATTGAAAACTGTGCACTACCCACTGTCCTCCTGTAAAAAGCACCTGGGTTACTCAGGGGGAGATCAACTGCACATCAACTATTCTTGTTTTGTTTTACCAACCTTAAATCAAGAACTACTTACTATTCCTCGGCACATTTCTGAGAAGGCTGTGATACAGGGTTCTATGTTAACATTTTTATGGAACGCAAGACATCTCAGATCCTTTAATAATGTATTATAATGTCCCAGAGGAATGTGTGATAAACAGTGTTTCCCAATCTATTAGGACAAGGATCAAGTGTGCACTGGTGTGTGTGCAATGTTAGTGGAGTTACATCACATGCAATTTGGTGAAGACAGGATTACAATACACACTAATTTAGCTAAATTACATAATTTAGATTCTGAAGTTTAGAAAGATTGACTCAAAGCCAGTCTGCTTTCTATATAATGGATACACAGATATATATATGTTAATAATTATCACTTTTAGTTACATTTTATAAATGTGTAACAGATTATTATAAGCATAAATACTTGCTACAATGAATGTATATGTGTTAGAGTGCTTTTTAACATAATGTAATCCCAAGTAGGTGTCTCTGGGTCCTACACACAGTTAAGGGCTCAACCACTCACCAAAAGATGGCCACATTACCCACACCTCCTCATCTGTTTCCAAAGGCCACCACCTTAACACCCTACGGAGCAGCTCTACATGCACGTGGGGTCACCCATGTCAGGACTAACAGACAACGCGAATGCAGAGAAGAGTCTAAGTATGTTTGTACTTAGAATGGCCGGTGTGGAAAAGATGCTACTGTGATAAAGATAAATTATGAAAATTATACTGTTTCCTTGGCCTTTTAAATAAGATACTTCTTATGTATCAAAGAACAACTGATAGAAATACTACTCTATTAAAAAAAAGAAATGGTAGCTTCACATTTTGATTTTTTTATTTAATAAAAGATTGTAGGAGAAAAAACAAATACCATTAACTTACTATTTTCTTCTGTTTACTTTTATAAAAATTTTCTGTCTCCAGTTTTTTTTACATTATTTATGAGCTTGCCTTTTAATAGCACATGATTTGAACTATGAAAAATTTGAAATAACATTGTTTTACCACTTAAAGTTCACGATAAGATAAGACATCTCCCATTCTCAGACTCACTCTTCCCTGTGTAAAAGCCTCACCAGACTCTCTCAAGAAGTGGTTGGTGGCTTTGAACTGCTGGCCTTGTGATTTGCAGCCCAACTCAGAAACTGCATTCAAACAAATGCAGTTAATGTATTCAAACAAATCACTTAATATTTTCCCCACCCAAAAAACAAAAAGAATTACCATGCCTGCTGCCATCGACTCATTTCAAACACACAGCAACACTATGGAGCAGAATAGAACTGTACGCACGAGCTTCAAGGGCAGTCTGCTCAGCCTTTATGAAAGCAGATCACCACGTTTTCTCCCACAGGGCACTTGGCAGGTTTGAGCTGCCAGCCTTGCACACACTTTAAACAGACCTATCTTGAATGTTCGTCTAAATATCCATATCGAAACTAAAATCTGTGACAATCCCTTGAAGACCTGTGAGAATAGAAAATTCACTTAAAATACTATCCCAAGGTAATAGAAATGAAACTACAGAGACAAGTGACATGCATGAGCAACAAGCTCTGACTCATACTGTCGCCATGTGACAGAGTAGAAATCGTCCAAAGGGTTTGAGTCCTGATGGGCAGTGGTTAAGCAGGGGTCCGCTGAGGAAAGAAGAGGCTGTCTGCTCCTGTGAAACGTACAGTCTCAGAACCCCTCATGAGCAAATCTTCTCTATCCTATAGGACAGTGGTTCTCAAACTTCCTAACGCTGTGACTCTTTAATACCTCATGTTGTGGTGACCCCCCCAACCATAAAATGATTTCCGTTTCTACTTCATAACATTAATTTTGCTACTGTTATGAATCAGGCAACCCTTGTGAAAGGGTCATTCGACTTCCCAAAGGGGTCGCGACCCACAAGTTGAGAACCGCTGCTATAGGATCACTCTGAGTCAGAATCAACTCAATGGCAGTGGGTGGGAGTTGCATCTTTAAGGGGGCAGATTGTCAGGTTCCCCACCCCAGGATGTCACTGGGTAGACTCAAATTGTCAACCTACAGGTCATAAGTCAATCATTTAACTGTTACACCACAAGGCCTGCCTACCCACAGGCTGCTACAGGAACTGAAATGATGAATTAGACACTCGTAAACCTTTACCACCCTCCAAATTGTATGATCTTTAGGTAATGTTACAAGAAAGGTTTTTAATAGAAGAGGTATACAAATAACTTAGAAGTATTAAGAGTTGCCTTAATGTTTGAGATATTAAATGAATGTTACTAATATTGATCATTTGTGGGTTCTTACCAGTTAATGTCTGCTTCTAGGCTACTGCAACATTGACCCGTCTGTGTGTAACATAAGGCATCGCGAAGACCACGTCAGAAGCTGCTACAGTTCCAGTATAATTCTAGCACGTCATGACATTGTTCTTGGGAGACCAAGTTACACTAAAGAGTGCCTTTGGAAACAGACATATTATTTTGATAACATGATCAAATCTGCATATCAGGCTGTATGCTTCATCCATTGTCATCTTGCCTTATCCATCCCAATGAGAAAGCACTGCCTTGCTGGCGGCATCTGGACTTTAGGGAGTGGCATGGCAATTCTGAGCGCTGTCTATTTCTTCCACACTGGACTGACTGTAATATAGCTTTGGAGGTACGATGGCCGGGACCAGGGCACTCTACAAAAATGGTGTTTCAATGTCAAGAGGCCATGCTGTAACTTAACTGATGGAAGTTATCAAGTTATTGATGGCAATAGCCCATGGCAGGCCACCTGAGCAACTGGAAAGTCAAGTGTTGCTACAAATATAAAAGCAAATAAGTTTTATAGACAATTGTACCAGCTAAACAGGTCATCTGTTGGTGCAAGCTGGCTGGCCTGTGGTGGAAGTTTGAGACCCTGCAGTCTCGATTACATTGCATCGTCATTGGGCCTAGCATCAGAGCTAACTACAGTGGTGTGGCTGGGAGTCTGGATTCACAAGTTGGAAGTGTTGAACCAATATTTAAAATTATCATCTTGCATGAAAATAGTCAAATAAAATGTGAGTGGATATTTTATTTCATTCTGAATGGTGAGTAATCTTTAAGACTTCTGAAATATTTGTTTATCGCCTTAACCTAATGTTAGTTCATTTTAACCTATATGTGCGCAAATGTTCTAAAACTTCAGTTAAGGTTGAATTTTTTCTTAATTAGGAACCAAATAAATACACTTATTATTACCAAACACTGAGCTATAATTTCTTCCTCTCTCACATCCCAAATTTAATATCACATTTCCTTTTGGGCAGTCTCTTATTCCTGTTTTGTCCCTTTCCCTTCCATTAATCTATTCTTTCACCAACTTTTTTTTTCTTTCACCAACTTAATGAGTTCTAGCTTAGTGTTAGGGTTGAGCCATCATGTTCATTTAAACTGTAAATCCTTCATTACTGAATAATTGGGTTAGTCTTTAGTGGTCTCCCTTTCACCTCTAGACTACTTGACATACTGCTACAGAAAAATCTTCCCAAACACGGTCTACACAAGTACTCCATAACATGCAGAACAGAATGCCTTCTCCTCACTCACGGGCCTAGCTCTCCCACGGCATCTCCTACTAACTCAACATGGCTCGCCACAGTAGAGCAAAGTGTTTCCCTGGCCCCCAAACACAGTAGATGACCCACTTCAAATCCGTTGCTCAGCGTCCTACAATCAACCTTGGAAATTAGGTTGTTTACTACACTCCAGCTTTGAATGTATTAATCATGGCTATAAAGGAACCTAGTGGTGCTAGGTTTCATGTTGTGCTGCTACCTGCGTTGTCAGTGGTTCAAACCTACCAGCCTCTCCATGGGAGAAAGATGAGGCTATCTGCTTCCATAAAGTTCAGGGTTTGGGGTTTGGAGTTTTTGCATCTAAAATGAAGGAAACATTTCAGAGACTCGAGTTTGTGAGAAGGAAAGTGGTCTGGTAACCTGTGTGCTGTGCATTTGCAATCTTTGTTTCACACTGTATTCACGTGGAGAAGCTGAAGTCGGTGCTGACAAACTGTCCCTGTGTGCTCAAGGCCCCAGTGATGCTAGGCCTCATATAACGTACTATTTTCCAGTGGTTCCCAAATGCACGATGATCAACAGACTATATCAGAGTTACCTACAACACTTAGAAGCAAGAGCTCGGGTTCAGACCTACTAAATCTATCTCCAAGGATATTTAAACAATTCCTCCCAGGTGTTTCTGACACATGTTAGGAAACTGGCTTTACTCAACCATGTTTTAACATAGAGTGGGTCATCCAAGCGCTGGTGTCAACCTCAACTCTCTAGAGGTCTTCACATGAATCACTTAGGAGACTTGTTTAAAGTACTCTGTGTCCTTCGAAACTTTCTAAATAATGAGCTCTGGAAGTGGATGCCCATTACATGTGTGTATTGTTTTTATTTAAGAGTTATGGTGATATTGATAACCAGACCTGAGAATCACCGATTAGAGTTACAATCTTTGTTATCCATGCACTGCCTTTACAGATGCCAGTTGTTAGGCAGGGCTCCCCAGAGAAAAACAAACCAGGACACTTATATATATGAAAAGGTTTATATAGTGAGCAGGAATACAACAACTAATTTATCCACACAGCAATACAGAGGGCTCAGTCCAACCCTCTTTCATGGTCACTGGTCTAAGGCCAAGGAAGCAGACAGCTGGCAGCAGGTATGACAGCCACAGCAAGGTGGGGCAGCCACAGCAGGAAGATTTGATTCGACGTGAAGCAGAGGCCAATCTCACGGCAGCAATGTCAAGAAGCAGGTCGTGACGGACGAAGCCTGGAGACATAGTGATGCGCAGCGCAGTGGCATGATCCACCACAGTCCACTGCTTGGCTCAGCCCACAGGTAGCACAGCGCACCGTAGAGCAGCTAACTCGGACAGCAGCATACTGGTCCAACCGAGCTGTGACCTGACTGACTGGCGAAACTCCACTCACATGTCCCTACAGGAGCCATGTTGGCACAAAAAAACTGCTGAACCATCACACCTGTGTTATGATCTTGTGTGCTGCTCAGGTTCATTTAGGCAATGGAAAAATATACTGCCTTTTTCCATCGCTCTGGAAAGTGCTATAGAGTTTGCCTTAGAGCCTGGATCTTTAGGGATGTACCTTGCAAGTAATTCATGGTCTATGAAATATGGAAGACAGTTTCCTTGATCATACGCAAAATTGTACGCAAAAGCTCTTTCTGGCCCGAATTGCTGAATGCAGAATTGGTACAGCTAGAAACCACCTAATTCCCGCTCTCCTCATTGCCTATAATATAGACCTTGTGTACAGGCAATGCCGCCGTATAAAACGCAAGCTGACAGACAACTGCTATTGCAGTTTAATTGTTGGGAGTTTTCCCCCTCTGTACTGTCATTTTAGTGAAAGTTTGCAGAAGAAATTAGCTTTCCATTCAAAAACCCAGAGACACTTTGTTTCGTTACATTGATTGCAATCCCCCACCCCCATACAGCACCACTCACCCTGCTTCCCCTACTTCTCTCTGTTCTTTTCTACCTCTTCCTGACTTCTCCACTGCCTCTGGAGAATGCTGCCCTAGGATCCCCTACAAGTAATAGTTGTAGAGATTGTGAATGTCCCTCATGGTATTGCCCACCTTATAAGCCTTTTGGTCGTTCTTCTGCTGTTGAGCTTCTAAAGTGAGTCCATCCCAAGTTTGAAGAGTGACTAGCAGCCATCATTTCAGGGGTCCCACCAGTCTCTTTCTGATCAGCAAGCCTGGTCTTTTTCCCCATCAAAATTATGCGGGCTTTCTACTCCTACAAAGAGTTCGTCTGGCAAACCCACCAGAGCCGTTTCACCTGGTCCTAAAGGGTCGCTCTGAGTCAGCAGTGACTCAATGGCAGTGAGTCTGGTTTGGTTATTAGGGAAGTTAATAGGTGACCACAAACCAGGATCAGTAAACAGTAAGGATGCAGTCATGGCTCCACAGCAACATGGCTCCCCAGCCACCAGCCAAGACTGCCTCTGGGTCTAGCCGCTTAGCCACTTGCAGGAAAGACTCACTCTGCCTGTCACTGTCCCATAGTCTTGGCAGTGCTCCTCTTGCACTGTGCCCTAGTCTGGCTGCCTCTGGTCTCGACCTCTGTCACTGGAGACCAAGATCTGGAAAAGAATCCCCCAATAGGATCCCCAATAGATGGCTCGTCTTTATAGCCAGGGGGTGATAACAAAAACTGACCAATCCCATCCATTAGCGTTGCACTTGCCCTATTGGACATAATTGGGTGGGAGTTACAAAGACTGAGGTAGGAGAGCCATATTAAGGAATTTCACTCCATCAAAAGCCACCTTCAGGGGCGTCTAGCCATTGTCTCCCTCAGACATGAAAAATTACTTTCCCCTCCTCTTCTATAATTACAATTTTACAATCACTATTAACCCAGTGAAAATCACACACCAGAAACATAATCTGATCAACATCTTTCTCCATCCTCTCTTCCCCAAACCCATCAGAAGAAGAGAAAACTATTCAGTGGCCATTGTCCCTTGTTTCAGCTATTTTATGACTAAACAGGTCTGTGAGAGCTTGTAAGCCAGCCACTTTATGCTGTTATCATACCATGGTTTAGATATCTAATTTCTAAATTGTGCATTCTTAATAATCCAGTACTCTTAAGAAATGATTATATGATTTTCATTACAGTTGGAATGCAACTTACCTGCATCCATAAGCAAGGTAAGGACCACGGAAAGTCATCAGACTGCTACAATTTATACCAGCTCACAAGGTCAAAATATTTTTCTTCATCTAGTCAGTTTCTGGTCAAGTCAGCTCTAGTTGCCATCCAAGCTAAGTAAATGGTGTACTAGTCAGACAATCTTGACTCTTCAAAAACTCTCACCAGCCCTAGTCCCTTGGGCGAGATCATGCTCCAAAGCTTAGTATCTGCACAACCCTCAGAATTTCAGACCAGCCAGCCCTTCTGATTCTCTCTCATCTCTCATTGCTGTAGCCCAGGTCCAAAGGCCTGACCTTGTTATGATTTTGAATTTGTCACACATTTTCTTCCACTTTATCCAGGACCTTTTACTTGATTCCGTTCCATATGGTTGGTAGCAGGAGTTGGTCACTCTCTAGTTCTGGTTTCGGCAGCACAGGCTGAGCTACATATCCATTAGTTCTTTGATCTGTTTCTATGCATAGCTGATTCCTCTCTCACTCCCTTTTCTTAACTCCAGACAGGGAGAGAAAAATGGTTGCCACTCACATGCTTCTAAGACTCCTGTCATCACTCACCAAAGTAGGATATACAACAGTTTATAGATGATTTTGTGCCAATTGACCTTAGTGTCCCCCAAGACTATGTTTTTTTTAGGACTATGGTCTTTTAATGTCCCCCAAGACTATGGTCTTGAGCTCTCAGGCTTAGGAATGTATTTCCTCAAACTGTTTAATGAAGCCTGAGAAGTTTCCACAATTTTGCCTCCTGTATGCTCTAGTATCTTCAAGGATATACTTACGGCACATATCATCTGTGTGCGTGATAGTAGTAGTTTCCTTTGCCTTCCCACAAACTGTTCAACTTGAATGTCTACGTGCCCATTCATGGATCATGCTATTACTCATACTGTAGGACTGTTGGGCAGTAGTATTGGCCCCTGTTGTCTCTTGGGCTACTCCCAGTGACGTCCTTTCCCTTGAACATTTTGTGTGGACCCTCCTTGTTTTGTATATTGCCTTTCTCTTCACCCAACTGTTACACAAGACTTCTTAAAAATGTTCAATAGCAAAGATATCACTTTGAGGTCTAAGGTAAACCTGACCCAAGCGATGGGCGTTTCAGTCACTCTTTATGTATGTGAAAGCTGGACAACAAATAAAGGAGACCACAGAAAAATAGATGCATTTGGATTTTGGTGCTAGCAAAGAATAGTAAAAGTGCAATGGACTGCACAACAAACAAAGATGTCTCGAAAGATGGAAAGTCAGAATACTCCTTAGAAGTGAGGATGGCAAGACTTCATCTCATATACTGTGAATATGCTATCAGGAGGGACCAGTCCCTGGTCATCATGCTTGGTAAAATAGAGGGTCAGTAAAAAAGAGGAAGACGCTCACAAGATGGATTGACAGATACTAATTAGAACCAACTTTACTGCACCTACCAAGAGCAACAGCCATATTCGGTTGTTGTTAGGTTCAGTCAAGTTGGTTCTGGGTCATAGAGACTCCAGGTACAACAGAAAAAACCCTGCCCAGTCCTGTGCTATCCTCACAAGTGTTCTTATATTTGAGCCCATTGATCATCCACTAACATTGACAAGGAGCTCTCAGAGATTTAGGGCGGATTCAGAAGTGGAGGTGGTACAAGGGATATCATTTCTGAAGTCAGACGGCCTTTGACTGAAAGCAGAGAATACCAGAAAGAGGTTTACTTGTGTTTATTGACTCTGCCAAGGCATTGGACTGTGTGCATGACAGCAAACTACGGATAGACTCGAGAAGAAGTCCAGAACGCTTCGTTGTGCTCATGTGGCACCTGTACATCCTTCTAACACTGCTGAAAGGCAAGTCGGTCAGACAGTCTCAGTATTGTACTTTGATGAGTGTAGAGAGATCTGGCACTGTGTTAGTCTGGGTAGACTTATATGTGTATAAGAAAGAGCTTTATAAACAAGAGCAATTGAATATTGAAAAAACATCCCAGCCCAGTCCAGATCCAGTTCATAAGTCTGATATTAGCCCGTATGTCTGATACCAATCTAGAAATTCCTCTTCAGACTCACAAAACACATGCAATGATGCCAAATGCAGGAAGATCACAGGCCAGTGGATGGTAAGTCGTGTGGATCCAGTGGCAGTAGAAGCATCTCAGTGCTGGCAGGGGTCTCCACATGGCTCCTCCAGCTCCCAGGGAACACACTATATCAGCATAGCGCCATGTGTCTTGTCAATAGAGCATTACAGGGACTGAGCCAGTGTCCCGCCTCCAGCGAGCTATTTATCTCCTTAGCGCCTCCTAATGAGGTCATCAAGCTGCCACCTGATTGACAGACTAAACTCCACCCCTTCACTCTTAATCCTCTCAAATTGACACCAGATTATGTAACTACCAAAAGCACCTCATAATTTCTTTTAAAAAAGAAACCTTTAGGAAGAATTTCACAAGTTCCAGAAAAAGATAGTTGGGAATCTCCAAGGGGGCTTCCAAAGCTTGTGGGAAATGGAGTTAAACAATAAGGAACTTTCCCAACAAACTCTTTGAAGCCCCCTTGTTGGAACTGCTTCCCGCTCCATGACTACAGAACAGATTGCACAAGTCATACGCTCAGCAATACACTTTGACAGGGTAAGCACGATTCTGCCTAAGAAACGACTGTTTGCCTGCGATCCATGAATTCCATGATGGAGTCTCTGTATTTTTGTTTTGTTTTTTTTTACTAACTGCATCATATTCAAGTGATTAACCCTTAGTCTTGTTCTGTACGCCTAAACTAATGCTGTCCATATGCTGTTTTCTGGCCTAATCAACTCTTCCGGCCATCCAGGGTGCTCTGAAAGTAGGGCCAATGTTAATCTTTACCAGCACTGCTCCTGTGTGTGAGATAGATCTCTTTGGTGAAGATATGTCTTGAAAGATGTAAAGCCAGAATACTCCTTAGAAGTAAGGATGATAAGACTTTATCTCATATAATTTTAATATGTTATCATATTCAAATATAATTTGATCACATTTTATAATTTAATCACATTTACTTTACAAATCCACTTAAAGAAATATAAATATCCGTAAACTATGTCATTATGATGGAATTATAACTCCCAACTTAAGTTTTCTAAGTGGATAAATAATATAAGAAACATTGACATTTTTCAACACCATAAGTGTGAAAAATTAGTGAAATTATTTTCCAATCTGAAGCAGAAATTTTAGACTATGACTAACTAAGCTTTATACTAATTGGATATTTACATTGTGCTCAAAGCCATAAATGGTTTACTTAACTATTTTAAAATATTAATTTGCAAAATGAATTAAGAAGTATATAAGATTAGTTTTAGGATGCTAAAGAGTAATAAAACAAAATACCAGATAAATAAAACTAAACGCACTGCCATTGAGTGAATGCTGATTCATAGCGACCCTGGAAGACAGAGTAGAACTGTCCATGAGTCTTCAAGACCTTAACTGTTTAGGGGAGTAGAAAACTCCATCTTTTCCCCATCAGATAAATATAAAGAGGTAATTTTTGAAAGTCATGACTAGAGATAGCAATTTCCTTACATCTAGTACACACTATAGCTCACGTTAGCGCACTAGCTAAGCCAATTAGCTGCATGTGAATGAGCAAGGCACGTAGTTCTCAGTCATATTACCCCAAAGCCGCCACAGTTGTAATTTGTAATCATTCATAGAATTTCCACGTTTTGTGGCAAATATCGGACAAAAAGACCTGCTGGAGCAGTGCATGTACTCACTACCACTTACACCAAGAGGAAAATAATAGTGACCAAACACAGCCCATATGAAAGACAAGCAGTGGGCACATCAATGGGTAGGACTAGGGCTCTCCAGGTTACAAGTGGCAAGAGGATTAGGTAGGCCTAGAAAATGGAGAAAGGCAGGCTAGATTTATAGGAGCAAATACAGAGGGCTGATGGATGTTAAACCAGCTGTTTAGTATGGCTGATTTTCAAGGGTGTTAGAGTGAAGAATCACAGTGATTGGTAGAGGCAAACATGATGGGTTTTTTTAAGCCATGTTGAGAAGTTACTACTTTATCTTGAGGGAAACAAAACAAAAACACCAAAGCCACTGTCATTGAGTGGATTCCAACTCAGCACAAGGGCTTCCATGGTTTAAACCCTTTACAGGTCTCTGCAGAGCAGCTGGTAGGTTTGAACTGCTGGCCTTGCAGCCGACAGTCCCATGTACCTCAAGGAAAGTAGAACAAAAGGTTTTTGGGTTTTGTGTTAAGGTGATCGCATTCTTAGATATGAACATTACAGAGGCCTTTCAGGTTAAATGGGAAATAGATGGAAGAGAGGTCAAAACTGATGGAGAACTTGATCTGATTGAACAAATGAATGACTGAACTATATGCATGCAAATTAGGTGCCAATAAAACTGTTAAAAAGCAAACAAACTGATGGAGAGTATGGAGTCGGGAAGATGGTGGCCTCAACTAAACTAAGTGCAGAGGAAATGAAAATAAGTGAACATGTCTGAAAGCTCCTAAAGAAGAAAAGTAGCGGCCTTTGGGGTGGAGTGAGCCAGGGAGGAGAGAGGAAGGAGCTTGACAGAGTTCTGTCTCCTGCAGAGGGAGCCCTAGCTATTCCATTGCTCAGAATTTCGGAGTGAACTTGGGCACACTCCAGTCAAATACAAAAGCTGTTGAGGTTACAGTTCTCCATGTTTTCTTCTACAGCTAATCTGTAGAAGCATAGAGGGCTCATTGAACACATTCCCAGTAAAGTGTTAATTCATTGATTGAGCGAGTGTTTATTGAATTCCAGCAATATAGGGGGCAGTTAATTTCATAGGCACTGTGAACAGAATGGTAAATAAGCAGAAGTCCATTAAACTGTCTTAAAGTAAATCCTGACTCATAGTGACCCTATGGACAGGGTAGAACCCTCCTTATAGATTTCTGAGGCTGTAAATCTTTATGGGAGCAGATAGCCTCAACTTTCTCCAGTAGAGCAGCTGGTGGGTTCAAACTGCTGACCTTATGGGTAGCAGCCCAGTCAATAAACCACTACACCACCAGGGCTCCTAGAGGTCCATGAGGGAGTTCTTTATTTAATTACAGCAGTGTTATGGGCGGCAAGAGAATGCAGGGACCATAACACCATAGAATGGGGACCAAAGCCTCCCTGGAGGGACCTACCTGAAGACTACACGGGGAAGGACTGAAATTTGTGGATGAGCACAGAGGAGGGATACTCAGGAGCAGAAGAGAGTATTCCTGACAGGGAACAAAAAGTACAAAGGTCCTCATCCTTAAGGAGAATTGTGTGTTTCTGGAACTGAAAGTAAGCCCATGTATCTGGAATAAGAACAGCCGCATAGGTAGATAGTGACAAGATTAACTAAGGTCTTCTGGACAGTTGGGGATTTCTTACCGTACCCTGGCGGTTCAGTGGTTAAGCGAACAACGCGCCCCTCCTCACATGAACATCCCCGCCTCGGAAGCCTATGGCGCAGTCTCACTCTGTCCGCTGTGTTTGCTATTAAGCCACGATGAGTTGGCATCTCCTGGATGACAAAGAATTTTATGGCTTATCCAAAGGTCAAGGAGAAGTCATTGAACAGTTTGAAGAGGGGACAGACATGAAACAGGACCCCGTAAGCACAATTGTTCAGCACTCGGCTACCAAAAGTCGGCAGTTCACACTCACCCATCATCTGTTTCTTTGAAAAGCACAGCCTAGAAAACCCTGTGGCACAATTCACATGGGTTCAGTATGGGCGGTAATGACCATCTATAACAAGGCATGGTAAGATTTACATGAAAAAATTAATGTCATTGGGCTAGATGGGGAGAATGAAAGGTGGAGAGTATTAATTACAAAATTTGAGCAATGATCAAAGTATAACCCCCTGACCCTGAGGGGGACAAGCAACAGAAACATGGGTGAAGGGAGAAAGCAGACCGTGTAAGATATGAAAATAATAATAATTTATCATTTATTGAGGGTTCACAAGGGTGGGAGGATTGGGGAAGGAGGGACAAAAGAGGATGCTGGTACTAAGGGCTCAAGTAGAAAGTGTTTTGAAAGTGATGATGGCAACATATGTACAAATGTGCCTGATGTAATTGATGCATGAATTGTTATAAGAGCTGTAAGTGCTCCCAATAAAATTATTTATATAAATGTTGAATATTTCTTAGTTTTTCCATCTGTAAATTTAGATTCATCAGAATTAATTATGCATGAAGTTAACTTACTTTTCTGCAACTGCCCATGAAATTAAAATTACACAATGTGTAATTGATGGCTTGTTTTGATAGTCCTGCTTCTATCACAATTTTTGTCATAATAAAGTGTTTAAAAAGATATTGAAAAAATTTAAGATATTGAGAACCATTAAAACAGAAATCATATATATATATATATAATTGCTGCTAGTGAACCAACTGAAAATTGAAAAGGGAAAATACAGCAATGTTGTCTGTTTGTGTTGGAAAATATAGAAAAGACGTATTGGAAAATAGTCCAATTTATCATAGACATACATATGTGAGTATAATTATGAATCTTTGCATAACTCCTTTTCAAGATGCTCGCTAAGAATAGCTAGATCAAAATCTAGAGTAGAAATATCAGGTGGGATGAACAGATATTTGCACATCCATGATTACGGCAGTATTCCCAATAGCAAAACATAGAAGCAACCTAAGTGGCCATCAGCAGATGAACAGATACACAAACTACAGTCCATATACACACAATGGAGTGCAACAGGATGCTAAAGATGACCATGATTCTTTTTATTTATTTAATCATTTTATCGGGGGCTCATACAACTCTTATCACAATCCATCCATCCATCCATTGTGTCAAGCACATTTGTACATTTGTTGCCATCATCATTCTCAAAACATTCTGACAGGTACGCCTGGGCTGCTCAAAAAATTAATCTTCATGGATATAACAGGAAGAAATTGATATGGAGGCTGATACTAGAACAGTGGTTCTCAACCTTCCTAATGCCATGACCCTTTAATGCAGTTCCTCATGTTGTGGTGACCCCCAACCATAAAATTATTTTCATTGCCACTTCATCACTGTAATTTTGCTACTGTTATGAATCATCATGTAAATATCTGATATGCGGGATGTGTTTCCATTGTTACAAATTGATCATTAAAGCATAGTGATTGATCACAAAAACAATATGTAATTATGTATTGGGAAATATTTATTTCTAATGACAAATAAGTGAAATTTTGTCTTAAAGCCTGGTGTAGCATGGCTAACAGTCTTCATGCCGGGTACTCGGGTACTTGTATGTGGGCATATCTGCATGTGGGCGGACCCACCTGGAGACTTATAGATGAGCAGTATCTTGCTTCCTAAAACCACTGGAAATATGTGCTTTCTGATGGTCTGAGGCGACCGCTGTAAAAGGGTCATTCGACCCCCAAAGGGGTTGTGACCGATAGGTTGAGAACCGCTGTACTAGAAAGTTCTGGGCAGCAGGTGTGGCTGTAGGTGCACCACACATGCATTGGGTTCTGCCAGGTCTGCCACTATGTTCACCACTTGAAGCAGTCGGCATCTTGAGCCGCTTGGCTTGCGACCTGTGGAGCAGTGACGAAAATCGTGGCTGCCTTCTCTGGCCATTGCTGTGATCCAAGCACCAGGATTTGAAATGAAGTGAAAGCAGGTGGTTGAGAAGAGAAGGTAAAAAACAAGCAAACAAATACCTCTCAACGTTTATGAAAGAGTATAGCACCAAGAGGGGGAGAAGGGAATCTGGTTCTCTATTAGAAGAAAATTTCTTTCAAAAGAATATTTTAAAATCTACAAAGAGCAGAAATTTGGGGTTATTTTTGTTCCTAGAAAAAGTCTTATTGTCAGAGGGAGATGGAGCCTCAGAAGGAAGGCTTGATGACCCCTTCAAAGGTGTCCTTCCTGAAAAGTCTACAGAGCTGCTCTGCTCTGCTCGCCGAGCTCCTCAAGGGTGTGATTCTTCTTAGACGGACTTTTATGAACTTTAAAATTTTTGACTTATTGTGGTAGTTACATAATCTGGTGTCAATTCGGGACTTGAAAGATTAAGAGTCTAATGTGTCAATCATGTCATAGCCAATGAGGCCTCTTTGTGGGTGTGGCCTTCTGAGAGTTCTGGGAACTCCTGTATTTTCCTCCTTAGAGGCAGGCGGCACTTCCTCACTCTACTCACTTCCTTCAAGACTCTCTGCTGACTCCCTGTGAGACATCCCTGAGGAGAAGCCACATAGATCTACCCTGATACAGCCCTGGGAACTGGAGAAGGCACATGGAGACCCCTGCCAGCGCTGAGATGCTTACCACACCATTGGACCCAAAGACTTTCTACCCACTGGCCTGTGATCATCCTGCATCCGGCGTCATTGTGTGTGTTTCATGAGTCTGAAGAGGACTTTATAGATTGGTATCAGACATATGGGCTAATAACAGACTAATGGGCTTGGACTGGACTGGACTGGGATGTTTTCTTCATGTAAAATTACCCTTTATATAAAGCTCTCTCTTATACACATAAGTCTGTCAATGAATTCATTCCTCTAGTATACTCAGACTAACACACTTACATTAAACACAATTATTAAAAAGGAACAGCATGTAAAACAAGATACTGAATTGATAGTGTGCAGTGAAGCAATATAAAAATTAAAATATAAGTCATGCAAGGCTGAGAATCATCTCATCTACCCAGTAGCATCTTCATACGCTTTAATTTCTTACATGGTAACCAGTGGGAATAAAATTTCATCACAGACAAGTTCCTCTCTGAATAAGTCATCCTATCCAGTTGACAAAGCTATCACTTCTCTGCCCACATAGTCCCTCCCCAGGTTGTGGGTGCAGAAAACAGGGGGTCAAAGAGCTCTACCTCGGACAGGCGGGGTCTGTGGGTTGGGATGCACAGGACAAAGGAGAAAGGGGGGAGAGAGTGGTAACTCCGACGCAGCCGCGGCGTGGAGTGCATGACTATCTGGTCAGACTCCACACATCAAAGGAAGTCCGTCCCCTCCATTCTGGTGTCTGAGCTAGCATGCCATTACATGCTTCATCATAGAGCCAGCCTCTCTGAGTGTGCATTCTCCAATTTCAGTGTAAAGTCACAGAGGCAAAAGGAGGACGCTCTTTCCTGCCTCGCATGGTTCTTCAGAGACAACTTCTGGAGTGCCATATGAAAGGACATTGTGCTCATATTTGACGGGGCTCTGATAGCAGAGTGGCTTATGAGTTCAGCTGTTAAGCACAGGTCAGCATTACAAATTGACCAGCCTCTTGGAGGGCGATAGAGGAGAAGTTCTGCTCCCTTAAAGATTTACAGCCTTTGAAATCCACAGGGGTGGGGGGTTCCACTCTGTCCGATCGAGTCTCGATCACTTAGAATTACCTCTAGGGGAGTGCATTTGGCATTTGTTTGTTTTTATTTTGTGTTTGGTATTTGTATTCTATCTAAAATATACCTGTCCTCTACAAATGTGCATGCCAGGTGGTTGTACCAGACATCTGACGATGAAGACACTGAATTTTTCTGCCCACCCCCTTTTTACAAGTTGAAGACAGCATTTATAATAGTCTTAAATGGACCAAGGGGAAGACCAAACCATACACCCAGATGAGGAAGCCCCCTAGCACGGGGTCATGATGGCACCCCAGAGCTTGCTGGTATGCGGGACTTTGGAAAGGACACGAGGCTTCGAGGGAAAGTGTCACACAGGCAAATCCACACATCATAGTTACTGCTGGGGCTCACTGGAGCAGGAATGGAACCATGATTGTCATACGTATGTTGTAGTAGACAGAGCTCACAAGATTTGGTCCAAGGGACTCCCCCAGGCAGTCAGGTTCATGTCTATGCAACCCCCCCAGACAGTTCTCTCCATGGACTGCCCTTGCACGGGTGGTGGTAATGCCCTTTCCTGTGTGGTGGCAAATTACTCTTATCCGTGGTTGACGTTCAGAGGGTGTTCAGTGATAGCTTTAGCCATTTGGGGAACTCTGCAGATGGATTGGGAGTCCCCTGCACATTGGGTGCTCGAAACTTAAGCTCTAGGATCCTTCCTTCCTCTGATCATGGATCTATGTGGTTTACAACTTTGAATCACACGGGTTGGTGTGCTTTCTCCCATGTGGACTTAGCTGACACCTCACTTAGAAGACTGCTTACTTTACGACAAGCCTTTAAAATACCCCAGATGCTATTCTTTCTCAAAGCCTAGCATTAGCTGATTTCTTCCCCACCCTTTGCTATAGCTCCCTAGTCTTCAATGGGGTCCCTTCATCAGAGTAAGTATGGAGCAGAAGCACATCATAAAACCTACTTGTTCTCAGATTAGGACTTATGATTAAGTGTGGGCTCAAAATCCATTTATATAGCTAAGGTTTACATAAATCTCTGGTCCACTCTAGTGGCAGCAGCATCCGCTTCTTGAGAGATAATATGAGTAACCTCCATGGGACCTGCGGTAATTCTAATATTAATCTTGCCAAAATATAGAATTTAAAATACTATTGAAATAATGTAAATAATCATCTATAGGAAAGCTTTTTAAACTAAAATACATTGAATGCTCATTTATATCTATTTAAAAGCATTTAAGAAACCTATGAGGGTTAGATTCAAGGCATACATTTTAATAACATTCCTTTGCTAAGGCGGAGCTATGACTGCAAACTAAGGCTTGTCACAAAAAACTAAGGACATATGAAAAGGAGCGATATATGGTGGTGGTAAGTTGCCTATTACTAGACTACTTCATAAGCAAAAGGTGTGAAGCAAAGTTCAATGACTTCCAAATCCACCTTGAGGTAGAAGTCTTCTTCTTGCTCTGGAACGTTTCAATTTTAAGTCGTAAGGAGTGTATCAATATTTGCAGCAGGCTTATTTAAGATAAAGTCCAGTCCACTTAGTGGGTTTTCTGAATCAAACCCTCCTGAGGTGGCGTATGCAAAATACTGTACACTTCAAAAGGGCAAAATCTAAAGTACAAGTAACCTGTAATACAACGTCTGGATCACCAAGGACTGAAGAGAAACGTGGTAAATATGCAGGATTAGCAATATGATTCTGATTTTTGCCCTTTTTATTAGAATGCGATGACTACATCAATCGGGTATGAAACCTTAGAAACATGTACTGGGTGTTTCCCACTGGGTTATGTTTATGCTTGCCCAGAATTGTCTATGGTAAAAACAGGTATATGCTATGTAACTTTTATTCTTCGTTTTGCTTTATTTTTAAAGTGTTTTATTTCTTTGAAGATTTCTATAGATTTTATAGATTAGTTCCTTCACAGTGTCAGCATGCCCCCCCCCCCCACACACACACACTGCGTTCTTGTCTCACTCTCTTGGTGAAATCTTTTGATGCACATGTCTAATTTCTAGGCGGTCCCAGTCACCTAGTTTATCTTCAACTGAGTTCCATTGCGATTGATTGGGTAGTTATACTCTGCATTAAGGACACCATTTTCTGTTGATCCTTAGGTTTTACATTTAGCTCTTTGATCCATCTTGCATTCATTTTTGTAGCTGGTGTGGGATGTGGGTCCTAGTTCACTCTTTTGCAACTGGGTTTAATGTGACTCGGCCTTTGTCACAAACTCTCTGTCTGTAAGTGTGTGGCTTTACTTCTAGGTTCTCAGTTCTGCTCCCCACGACCGTGAGTCTGCCGTGGACTTCCATGTTGAATAGGCTGGGGATTGAAAGACCTCTCTCTTTGTTCTTCTTCATTAAGAGTGCTTTTTGCCTGGCCAGTCTCTTCCCTTTCCATATAAAGTTGTGCTTAATTTTCCCATCTCTCTAAAGAAAGATAATTGTTGGTGACGAATATTGAAAGTACCATGGACAGCCAAACGACCAAAGGAAAAAAGTCTTGAAAGAAGTCCAGCCAGAGTGCTCCAGAGAAACAAGAGGGTAAGACTTCAGGCATAGTGCTTTAGGCATAGAACCAGTCAACACCAGTCGCTGAGAAAGCTCTACATGCTTGGTCAGGTAGGTGTCAGTCAAAAAGAGAACAACTCTTGGCAAATGGATTAGCACCGTGACTGCAACAATGGCCTCCACATAGCTCTAACTGAGTGTAACACACGACTGAGCAGCACTTCATTCTGTCGGACCCGGGGTAGGGGTGGGGGTGGGGGTGGGCGGGGTCACTATGAGTTGGAACCTACTCAATGGCTCCCAAGACCTTAATGATGTTGCCTCATGATATCATCAATGTTTACACACACAATCATTATACTTACATCAGTATGCATGAAAGAGTCACTAGTTGTTACTGCGCAAAGCCGGTTCATGAGGAAATGAGGGAAAATCATTAAGATCTGACCTAGTGAGACACTCTTTTTCATCAGTCTCTGAGCATTTGATAATGCACATCAGCAATTCAATTTTTTTTTTTTTGCATGATGATGAACTCCGAAACCTTCCTTAACAACTATATTCTCTGGGGCTCCAACTTCTGCATTCCACTATTATTTGGTATTTTATACGAATATTTCAAATTAAAATTTTAAAACTCACCCCCAAGCTGGTTTCTTTCCACCATATAAAGTAAGTTACCAGTTCGACGTCATCTCTTCGTGAGAACTGGCTGTGTGGCGCGGAGTGCTTCTTTCTGCAATCAGCACGGTCCACGAGGTCTTTCTGCAGTGATAGAAATAGCCTTTTCATGCTCAGACCTATATGGCAGCTACTCGCCGTATAAAACACGGAGCTCTTTAAATGTCACTCTTTTGCCTGAGGAAGTGAGTTTTAAGCTTTAGCTCATTTGAATTTAAATCGCTGTGTGTGGCAGTAGGGAACTGATTGGTTACCTAGTTAATGTTTCCTAGTAGCATGCTTGAGGCTAAGTCCTGGCTCAGTTCTGAGAAACTTGAACTACAGAAAAGGAAGAGAGCAAAGAATGGCATTTAACAAATGAAATATGAATTTCACCTTTCACATTACAACGTGCTCCCGCAAATAGCTCGTTTTATGAATGAAAGCTCAGTGTGCGTGTAAGCAAAGGAAAGGATGTCAATGCTGAAAAGGGATCGTTTGTACACTTATGGATATTGGTCAGGAGGAAAGAAGAAATCATTAAAAACAACGGCAGCACCTAAAATTAAGGCTTTCTTGTGTTCTTTCTTCAGAGAGGTTGCACATTGCATTCTCCCAGGTTTGCATATTTTACTTTACAAGCATACCTAGGAATCTCAATCCAAATGGAAATGATTATTACAAAACAGCAATCACAAATAAAGAAAAAGGAAACTAAATTTATAGCGACAAACTGGTAGGTTTGGAGACTTACATTTAACCAGAGTATCTGGTAAACACTGTAATAACCATTTATTGAATTCTGAATAATTTACCCCCAAAAGGCCAACCTTTTCAGACTCAGAACTAAAATGCAGAATACCTAGCCTGCTGCAAGTATACAGATTTAGATCATGAAGCACAGGCCATGCTTCTAGACGCCAGAGGCATGATCAAGTGGGAATCCTGGTGACATGCAGATCCTCTCTCAGATCTGGGGAGAAATCTGCGGCGCTTCATTTCTAACAAGTTTCCGGCCCACTGCCACTGAATTGATTCCATCTCATCTCCCCTCTGTGTGAGCTTTCTCAGGCTGCAAATCTTTACGGAAGCAGACAGCTTCATCTTTCTCCTGGGGGGGGCAAGGGAATTCGAACTCATGGTCTTACAGTTAGCAGTCCAAAATGCATTTCAAGGAGAAAAACTCGGAAATCTATAGACAGGGTTTTGAACTTGCTATTTAATGTATTCAGGGTGTGGTAACTGATGACTTAGAATTTAAACTCATTGTAGGGATATAAAGACAACAGTTATTTAGCATACACTATGGCAAACCATTGCTTTTACATAAGCCATTATAAATAGAAAATATAACCTCATAATCGATGCTTAAAGCATCATTTATTTCTATTTGGTGAGAGGAAATTGGCAAGGAAGACAGAATTCATAAAAGTTCAGAGTACAGCGACGCTGGTTTTCAGAAACAATAGAAAGACAGCAACGTGTTCTTGAACACCCAGAGAAAGAGAACTGACATTTCTGTACATTTAGAAATTTATCTGCACAAGTTTTCTTGTAGTTTTCCACTAGCTGAGAAACCAACCAATATCTTTAGATAATTAAAAGTAAAATGCAGATGTAGAAAAAGGAGTGGGCAGAGACCACATAAAGAAACCAAGCAAGAAATAAACGATAGAGGTCCACTAATGAAGGGACCTGAATAATTGGAAGAGCAAATAACCGTGCATAAGACCAAGATGAACACAAGCTATACCTGGTGTGCAATTCTCAGGTACAGAGGGGCCATCACAAAGCTTTCAATTTAATTTCATTTTCCCATGATTTTTTGAAGCACCCTAGATATAAGCCCATCAATACTTAATTTAGTTGGAAAATATTAGTTATCTCTAGCCTACTAACTAAAAATGTTACTAAACGATCTTATTTCATCAGCAATTTCCGTCGTTTATATTCCTGGTTGTCCTCACTCACCAGGTAGACGTTGAAGTGGATTTAGTTCAGGTGCCTAGAGAAGATGAGCATTGTAGCAGAAAAGTTTTTATCACTCTGGTGATAACTCTGAAAATCAAACTCCAAACTCCCTGCCAGCAATCGATTTGACATAGTGACCCTATATGCTAGGTAGAACTGTCCCTGTGGCTTTCAGAGACTGTAAGTCTATACAGAAATAGAAAACCTCCACTTTCCAAAGTGGAGCTTCTGGTGGTTTCGAAACGACTGTGAACTTAGCAGACTCACACCTAACCACCACGCCACCAGGGCTCCATGCTTTCCATTTTAAATTATTGGGAGTGGGTGGAGTAAGCAGTAAACTGCTAAAGTATTAGCTTTAAAGAGAAACTCGTCTAACAATGTCCGGTTCAAATTGTACATGAGCCGTGGTGGATTCTTGGTTACTAATTGGATTGCTAACTGCAAGGTCAGCTGTTTGAGACCACCAGCTTCTCCAAGGCAGAGTGATGAGGGTTTCTACAATCTATCGGCAGGGGGAGGAGGGGAGGAGGGGAAAGAGAGGGGAGCTATGAGGGTGGGGCAGGGGGGGGAGGGAAAAATAGAGCAGGTACCGAGAGCTCAATAGAAAGTAAATGTCTAGAAGAGAATGAGGGCAATATATGTACAAACATGCCTGATTCAATTGATGTGTGGATGGTGATAAGAGTTGTATGAGCCCCCAATAAAATTATTTAAAGGAAAAAAAAATAGTTACAGTCTCAGATACCCACAGGTCTACTGTTCCCTATCGGGTCACTATGAGTCAGAACGGACTTGTTGGCAGTGAGCCGGTTTTGGTTTGGCGTTGGTTTGCACTGTTTAAATTAGTAGGCACTAATTTAAACAGTGCCGCGTAGCACCCCATGCACTCCAAGTGGCACAGTCAGCCACCAGCTTTAACCTGGGCGCTGCTGTCTCCACTCACCGTAGGCTCCTGGACGCTGCCCTAAAATGGAGATTCCGTTTCTGGTGGGGCTGGGAGCCAAATGTTTTCCCATTGTGATTATCGCGCCAGTTCACAAAGGTTCTTACAATTCAGGTCCCTTCTGCTGTCACTTTTGGGCCATGATTGAACCGGGCTGATTCAGTGTGGAGCCCTGAAGAGCCCTAGTAGAAATGCTGCTAAAACATCAAGGAAGGGTATTTAACAGAGGAAGGTGACGTGTTCTCTTACTCTTGTGTGACTGGCACATTTATTTATATGTATGGATTTTTCAAATCCAAGCCATCAAAATATTTCTTTATTCTTTACCTTTGTGCATATACTAAGTAAACAGTATATAGCAACACAACCAAAGTATATCCACATACATATGCTGTAATCTACTTCGGTCTTCAAGAAATGATATATGTTTACAAAGATCATTTTTCTTAATGTCGATTGTTTGACAAATGAGGCTTCTACAAATATGCTCAATCCTGTCCCTGCTTTCGTTTCAAGACTTCCCACATTTCTCTGGTTTGCTGTTTAGCTGCAGCATCTCCAGAGTAGTCCAGACAGTTGGCGTTCCACATGCCAATGCCCAGCAAGCCATGGCCGTGTACATAGGCTGCTTTCAGAGAAATGCTCCGAGGGTCGTCGTACCACACCTGATGAGGTCGGCCCGAAGAGTCCTGGACAAGAGGACGGAAACACATGTGCAAAGTAAGCAGTGCAGTCAGAAGGAAAGACGTGTCTAAAACCCAATGATTAAAAAAAAATGGAATGAAACGATAAAAAAGAAAACTCAGGCACAACACCTTGCGGCCTCTATTACTTCATAGTTCTGTCTCTGATGATTTCTAAATATTATTGCTTGTGGAACTCAGTAACACCAGAGATTACACAAATGGGTTTTCTAAGGTACCGTATAGACTCGTGTATAAGTTTTCCAGCACATTTTAATGCAGTTTTTGTGCTAAAATTAAGTGCCTCGACTGATACTCGGGTCAGCTTATGCTCGAGTATATATGATACTTCATCCCCTAATGTATCTTCCTGGGTCTCATCCAAATTTATCACCCAAGATGCACATTTAAATCTCTTGCAGAGCTTAAAAAGTGCAAACCTCTGGGCCCACACCAGGAGCTCTGCTGCTGTGGTGGTTAAGTTTGGGGATGCCAATGGCAAGGACAGCAGTTCAAAACCACCAGCCACCCCAAGGGAGAAAGAGGAGGCTTTGCACTCCTGTGAAGAGTTACAGTCTCAAAAACCCACAGGGGCAGTTCTCCTGTCATGTAGGGTCACGATGAGTTGAAATCGACTCTAAGGCCACTAGTTTGTGTGAGGTCCATACATGTGAACGCACTGAAAACCCAAGGGCACACAGTTCTGCTCTGAAACCGATGGGGTCACCATGAGTTGGGACCCCTCAATGGCAAGCTCTGTGTTTGGTTTGTTTTGCAAACTTAATATAATGAAACATGGCTCTTTATGTAGGTTTGGAAGAGTACTGTGAAATTGAGTTCTATGTTAAACAATTAAACACGATCAAGAGCAGTATAAAATTGTTGTGTATCAGTTCTAACGACAGCAACCCTGTAGGAGCAAGGATAACTGCCCATAGGGTCCCCTAAGTTGCAGCGTTTGTAGAAGCGGGTCCCTGGGCCCCTCTCCCAGGGAGCCTGCTGGTTTCCAATGGCTGACCTTCCATTAGCAGCCTTTCAGGGCACACCAACGGGACTCCTGGCAAACCTCTTTGATCCTTTAAATATTCTGCTTTACATGTTATGCTGCCAAGAGGAACATAGAGTGTTTTCCAAATATATTCACCCATTTAACAAGTGTGTGTGTGTAAAACACTAACAGAATTTTTTTTCACTAAAATAAACAGAACTTATAGAATTCTGTTTAACAAAGACAGGATTACAATACCCTGTTTTAACTAAAAGACATGCACTTCAGATCTTAAAGTCTAGAAAGCTCTGGATTAAAGTCTTCTATATAACTGATGCTCAGGCTTAGAGGTGTGTATTGATTATAATTTATTAAATGTGGTGCTTGTAGTCATATCTTATACATGGTTGTTAATCGATTAGTCAGGAACATAACCCCCTTCAACAGAGAGTGTGTACCATTTCAGAGTACCTTCTACAGTAACATAATCCATAGCACTTTCATTTTTGACATACTTTATTATGCTGGAAAATTGTAACTCTTCTTGACTTCTTTAGTATACCAACTCCTGATTATCAAACAACTACTCTATTTCTTCAAATTTCTTTTCTAATATTTTTCTCTCTCTAATTTTTAACATTAGTTATAATTCATCCTTTTAATAACACAAAGCTTGAATTATGAAATAATCTTGAAATGATGCTGTTTCTCTCCTGTACAGTCCGAGATGCGGTATCTCACATGCTCCCACTCAGTACCCCCCAAGGAAAAACCTCACGAGAATCTTCAGGCTACACTGAAATGGAGGTTTCAAGAGCAGAAAACCCACTTAGTTCCAATGCTCTCTGGAAAGGCAAAAGCCATTATAACACAACTCCAATGGATGAAGAAGATCTTGCTTGGATATTTGTGTTGGGAGCATCATCTAGGTGGTCCAAGCACACAGATCCACTGGCATCATAACTTGAATTGCCCTGCCAGGAATGAAAATTCCTGATCGCATAGATTCAAAGGTAACTTTACTCAAGGAAGTAGGGCGAACGTTCTTATATTCAAATATCAAACTATGAAAACGCCCAATTAAGAAAATGAATAGAATTCATGGCATAACTTGTTTTCACTTACTTTATAGTTATAATAAGGAGCTTGTTGATCTTCATTCCACTGGCTTCCGGAAATAGAACTGTTCACTTGTTTCATGATCACTTTGTAGGGTACCTGGCGCCCCGCAGCGTCACTGCAAGGAGCCCCTCGGAAGGGGACCTTGGCAATGAAACATGTATCATCCTAGAGACACCAAAGGGATCGATCACGCAGCAACCATTAATTATTAACTCAGCACATTTTAAGACGGGCACCACAAAATAGTATAAAAATCTATTTGCCAGAAATAAACTCCCTTATGAACAGATAGCCCAGCTATATCGAATAAAATTTAAATTCCATTATTAAATAAAAATATGTAATATTCAGAAGCATTCTTGGGACTGAAAAAATAAGAAATAAATGATTTACTTTCTAGTATCAAGGTTATTTCCAGAATTCTAAATAAAGGTTATATTTTTCTAATAAAATAAAATGAGCTTTAATATATGTAATAATAGAAAGAGAAGAAACTATGTATCCCATGACCTGCTCTTACCTCAGCTAGTCTCAGGCACGGGTAGTCATAGCCATACCAGGGAACACCCATTACAATTTTCCTAGGGTCAATACCCATCTGGATGTAGTCATCATATCCTAATTAAAAAGAGGTAGAAACATCAGATTGTTTTCCTCTTACCATACCTGATAAGGCATTAATGTAGTCCATGCATTTAGAATCTAAATTTTCAAAACAGATGAAACGTACCCAAAATACTAATATAGTGTCCCTCTACTAAGATCTATTCAGTTGCCTCATATACACTTGAAAGTTGAACATTGAAAAGGAAGACTGAAGCAGAATCAATTAAATCACATTGTGGTGCCGGAGAAGAATACTGAAAGTACCATGGGCCGCCAAAAGAACAAGGCAATGTGTCTTGGAAGAAGTACGGCCAGAATGCGCCTTAGAGGTGAGGGTGGCACTATTTCCTCTTATGCATTTTGGACATGTTGTCAGGAGAGACTAGTCCGTGGAGAAGGACATCATGTTTAGTAAAGTACAGGGGCAGTGACATGGCCCAAGGATGAGATCACTGGAGATATGGGGGCTGTAGCAAAGTGTGGTGAAGAAAGTAGATGGTGTCCAGCTATCAAAAAGAATAGCTTCTGGAATTTTAAAGGCTTGTCCTCAAACAAGCAGCCATCTAAGTGAAGTGTCAACTGAGTCCCCACGGAAGAAGCACACCAGCCTGTGTGATCCAAGGATTGTAAACAAGTGTAAACAATCAAGTCCAAATCCAAAGGAGGGACTGGTATCAGAGCTTAAATTGTGAATACCCAGATGGAAGAAGGCTGCCGATGACGGTGGACGCCCAAAGGCTGTTTGCAGGGGTCACACATGGATTACGCCTCTGGTGAATCCCCTCTGGCCAGAGCTGAGGGACGGGAATCATCTTTCTATCAGACCGAGAGCATTGTAAAGTGATTATGGCAGATATAGTTATACTGAAATGAAATAGTGTCATTTGATCTCCCCTTTGACCTAAAGTTGCTTCATATTTTTAAAAACGTAAAGTTCAGATATACATGGATTAAGCCTCCGGCGAAGCTCCTCTGGTCAAAGACCAGGAAGCAATGGAGGGTGTGGTGTTGCAGAACCAGTTACGTTAAAACGGGACACCTTATCACATGCTCTCCCTTCTGACCTATCTTAAATATGTTCTGCTTTTTTGTATCTCCTGCTTTCTTTTGGATTGATGTTTTTCTGTGCTTTATTTTGTTATTGTTGTTGCTTGCTGAGTGTTTTGATATATTTTCCAATATATGAAATCCTGGACGGGTGGACCGACAGGGACAATAATTGGATTCATATCTTATTGGGGTGTGGATGGGGTGGAGTGGGTGCAGGAAGGAAGAAAATGTTCTGGAATTGATTGTGGTGATTGAGCAACCCTTTGTGGTAGGAGCTATTGAAGTGCAAGACTGGTGAATTCTATATCAATAAAAATATTATGTTAAAAGTGTCACTCTTAGAAGTGAAGTGTGCAGGACATGAGACAAGGTATTTTCAATTGTTTCAGCTGCCCATGCAAGCTGGACAATGAATAAGGAAGACCGAAGGGGAATCGCTGCCTTTTAATGATGGTGTTGGTGAAGAATACAGAGAGCGACATGGACTGTCAGAAGAACAAACAGATGTGAACAAACAGATGCAGGAAGTACAGCCAGAATGCTCTTTAGAAATGAGAATAAGACTTCATCTCGTATACTTTTGACACGATCACAAGGGATCAGTCCCTAGATAAACACAGCATGTTTGGCAAAGTTGAGGGTCAGCAAAAGGAGGAAAACCTTCAGTAAGGTGGCCTGACACCGCGGGTGCAACCGTGGACCAAAAAGAACAATTGTGAGCACAGCGCAGGCCTAGGTAGCGTTTTGTTCTGTTGCACATTGGGTCACTGTGAGTCAGCGACAACAAGAGGGCGCCTAACAATAGCGGGGTAAGCATTACTTCCCAAATATATTTGACAATGAACTTTTCATTGATAGAACCCAATTATCATCTCTTCCATGAAACACAGTTGGGAGAACCTTACATTAATTAATTAATTAGTAATTTAACAGAACAAATTCGTCATTTTTCCCATTTAAATAGTGTACACACAACCATACTACACACACACTTAGGACATAACATAGTGAGGCCAGAATCTAAGAGTTTACATTTGGATGGAAATGTATACGGGTAAGTTAGAGTCACTAAAAACGACATTAATGTTTGAGGTGGTAGGATTAATATTCCTAAAAAGTCATCATTTTGTAGAGACTTACCAGATAATGTCTGGTTATAGGGAGCGTTGGCAGCAGCAATGCATTCTGACCAGACCTGACTTTGTTCATCATATGACATCACAAAGACAAAGTCACAAGCATCTGCAATTCCAGAATAATTATAGCACCTTCTGTCTATGCGCTTTGGAGACCAGGCTACATCAAAGGTCACCTGGAGAAAATCACACCACTTAATAATACCATCATCAAAGAATATCGTAGCATCACCAGAACTGGCGATGTCAGACATTTTCTTGATTTCAGGAACAATCAGGTTATCATTATGCATGAAACTCACATATAACCAGTAGTTATGACTTAATTTCTGTGAAGTCTATTATAATAAAAATTCCAGGTACATGCAATGGTTTATAGTAACAAACAAGCATTACTTTGTGACATGTGTTTGCCAAAACATGATTATTACTATGTTAAAGAAGTTTCAGTGTATCTGAAAATGTTTAATACCTTATGCATTAAAAAGGCTACTATATAATAAGACCAACATTAAACTTGCTGACAATAAATGCAAACTGTACTTAGCTTTTCTGATTTATATACAAATTCTACTTAAAAACAGACTTAGGAATGGAACTCATTCATAATCTGGGACTGCCTGTATATATTTTCTGCTTCATTTTACCCCAGGGAAAATAAATTGCTTACAGTATGAGCTTAAATTCAGTATGTGCAGAACTAGAGCAGTTCTAAGAAATACATATTTTTAACCACATTGGGTTGACCAAGACATATTTTGGGACGTACAATGACCAGGACCAGGGAACTCTCTAGAAGAGGGATTTAAAACTCAAATGACTTCAAAAATCAGGCTGCAACTTACCTACTGTAAATACTTGAGTATAAGTCTACCCGAATATCAGCCGAGGCACCTATTTTTACCACAAAAACTGCATTAAAATGTGCTGAAAAACTCAACTTAAACATGAGTATATACAGTAATTGAAAGAGACATGGGACAGAGCCTACAGTGGGTCTGCTGAGCAACAGAAAAGGAAGGTGGCCCAAAAATGATTCAAACAAAAGCTTTAAAAATAGTATACAGATTATATAGGGCATCTGTTGGCCCACGTTGACTGACCTTGTTCAGAGTTAGAAATCTCTGATTCACGATTAATTGACATGGTGGGTTTAACCCAGCATTCCTGTTACAGCTGTTTGGGTTTGGGGCTACCAACACAGATTCATCAACTCAAAATATTCAATAACTTATCTGGTAATCTTATTTTATGGAATCACTTTTAAAACTTTGAATGATAGATGTTCTTCCCTTTCAAATGACGAGCTAGGCCTCATTGCCAAGCAGGATGCCCTGCCCCAACGAATTATGTGCACAAACATTTGAAAACTTCATTAAAGGCTGATATTTTTCTGAATTATGTACTACATAAATCTTATTGATTAATGACAAACTCTGGAAAAAAATCTTATTGATTATTGATTACAAAAATCAAGTTACTTTAGGTTAAAATTCTATAATTCCAGCGTAACTACTTTCAGAAACTTCTCAAAGTTCTATCTAATAATTCTCTGAGGATAAAAAAAACCTAAAGGAAGCTTTGCTTTCCACATAAAAGGTTTTCTCAATGGCCTAGAAAAATTAGCTATGAAATTAAATTTTTACATATTGAATCCCATTTTACGACTGCCTCCTATTATACAATGGGAAACAGATTATAGTAAGCATTTTTGTTGGTTTGGGTAGGTGCCATGCAGTTGATTTTGACTTAGGGCTACCCCAGGGGACCCAGCAGAAATGTCTAGAAGGGTTTTTAGGCTTCTGAAGGTTCATTGGTTCTATCTATCTATGTTTCACGTAAGTAGATTATCTTAATTTCACAGATCACTCAAGCCACTCAGCAAGTTTTGAGCATTGTGTGGAACACCAAAAAGCCGGTCTCTGCCAAAGTAAAGAGAGCTCATTACTTATTCTAATCATTCGTAGCCAGCATCACTGATGATATTTTTGGAAATAAAGACTATGGGCTCACCCAAACATCTAAATAATAAAATCTGAACGTGGCTGCCCAGTATATATGCTGTTATTTAAGACACCGGGGACTGTCTAATCTGGGGCTACAGCCTCCTTTGGGATCCACACATGACCTCCCAAGATGCCTGTGGCGTGATCCTCTGTGCTAACCGGGCTTGTTTGGGCAATGGGCAGTACACCGCCTTTTGCCATTACTCTGGCAAGTGCTCTAGAGTTGTCCTTTGAACCTATTGGGCCTTGGGAGCTTTTCAAGTAGTTCCGCATCTATGAAATAAGGGAAACACTTCCTTCCTCTTAGGCCAGAGGTCCTAGTATGATCTCCTGATCCCTTCTCTCCCACTGCCGATGTATACAGCAAAACTTGAAAAGCCTATAGCCAGTAAAACTCCAATATTCTCCACTGAAAGCAGCAAGATAAGAGTGGTAAGACAGCACCGTCGAAGGTGAACAACTTGCAAGACCCGAGAAACCAGGTCGCGCCACCGAGTTCCAACACTCACAGGCTTCACTGAACTTCTAGCGCGACTGCAGGGCAAGGCGATGGGGCAATCCCAGTGCCGGGTATTAACTTAGAGCAAAGAGAGTTCTCGTTGTTCTTAGGTGCGGCTGAGCTGGTTCTAACTCATAGAAGCCAACCCGGTGAGGAACAGAACGAAATACCACCTGCTCCTGCACCATCTCCACAATTGCTCTTAAGTCTGAGCCCGTTATTAAAAGCACCTTAAAATCCCTCTAGTAAGACTCTAATGTTCCAGAAAACAATTTAGAAAATATATCCTGAATGTCCACCCCATACCCACTCCATTACTTTTAGATAGAGAAAATATGGCGGTTCCTAAGACATGATTGACTTTTTACCTGCGATCCTTCGATTTCACGGTGGAAAGCATCTGTGGTCTCTTTGACTAAAGCAGTTAAAGCATCATATTCTGGTGATGAGCAATTCACTTCTTGCTCTATGTCTATGTTAATCCCATCCATATATTGCTTTTTGGCCAAGTCAAGTTGTTGAGCTATCCAAGATGCTCTAAAAGTAGGGTTAGTGATATCCTTGACAGACACATCTCCTGGAGGGGGAAGAGGGGTAGGAATACATCTTCTGTGCAAATATGTATTTTACAGTCTAAAAGAATTCACTTTACAAATCTATTCCAAAGAGATCAGAATGTCTTTAAAATATCACACTGAAACACTAAACTGCCAATTTAACTTCTTACTGGAGAAATAATATAGCAAAATAGTCGATAAGTATTACTCAGACTCTCCAATCTGACAGTATGCATCAGCTAATAAAATCATTCACAAATTAGTAGCAGAATGTGTGCTACAACTAAGGATTATCATGGTCACTAGGCATTCACATTTTGCTCAAAATCATCCATTGGTTTAGCTAGCTCTTTAAATATTTTATTTATAAAATTATTATATCTATGAAATGAATTTAAAGTACCTAAGACTAATTTTAAGGTGCTAAAACATGCCAGATAAACTTAAAGACTTTTCCCAAAGTCAGCACTAGTGAAAACCATATAGGTGACATTACAGCCCAGGGCCATCGTGTCGATGCTGACTCGCAGCAGCCCTATAGGACAGCGCAGAAGTGCCTCTTAGGGTTTCCAAGGCTGGAACGCCTTCTAGAAGCAGATGGCCCCACTGTTTCCCATGGAGCAGCTGGTGAGTTTGAGCTACTGATCTTTCAGCTAGCAGTCCTATGCTTATCCCACTATATCACCAAGGCTCCTCCAGGAGGAGGAGGTGTAAATTTACCACATTTACAAACAGCTAGTGGAAACTGTCACTTACCTTTTAGCACTACCCTGGCTCCATTTGAATGAGCATAGCACATAAGTTCTGAGTCATATTTTCCGAAAGTCGCCACGGTTGTAATCTGTGACCAATCGTAAGATTTCCAAGTTTTTTGACCAACATCAAACACAAAGACCTGCCAGAACAACCGTGATAGTTCAATAAGCCAGTGTATGGTTTTAAGCAAAAGGTGAATGCTTAATTATCACTTAAACCAAGAATTGTATGGTGATCATCAGAAAGACATTAAGACACCGCACATATCACAGACACTAGTGGGCACTGAGAGTGCATCCTTGAACAAGACACACCAAGAACCTGCTCCGTAGGGCTCTCTTGGATATGATGTTAAAGAAAGTAGATCGCCCAGTCTTTCTTCCACAGACAGAGCTGCAGGGTATATGTCAACCTCCGTGATAGCAGCCGGCACTTCACCCTGTGCCAGTGGACCTCCCATGTTTACACATGTTGCTGTTTAGGTGCTATTGATTTGGTCCGAGCCCATAGCAACCCTATGTCCAACACTGCACAATGTCGTCTTTACAAGCATCGCTATGCCTGAGCCCAAGCTGTGATCACTGCCTCAGCCCGTCTTACTGAGGATCTTCCTTGAGGTGTAATCCGTATCGAAGGCTGTAGCTTTTATCTTCCTCCCGCAATAAGGGCTTCAAGCTCCTTGTTTTCAGCATGCAACCTTGTATCATCTGGATAGTGAAAGTTAAGATTATAGTTTCCTCCAATCCTGATGCCTCATTTTTTTCATAAATCCTGTTTCTTGGATTATTTGCTTAGAATACAAATGGAATTAAGTATAGTGAAAGGAGACGATCTTTCTTGATGCAAAACCAAGTAGTATCCCCTTATTCTGTTCTGCTTATTCTGCGCAAATGACTCCACGTGAGCATGATGAAGTGGTCTGGATTCGCATTGCCTTAGCAATGTTATTCATAGTTACCATCAAAACAGCCTTTGTACCAACCAAACCTGTGATTTATATATATTTAATCTCCCGGCTCAAAGTTAATCATCTGCTAGAGTAAGAACTTGGAACGATTCCTATCTCTACAGAATATTAGTTCTTTGGACTACCCTTTCCCATCTCCCTCACACTGTCTAACTTCTGCAAACTCTAGTCAGGTGGTTGTAGTCTTAATATTAACTCCATAAAGGTGTTTGGTAAAGTGTGAAAAGGTTTTATAATGATTAGACAAGTCAAGGAAATTTTTATTGAAAGGCCTGTTTTTATCTCCCTTCCTGGGTATGTTGAGGAAAAGAGAGCAAGACCCGGTAGGTCAAGTTTAAACACTTGGCAGCTAACTGAAAGGTCGATAGTTTAAATGCACCAGCCAATAAACAAAAGAAAAGATGTGGCAGTCTGTTTCCATAAAAACTATACTTTTGGAAATCCTAGTGGGGGTTGCACCCTGTCCTATAAGGTGACAATGAGTCAGTATCAACCGGAAGGTAGCTGGTCTGGGTGCAGAAAGGCTGGTAAAGAAAGGAAAGGCAAAGAAAACATAGAAAAAATGTTGAGGAAGAATGGCCTCACATCTTGATCATTTTGCCTCAGAGGGATTTTGTAACAATCCTTTTATATTTACTGTTATATATTTAGATTAAAACAATCAATGTCCTTTGACCTGCAAAAAAAAAAAAAGAAGAAGACAAAAACATTCCACCTTTTAACACACTGTTTGGGATTGCTAAAATCCCTCAAAGTAAATCCTCATTCTCTCAGAATCCAAGAAATGGGAACCGGGAGCCAGGGTGTTATTGGGGGAACAAAGACTTGCAGCCTTGGAAACCCAGCGGGACAGGTCTGCTCAGGCTTACACGGTCACTCTGAGTCAGAATTCGACTTGATAGCAGTGGGGTTTTTTGTTTGCTTGGTTGTGTTTTCGTTTTGTTTTATTTTAATTTTTACTGTTAAATGCTGTCGGGTCAGTTCCAAGTCACAGCGATGCCACTTTGTACAGCAAAGCAAACCACTACCTGGTCCCGCACCAGCCACACAATTGCTTTAGTGTTTGCGTCCGGGTTACCGACACTGTCCATCACCTTGTGGAAGAGCCTCCTTTTTCCCACAGCCCTTTCACTTTACCAAGCCTGAGGTCCTTCGCTAGGGACTAGTCTCTCCTGATGACATGTCTGCCCACAGGACGTGTGACCAAGTCTCAGTATTCTTGCCTCTAACTAGCACTCTGGCTGTACTTCTTCCAAGACAGATTTGTTTGTTCTTTTGGCAGATCATGGTACTTTCAAGATTCTCCCCTGGCACACTAATTCAAATGCATCAATTACTCTTGGGTCTTCCACATTCCTTTTATGTCCAACTTTCACGTGCATACGAGTGACTAAAAGTACCCCTGGGTCAGGGGCACCGTAACTCTCAATGGAACATCCTTGCTTTTCAAGGTCTTGCGCAGCAAATGTACCCAAGGCAATATGTAATTTCTGCTGCTTCCATGAGAATTGATTGCATCCAAGTAAGATTAAATCCTTGACAACTTCAATGTTTTCTCCATTTATCATAATGCTACCTACTGGTCCAGTTGTGGGGATTTGGGTTTTCTTTACAATGAGTATCAATCCATGCTGAAGGCTGTCATCTTGAACTTCATCAGCAAGTGCTTCAAGTCCTCCTCACTTTCAGCAAGCAAGGTTGAGTCACCTGCACACCACAGGTTGTTAATAAGTCTTCCTCTAATTCTTCTTACTCTACTCCAGCTTCTCTGATCAGTTGCTCAGCAGACAGATCGAATAAGTAGGACGAAAGGATACCATCCAATGCACACCGCTCCTGATTTTAAAGCATGCGGTATGCATACAATCCGATGCACACCTTTCCTGATTTTAAAGCATGCAGTATTCCCGTGTTGTGGTCAAAGGACTGCCTCGTGATCCATGACAGCCTCCTGGTGAGCACACTGAACTCTTCTGGAGTTCCGTCCTTCTCAAGTTTGTCCGTGCTTTATTGCGGCCGCACAGTGGGATGCCTTTGTATAGTCAAGTCAGTAAAACACAAGCAAACATCCTGCTATTCTCCGCTTTCAGTTAAGGTCTAGCTACATCACCAGTGATAGTCTTTGATCCAAGTCCTCTTCTGGATCTGGCCGGAACCTCTCCTGGCTCCCTGTCAATCACTGCACCGCTCCAACTGTGGTTGGTGGATCTGCAAAATGTACTTGCATGTGATATTAATGATATCGTCTATGATTTGTGGATTCTTTTGGGTCTCCTTTCTTCGGAATGGGTACAAATATGGATCTCCAGTGAGTTGGCCAGTACTGCCTTCCAGATGTCCTGGCATAGCCCACTGAGGGCTTCCAGTGCTACTTTAAATTTAGGGAACACCTACATCACTCTGTGTTTGTTGCTCAGACTGCTGAAGCGCCAGGAAAGGCAGAGGCTGCCTTTGAAAATCAGATCGGGGTTTTACTCTTTTCTGCAGTCTCTTGGGCGTTCCTGTGAGTGTCTCAACCACCGAGGGCCCATTTCCTTCTTTCAAGCGAAGGCAGCCATGAAACAGAAACTCCCTCCGGGCGGGATGAAAGCCGGTCTGGGCAGCACATCGCCTGACTACAGTCCTCCTGGGGTCCTGGAGCGCACAGCAGGAAACAACCAAAGTCCAAAGGGGCTCACCTCATAGTCTGGGTGGCGGCGGATCGGTCGGCACAGCGCTGGGTGCTCGCACGGGCAGTCGGCCCGGGCCGCGAGGGGCAGCGCCAGCAGCAGGAGAGCGAGTCCCGGGAGTGGGCGGCGCGGGTGGGCTGCTAGGCGTGGGGCCCGGCGGGCCATGGCGACGTGACGTGCCGGCGGGTCGCGGTCCCGGGCGGACTGCCGGGAGGGCGTGCTGGCTCCCGCGGCGGGGCGGGGTGCCACCCCGGGGCGCGGCCTGGGGCGGGGGAGGCGGGGGCAGTGGGCTGGGTTCAGAGTGTAAAGTAAAGGAGAAAGGCAGGAAGAGGCGCGTCCTGAAAGTCCCGTGTCCCCTCCACCACAGCGAGTCTGGAGTTTGGAGTGCAGAGTAGATGTTTAAGGCATCCCAGAGGTGCTGTTGGATCGGCCTTGGACTGCTAACTCCAAGGTCAGCGGTTAAAACCCACACGCAGCTTTGCAGAAGGAAGATGAGGCTGTTTGCTTTTGGAAAGGTTTCAGCCTCGGAAATATTACCTACAAATGAGGTCACCAACGTCCGTCTGGGGTGCGTCTGCGTGGCTGCTGGAGACGCCCTCGGTTGGCGCCAACTCACACCGACCCTCCGCGCAGCACCATGAACGCCTGTGCCATCCTGTGCTGTGCTTCCATGGGGCAGCCGTGTGCCAGTCCATCTCCTTGAGTGGCCTCCCCTGTTTCACTGCCCATTTGCTTTACCAAGCACAGCGTTCTTTACCAAGGACGGGGCTCTCCAGGGTCCAGGGCCCACCGGCCTCACATCTAAGATAAACTTTCTCCAGGGCAGATTGGCTGGTTCTAATGGCACTCCATGGTGCTTTCAGAATTCTTTGCTGGCATCATCGTTCCAATCCATCAATTCTTCTCCACTCTTCCGTACTCATGGTCCAGCTTTCTTATGCAGCCCGGGGGATTGACAATCCTCTCGTTTGCATCGAGCATCCCTGAGCCCTCACAGTGACCGCTTTCATGCTTCACGAGGCCCTGTGCAGCAGATGACCGCGACAATATGCCATCGCACTTCTTGGCTGATTGAGGTTCCAAGTAAAAGGAGCCCTTCGACAACTCTCATGGCTTCTCTGCTTACCGTGGTGTTCGCTTCTGGTCCAGTTGTGAGGACTTGCTTTCTTTTCAGTGAGTTGCCATTCACACGGAAGGCTGCAGGCCTTGACCTTGGTCAGCAAGTGCTCCAAGTCCTCCTCACTTTCAGCAAGCAAGATGTGCCATCTGCGGATCGCAGGTGTGTACAAGCTTTCCTCCAATTCCGAGGCCGTATCTCTCATCACGTCGTCCAGCTTCTCAGACTATTTGCTCTGCACACAGAATAAATGAACATGGTGAAAGGATACAGCCCTGACACACACCTTTTCTGATTTTAAACCAATATATCCCCTCATCCTGTTCCAATGCCGGCCTCTGGACCTATGCACAGGTTTCCTATGAGAACAATGAAGTGTTCTGGAATTCCCATTCGTCACAATATCATCCATAGGTTGTTATGATCGCCACAGTGGAATATTCTCACTTTGTTAACGAAACACAAGCAGGCCTCTTTCTGATACTCTCTTCTTTAAGCCGATCTCTAAGACACCAGCAGTGATGTTTCTGATCCTACATGCTTTTTCTCAAGTCAGGTTGAGTTCCTGACAGCTCCCTGCTGATGCACTGCTGCCAGAATGGTTGACTCATCTTCAGTAACATGTCACTTCGTGTGAAGTTAATGGCATTGTTTGGCACTTCTGCATTCTGTTGGATCATTTTTCTTTTAAAAAATAAAGTTTTATGGGCATCTCATTCATGTGCCATGCAATTCAATGTTTGAATGTGTTTAAAAAGTTGTGCAATCATCACCACAATTTTAGAACATTTTCTTCATTTTTGCACTTATTGCACTTAGCTCTCCATTCCCACCCCTCCAACCTCCCCTGCCCTAAGAAGACCATTCACGTGGTCCCTGTCTCTATAGACTTACCTCTCCTGGATTTCAAACTAGGAAAATCTAAAATGAATAAAAAGGGAAAACAAAGGATAAGATGTAAGATTTAAGCTAACGAAATCCACATGAAGACACTTTCTGAGGCATTTTGTCTGAGGGTAAGGTTATCCAAAGCCACCACCATGGTCATTGCTCAGAGGGGACGCACCAGAGGATTGAAACACCTGGCGACTCCGAAAATAGATGCTTGACGTTTACTGTCACCCATACCCTTCTGCAAACAAGGTCCTAAGAATTTGAACTATAATATAATTTCCCTCTTCTAATCTTATGTTTTATTATTACAATCCTCGGGTCACACAGGCTGCTGTGTTCTTCTCAGATGGCGGCTTGTTTAAAAGTTAGCATTTATGACCCCAGATGTTATTCTTTCTGATAGGCAGGCGCCATCTGCTTTCTTCACCACACTTTGCTGTAGTATCCATACCTTCAGTGAATTAAATGAATCCCCTTTCTTTGGAATGGACACAAAATTTTAGGATGTAGAGGCCGGCAAGTTCCAAGTCCGTGAGTCAGGCTAGCAGTTTCAACTGTCTCAACTAGCTGCAGGAGCTGATGAATCCCATATCATCAGATCAGAAGACAGGCTGCTGGCTGCAAACATACATGAGCTCAGGTCATCAGGTACGATGACAAGCAGCTGATTCATGAGCTGTAAAGGTTAGCAACACACACATATATGCATATATAAACATAAACATACATAAATATCCATGTTTCTAATATGACAGGCCACCTGCTCAAGTCCAGATACAGACTCCAGAGCCAACAAAAAAGCAGTGCTTTGCCAGAACGTCCATGTCAGCTGGGTGGGGCTTCACAAAGTTGGTGGAATTTTGCATTATCTTCTAATTCTATTTGCCTACACATTTTGGTGCCCCCTCATACACATTAACAGCAAGCCACGTCCCCAAGAACGTACCTTTCAATTAACTGGCAGTTCGCAACAGAAGTCATCACAGAGGATGACTACATCTCAACTGCCAAACCACTGACGATCTCGGCCCAGCCAAAATGGCACACAACCTTACTATCAAATAAATCACCGCTCTGTGGGAGCCCCTGCTTGCAGCCACGCTGCTCCTCCGTGTCTTTGAGACGCTTCCTCTTTTCACCAAGCATGAAGTCCTTTTCAGGGATTGGTTGTTCCTGAGAACATACCCAAAGTACGTAGGACGAAGTCTTGAGATTCTCACTTCCAAAGAGAATTCTGACTATACAACTCACTGCTATCGAGTCAATTCTCACTCACAGCCGCCCTAAAGGACAGACTAGAACTTCCCCTATGGGTTTCCAAGGCTCTTTACAGGAGTAGAATGCCTATACTTTAACCAGATGTGTTTGTTTTTCTGATAGTACCTGTTTTATCAATAGTCTTGGTCAACCCCATAGTTAAAAGGCATCGATCCTTTTAAGTCTATTACTTGTCCATCTTTCACTTGCATACACTGTTGCTGTTGTTGTCAGGTTCCACCCACTCCGTTCCAGCTCAGAATGACCCTCTGTACAAATGACCCCCTGTAAAACACTGCCTAGCCCTGCGCCATCGCCACATCAATCACGATGCTCATGCTTGAGCCCATGTTGCAGAACTGTGTCTCCCTCTTTTCCGTTGCCCCTCTCCTTTCCCAAGCATGATGTCCTTTGCCAGAGGCTGGTCTCTCCTGATAACGTGCCCAGAGTATATGAGCCGAAGACTGGCACTCTGTTGGTACTTCTTCCATGACAGATTCATTTGTTTTTTGACATTCCATGGCATTTTCAAGATTCTTTGCCAGCACCGTAATTAAAATGCATCAATTCTTCAGGCTCTCTTATTCAATGTGCAACTTTCACGTACGGTAGGATCCTATCCCTTTAAAGGTAGGGCAATAGGGCAATTAGACAATCGTCATTGTGTATGACATTAGAAACCATTAGGCGACATATTATGCTCATATTTGGAAAAACCCCTTTCCACTTCTGCTGAACTTACAGCAATTGGTCTGACAATATTTTTAGTTCTTTGAACACTTTTGGGAATTTCATAATTCATTGATAATATCTTGTGGAAATTTGGGGCATAACACAAAGCTGAAACTAAGGACAGTGTGTCACCCACTGGTTTTTGACACTTTTTCTCTTGATGTTATATGTTTGCTTACTGAAGTCCAAATGCAGAGAAATACAAATGTAGCATTTCATCAAAAGTATAACAAGTTTTATGAAATGAATAAATAAACATTAAAAGCATAGTTCTGTCTAATTATTCATACCTATGGACAGAAGGAACATTACTATGGCTTCTGGGAATGCACTGTTGTGCAGATGAACATTAAAAAACGGGAAAGAATACAAATTTGTGATTTGCACATTGGGCAACTGGGAAGACACATGCCGTAGGCTAGAGAGAACCCTGATTACAAGTGTCACTTGAACTTGACTTAGACAGGTGAGTGCTGCTAGTGCTTTTAACAACTGGTTCACTGAACTCAACAAAAGACTAGGTATCAGTTCTCTGAACCTTTGCCAACCAGCTGCTTTGCACCCGTCGAGATTACCTAGATTCACAGCTTTCCTAATGTTAGACCATGCAGTTTCCTTGTTCTGTTCACACAACTGTGTCGATCCATGTACAGGTTCCACTGGAGCACAATGAAGTGTTCTGGAATTCCCATTTTTCTCAAAGTTCTCCATAGATTTTTTATGGTCCACATGGCTGAATGTCTTAGCATAGTCCACAAAACACAAATAAACCTTCTGGTATTTTCTGCTACCAGGCAAGATGCAGCAACATCAGCAATGATGTTCCTTTGGCCAAGTATACTTCTGAATCTAGCCGGAATCTCTAGCCACTCCCTCTCATTTACTTCTGCAACCATACACTGGTTGAGGATTTCCAGCAAAAGTTTACTTACATGTGATGTCAGTGATGTTTCTGTATAATAATTTTAAGCATTTTATTGGGGTCTCGTACAACTCTAGACTGTTGACTCATTTTTTTCAGTGACTTTGTATTCCTTCATCTTTTTTTCTTGATGTGTGTAAGGAGGAGCTTTCTATACAAGAGCCTTTCATCTTTCCTGAGGCTTCCTGCATCATTTTGTATTTTGCTCATAGAATCTTTCCATATTGTAACTCAAGGCTTGATTTCTGGAGCCCATCCCCCCCCGATTTATTTCCATTTAAGATATACTTAACCTGTTCTTCCTTTTTTATTTGCTAACTCTAGGTCTTTGCACATTTCATTATATTTGACTTCGTCTTTTCAAGCTGCCCTTTGAAATTTTCTGCTCAGCTCTTTGACTTTATCATTTCTTCCATTTGTCTTACCTACTGCACAACCAAGAGCACGTTTCAGAGTTTCTTCTGACATTCACTTTCTCTCCTGTCTTTTTATGACCTTTTTCTTTGTTCATGTATGATATTCTTGATGTCATCTCACAGCTCGTCTTGTCTTCTGTCATTAGTGTTTAGTGTGGCATATCTGTTCTTGAGACATTCCTGAAACTCAAGTGCGGTATCTCAAGGTCAGATGTTGGCATTGTTGACTTGTTTTAATTTTTTTTCAGCTCCAACCTGAGCTTACATATGAGCAATCAATGGTCTGTCCACAGCCAGCCCCTAGTCTCCTTGCACCATTTGAAGTGACAGAAAATACCATGGCTTGTATCAGACAAACCTAGTTTTCAAAGTGACACCTTGGCTTTTTAACACTTTAAAGGAAGTCTTTTGAAGCAGATGTGGGTACTGTTAAAACAAAAATTATGTTCAGCAAATAATAGAAATCAAAGATGATTAGATATATGATTTATAAATCAGGGGATCATTTGGACGACAGCTTTAGAAATATTCCCCAAATAATAAGAATTATCAAAATTCTTATACCAAATCTTCTTGGTGTTGCCATGGGGAAGAATGGTGAGAAAGGAACTGAAAAAAATTTTGTACAGCATTGTCTTGAAGAATGACTAAAACAACCACTAATTAACTCTACTATCAGAGTAAAATAAGATTATAAAAGAACTAAACCTTTCTCTTTGCCTGACTTTGGGAATCTGTTTCACTAAACAAATTGAATTCTTCAAAAGAGCATAATTCCCAAGGCAAAACCCACTTACTGGTTTATTTGGGCCATTGTTTGGGGCAAAGGTGGCTTTTAGTGACCCATTGTTCCAAGGCTCTAAAGGACATCTAATAGCAACTTCCATGATAACCAAAAATGGATTCCAGAGAACTGAAACCTCTTTGTCAGGACTCTACCTAGAACAGAGGGGTCAGTGACTTCTTATCTCCTGAAAACAAGCTCTCAACATTACGCCTTAAGCTCCCAGAATCAGATTAACCCGCAGTCTGACCTAAGGATATTCTATCAGGTTTTTCTAGACAAAGCATACATACTTATGATCCTATAGTGAAATTCATAATCAAAAACAACTGCCACTCACTGGGAGCTGCCTCCCTTTCTATCCTGTAATTTTAACTTTTAGTCATAAAGAGGAACCCACACAACAAAAATGAAGACTGTAGAGTAATAGGTGGTGTAAACATTGTAAAACATTCTCATTAACAGCCTCAAGAAAAGTAAGATGAGTTGATGTGTGTGCATGGGCAGGGGACAAAGGTAGGGTTTAAATAAAACTCCTTGGAAAGTAAAAATTAAAAATCTATCAATGTAAGATAAAGGCGTGATAAAGCAAAAATGAAAGAGAGAATGAGGAGAAAGATAGGACCATTAGGAGAGCATTCCTGGAGACCAAGTGCCCAGACGATAGTAGTTTGGAAATAGAAGGGAAGAAAAAAACAATTAGAAACAACCAGTTAAATAATTTAAGGGAAGCTGGCAAGGCTGGAAAACAGGAGTTTCCAGAGTGAATAAATGCAGAAACCCTAGAGCCCCCCCTCCCCCCCAGGGAAAGGAACGCCACAAAGGTCAGGACTCCAAAGAGCACCAGGTTTCTCAACAGCTGCTGTGCCAATGAACTGTGCATTTGAGACGCTAAAGAAATGGATTTCCACTTAGCATTCCGCCAAGTTAGTAATCAAATGGGATAGGTGATTGAAGTTATTTTTAGGGATGCAAAATTTCAGAACATTTTTTACTGGACACACCCCTTTTCTCAAGAAGCTTCTAAAATATGCTACCCCCCCCCCCCAAAATAAAATAACCAATGAAAAGGTTGTGAAAAGGGATATAGGAAACATGAGATCCAAGACTTCAGAGAGAAATTAGAAATCCCCCTTAGAAGTTGGTGAATCCTATGCATCGAAGGCACGCGACTCTAAAATAGGGATTGGTCAGTTTTATCATTCCTCTGGGATGAAAATACGTCATCTCAGAAGCAGAATGGGAAGAATTTCACCACCATCAAGAATGAAGAGCTAGAAGTGGGGCATGCCTCTGGACACCAAGACCTCTGTACTGAACCCCTTCAATCCAGGAGACAGAGCTGCGACACCAGCGACAGCAAGACCCGTGAGCAGTATCAGAGAAGGGGCAGCAGCTGAGGCAGCAAAGCCCAGAAGAGCGCGAGACAGGGTGGTGGGCTTCCTGGACAGCAGGCGAGAAAGCTAGCTTTCACCTGAAACGCAGGGAACCATCAGCAGCCAAGACTGTCTTTCTGGTGTCTTTGGCTCTTTGAACTCAGAAAACACAGGCAATATACACCTTGTACGTTGGAATTTACTCTTTTGAGAGTCACATATAGCTGTTTCATATAAGCTTTCAGGGTAAGGATGGTAAACAACTATTGACCAAGATCAAGCAAGCAGAGCAATATGTCTTCGGCCAGTCTTGGGACGTCCTTGTTGACTGACTAGACAGCAGGACCTAGCTTGTCCTCACTAAGAGTCAGGTAAATAAGAGAAAACTCTCAGCTTTATCTGGGCCCTGTAAGTGATATCCATACATATAAAACCTATTTGTCTTTGAATAATTTGTAAAAAATTCCCTAGAGACTTCATTAAGTAAAGTACATTAGGCTAACTGCAATTAGTAAGGGTTTTTTGTTTTTGTTTTTCTAGCGCATGAAGTAAGATAACATAGGTTACATGAAGGCCTTTAGGCAGGAAGCTATTGATGAAGTGGCTTGCCATCAAGATTTTAATCATGGCAAGCTATATGTTTGCCAATGCACGGAGCCAGAGCTGAGCATATTTGAACTGAAGATTTCTGATGAATTGAATGCATAATCTGCAAAGGTACACTTGCCCAAACAGGGCACAGGCAAGGGGTCACAGGGCAGAGAGCTAAAAATTTTTTTAAAAAGCTTTTTAAAACTTGCCCCAGGAGGACTTGAGACTGAGGCCCTCAACATGTCTGGAAACACAGGTGAGAAGAGGCTATCTCAAGGAAAGAATTACATTCTGCATATTCCTGACCCTACACTGTAACCACCGATTTCCCTAGTAAAAGTCATAATCATGAGTGAAGTTGGTGAGTTCTGGATGGCCATTGGAATGAATTATCAAATCATGTGAGGAACAGTTGGTGTCAGAACTAGGAAAGAAGGTCGGAGAATGGGAGCATATCTGAAATATGAAACAGTCTGGGCTGATGTTGAGTTTGATCCTCCTTCTCCCTTGGGAAGTCAGAGGCCACCTCCAAGCCACTGTCATAGTAATCGAATCCAGCCCTTAGAACAGAAGAAAAGGAGCCCACCAGGCAATGCGGAAAAGGCATTTGATAAGATCCAACAATTAAATGATGATCACCCTCCACAAAGGAGGAAGAGAATGGAGAGGCCTCAGCAGGATTGCAAACATACGAGAGCACCTTGAAAATTAATTGGACAATCCAAAAGCTTTTGAAAAAAAAGCATTGGAACTAATTGAAAGTGTAAATTGGCAGGGTACAATATCAAAGTATAAAAATCAATTGAATTTCATTACATTAACAAAGAGATTTCTGAAAAGGAGGGTTCTGAAAGTGAACTCAGGAAAATTAGACCAGGTATAATAGACACAGAAAAGATTAAATAATTGGTAATAAATATAACCAGAATAATGACCAAAAATAAACTATAAAACACTACTTTAGAAATGAGATCTACATAAATGAAAAATTATACCATGCTCCTGGTTAGGAAGATTTAACATTGTGAAAATGTGATCTACAGATAAAACACATGGGCATTCCTGTAGTGGGTTTTGAAAGGATGGAAAAAAATAATCTTCAATTTAAGGAGAAGGAAAGAGACACTGGATAACCAAAGAATTACTAAAGAAGGACAAAATAAGAGGACTCTTACTTCCTAATCTCAAAATCTACTGCACAGCCAGAGTAGTCCAGACTGATACCCATACAGTGGCAGACACAGTAACCAATGGAACAGAACTGAGAGCCTAGAATTAAATCCATCCACCAATGGACAGCTGATCTTCGACAAAAGATTGAGACACATTAAGGGAAAGTCTTTTCAACAAGCTGTGCTGGCAAACATGGGAAGGGAAAGTCTTTTTAACAAACTTTGCTGGCAAAACTAGATATTTATTTACAGAAGAGTGAAATAGGACCCATATTTCACACCATATAAAAATGAACTCAAAATGAGTCAAAGATCTGTATTTTAAGCCTACAATTATAAAGATCATAGATGAGGAAAATGTGGACAAATTTACGGTCCCTAATAAGTGGCATAAATACACTATCAAAGTAGTTGACTATAATGACACGGATGGGATAAAGTGTTCAGGACATTCTTTTGTTGCTGGACCATGATTCAAAGTGAGAAGAAACACTTGAAATATCTATTACTAATGGGAACTTGGAACATACAAAATGTGAATCTGGGAAAATGGAAGTCATCAAAAGTGAAATGGAACAATTTGATCTCTCAGGCATTAGTGAGCTGAAATGGAAATGAAGTGGCAGTGGCTATTTTGAACCAGACCATTATATGGTATATTATGGTGGAATGACACTTTCAAGAATAGCATTCCATTCATCATCAAAAAGAGCATCTCAAGATATATCTAACGTACAATGTGTTAAAGGCTTGCAGATAAACAGGAGGCCATCTAGCTGAGAAGTAACAAAGTCCACATGGGAGAAGCACACCAACCTTATCATCACGAGGTATTGATAGGATCAGGTATCAAAGAACAAAAAATCATATCATTGTGAATGAGGAGGAGTGCAGAGAGGATACCCAAAGCCCATCTGTAGGCAACCGGACATCTCCTTACAGAATGGTTGTGCGGAGATGAGCCAGTCAGAGTGCAGTACAGCACTGATGAAACATACAACTTTCCTCTAGTTCTTTAATGCTTCTTTCCTCTACTCCCCACTATCATGATCCCAGTTCTAGCTTACAAATCCAGTTAGACCAGAGGATGTACAGTGGTACAGAACAGAACTGTAAACACAGGGAATCAGGATTGATAAACCCCTCAGGACCAATAATGATACCAGGAGGGGAAGGGGAAGGTGGGGGATAAAGGAGACCCAATCACAATGATCTACATACAACCCCCTCACAGGGGGATGGACAACGGAAAAGTGGATTAAGGGAGACATCAGTCAGTATAAGACACGAAAAAATGATACTAATTTATAAATTATCAAGGGTTCATGAAGTAGGAAGCATGGGGAAGGGAAGGGGAAAAATGAGGAGCTGATACCAAGGGATGAAATAGAAAGAAAATGTTTTGAAAATGATGATGGGAACACATGTACAAATGTGCTTAACACAATGGATGTATGTATGGATTGTGATAAGAGCTGTAAAAGTGCCCAATAAAATGATTTTTTTAAAACTATTGATGATTGGAATATGGAATTTGGAAATAAATAGGAAATAACAGTAGTTGGAAAATATGGCCTTAGTGATAGAAATAAAGCTAGAGATAACCCAATAGAATTGTATAAGCCTAACAACTTCTTCATTGTAACACCTTTTCCAACAACATAAATGGGACTATGCACATAGACTTCTTCACATGGAATGCACAAAAATTAAATTGAGTATGTCTGTGGGAAGAGAATGTAAGAAGCTCAATGTCAGCTACCGAAATAAGGCTAGGGGCTGATTGTGGAACAGATAATCATTTTTCATATGTAAGCTCAAGTTCAAGTTCAAGAAAGTTCAAACAAATCCAGGAGAGCTAAAATATGACCTTGAGTACCTCCCACCTGAATTTTGAGAACAACTCAAGAGTGGGTTTGGATCATTGAACATTAATTACAGAAGACTTGAAAAGCTGTGGGTGCCATCAAGAGCACCCCCTAAGAGGAAAGCAAAAGGTCACTAGAAACACAGGAAAGAAAGAAAAGATCAAACTGGGTGTCAGAAGAGACACTGGAACTTGCTCTTGATCATAGAGTGGTTGTTTCGTTAGGTGCCACTGAGTCAGTTCCAGTTCATAGTACAACAAAACGAAACGTGGCCCAGTCCTGGTCGTCCGCACAATGGTTATGTCTGAATCCATTGTTGCAGCAACGGTGCCCACCCTTCGTATTCTTACCCTCTTGTTTTTGCTGCCCCTCTACCAAACATGATGTCCTTTGCCAGGAACTGTTCTATCTGGATAACACATCCAAAGTATGTGAGATGAAGTCTTCCATCCCGTTTCTATAGAATATTTGGCCTGTACTCATTCTGTGATCATAGAGTAGCTAAAGCAAACAGAAGAGTTGAGGAAGTACAAGAGCTCAATGGAAAACCTCAAAAGGCAGCTCAGAAAAAAAAAAAGTAAAGTATTACAATGAAATGTGTGTGTGTGGGGGGGAGATGATTTAGAAGCACAAAGATGAAGAATGCTCTCAGCTTACTGTAGGGACAGTGAAGCATTGAATGTGGCTCTTCTTGCCGAAGTCTCTAATTCCAACCACACCTCCTTTTCCTGCATGGAAGGAAGGTAGGGGACGATACTCCCATTCCTGCTTCATATAAAATGAGTCCTCTGAGAAGCAGGAGGAGCGACGTCGTTATCGCAGGAGCCAGGAGTGGATCAAGTCCTCTGGACCTGAGAGTCCTGCGAAGTGAACCTCCTGAATCCTTCTAGAAGACAGCTGTATCACTGAATGAGAAGCAGAACCAGGAGCCAGAGCGCGGAACAGATTCGTGGACTTCTCAGCTCACAGAGCAAGTACAGCTGAGTGCTTCTGTGCAGGAGGCAGGCTTGTGGAATGGAGTGCCTTTGTGGAATGGAGGTTTCCTGGAGCGTGTTGCTTCTGGGCTATTCATTCGGGGATCTAGGTTTGCTGACCCACACATTTGAGCCGAAGGCCTTTGGGTTGAGACTTACAGCAGAGTGGTTTGCCCCTTTGGACATTTGTTAGCAGACCTGAGGAACTCTGTAACATGTCCTAATAACCCTATCCCAAGTCTTTCTCACTGGCATTATAACCTTTAACTTCCTTAATAACCCTTTAATCATGAATTTCATCTGTGAGCTCTATGTAACCATTGTAATGCATATTAGAGCCTAAGGATTAAGGAGAGAATACCAATTAAGACAACATGTATACCTTAAGCTGAAAGAACTGAAGAAAAAAGTCATGCCTTGAGTTGAAATACTAAAAGATTCAATGGTAAATGTTCGAGCAATGTCGGAGGTGATGAAGGAATGCAGAGTCACTGTACCAGAAAGAACAGGTGGACCTTCCGCTATTTCACTTCAAGAGGTACCATATGACCAGGATGGAAGGTACTCAAAGAAGTCCGACTGCACTGAAGGCATTAGGGAAAAACAAGGCTCCAGGTTCTGATGAAACACCAACTAAAATTTTTCAATAAGCTGATGATGCACTTGAAGCATTCACTCACCTATGTCAAGAAATTGAGAAGACAGCTACCTGACCAACAGACTACAAGAGATCTTTGTTTGTATGCATTTAAATAAAAAAGGTGACTGAACGGAATGTGGAAACTATCAAATAATTTAATTGATAGCACATGTAAGCAACATTTTTTCCTGAAGATCATTCAACAATAGTCACAATAGTACATCAATAGAGAGCCACCAGAAATTCAAGCTGGATTCAGATGAGGCCATGGAACAAGGGGTTATCACTGCTGATAACCGATGGATCTTGCTTGAAAGAAGAGAATACCAGAAAGAAATGCCTATTTGTGTTTTACTGACTCTGTAAAGGCATTTGATTATGTATCATGAAAAACTATGGATAAACTAGAAAAATGGGAATTCCAGGACACTTAATTGTGCTCAGGCAGAATCTGTAGTGAATCAAGAGGCAGCCCCTTGGCCAGAACAAGGGATGTTGCATGTTTACAGTCAGGGAAGATGCACATTAGGATTGTCTCCAAGCAGTGGGGCTATATGAAGGCTATGGCATCACGATAGAGGAAGGTTCAATTGCAATTTGCTATATGCAAATGGCCACCACTTGTCCATCAGTTTGTCATACTGTAGTGGCTTCTGTGTTGCTATGATACTGGGAGCCATGCAACTGGTATTTGGAGCGCCAGCAGGGTCCCCCACCATGGACAGGTTTCAGTGGAGCTGAATAATACAATTAAGAGGAATGGTGCCGCACTCATCGTCAAACAGGTCATTGGAAAATCAATCATGAAATATTATGCTTTTTATGCTATGATCGTATTATCGATCTTCAAGGAAGTCTAATCAACCCAACTATTATTCAAATGTATGCACCAATCAGATGCATAGGAAGCGATCATAAGTACCATGGCTTGGGTTAGACACATCTTAAGAAACATCCTTGCTTTTCAATGCTTTAAAGAGATCTCGTGCAACAGACTTACCCGATGCAAGACGAGTAAAACTGAAATGGACTTGGAGTGCTTAGAGAGAAACAAGTTCATCTCAAACAAACAAAAAAACATGAAAAATAAACAAAGTATGAAAGAGTACATCTTTTCATCCTTTCTTCCAGGGACATTGTTTGTACTGCTTCCAAGAAAATTGGTTTCTTTTAGCCAGCCATGGTGCTTTCAATGTTCTTCTCCAGCACCGCAATTAAAATGCATCAACTGTTTGTTGGTCTTCTTTCTTTAATGTCCGCTTGTTACATGCATTTGAGGCAATTGAAAATACCATGGCTTGGGCCAGACCCACTGCAGTCCTCAAAGTAACATCCTTGCTTTTCAATATTCTGAAGAGGTCTCGTGCAGCAAGTTTACCTAACAACACATCGTTTGATCTCTTGACTGCTGCTTCCATGAGAATTTGATTTTGAATCCAAACAGGAAAAATCCTTGAAACTTTCAACCTTTTCCCCATTTATCATGATGTTTCCTATCGGTCCGGTTGGTAGGATTGTGGTCTTTAAATTAGTTGCAATTAATACTTAATGTTCCACTCCTTGATCTTCATCAGCAAGTGTTTCAAGTCCTCCTTTCAGCAAGCGAGGTGTGTCATCTGCATATTAAAGGTTGTTAATAAGCCAGTCCTGACGCCACATTCTTCCTCATATACGCCAGCTTCTCCCATGATTTGGTCACCATCCACATTGAGTGAGTGTGGTGAAAAGATACTGCGTGTCCTTTCTTAATTTTAAACCATGCAGTATTTCTTCCCTTGTTCTGTTTTCACAGCTGCTTTTTGATCCACGTACAAGTTCCCCAGGAGCACAACGAAGTGTTCTGGAACTCCCATTCTTCTCAAAGTTATCCATGGTTTCATGTGATCCACACAATTGAATGCCTTGGTGTAGTCAGTAAAGCACGAGTAAACATATTTCTGGTATTTTCTACTTTCAGCCAAGATGAATCTGACATCAGCAATGACAACCCTTGTTCCACATCCTCTTCTAAATCAGACCTGAACCTCTGGCAGGTCCCTGTCAATGTACTGCATCAGTCATTGTTGGGTTCTTGTTAGTGAAATTTTACTGGCAAGTGATATTGTTCTATAGTTTGAGCATTCTGTTGGGTTTTCTTTCTTTGGAATGGGTACAAGTATGGCCATCCTCCAGTTGGTTGGCCAAGTAGCTGTCTTTCAAATTTTCTGGCAGAGATGAGTGAGTGCTTCCAGGGCTTCATCAATTTGGTGACACGTTTCTATCGGTATTCCGTAAATTCCTGGAGGCTTGTTTTTGGCTAATGCTTTTGGTGAAGCTTGAACTTCTTCCTTCAGCACCATTGGTTCTTGCTCATATGCAACCTCCTGAAATGGTGGAACGTTGACTAGTGCTTTTTGGTCTAATGACTCTATGTATTCTTTCCATCTTCTTTTGATATTTCCTGCATCCTTCAATATTTTTTTCAATAGAATCTTTCAATATTTCTGTTATGGGTTCAAATAATTTAGAAGAGTCTTTATTCGGTCACAACTGAACTGCTAAAATCTAAAAGCGATTCTTTGATTGCAGTCCCGAGTGGACATTTCAGTCCATCATACCATGATTTCGATCCACTGTAATCAAGTTTACACTATCTCTGTCTGATAGTAAGCTGTTTGTGTTCCTTCCTTGTGGCTAGAGGGGATCTGCCCGAGGCTGAATCTGATTAGATGCTCTGCCATGGGTTCAGGGTTCCCACTGTCCTCCACGGCCTTCTACCAATTGGTTGTTCACAGTGTAAGCTCTGGTACTTTCCCCTCCATCATATTTGGATCACACAGGCTTCTTTGATGTGGACTTGATGATGCCTCACTTAGATGGCTGCTTGTTTGAATATAAGCCTTTAAGACCCCAGACACCATTCCAGTTGATAACCAGGCACCCTCTGCTTTCTTCACACTCTGCTGTAGCACCTTCATCTTCCGGGATCTCGTCCTGGAGGCATCAAGCCGAAAAGGCTTGGGTTCTTACTCTACTTCCTAGCTGTGTCCTAGTGAGTGCACATCGTGACCAACAGCCTTTTGCTTGTCCCCCCTGAAGGAGGATAATATCACCTGCAGGATAGCCTTCTATAGTGCTGTGAAGCTCAAACAAGAATCTCAGTGAAAGTGCTCTCTACCCTCGACAACTCTGCACACACTCTCGTTCTCTCTCAGTGCACCCAATCAATAGTGCAGCCTCTGAGCTATCAGTGAGCAGCAGTAAAGAGGGAAACGAGAATTTCTTCTTCTTGTAACACTGGTGGATCCCACCTGTTCATCAGAAACTGTGAGCTGGCATCCCTCTTACTGTATATGAAAAAGCTAAGCCCAGAGAGGTTGAACAACTTTCCCAAAGACATACAGCTTGGCCAGGACAGAGTCAGGAGTGGAACCCAGTCCATAAGGCTCTACACCCACCTGTCCTGCTATTGTATCCGGCAGACGGACGCTAAGGCAGCATACACCTGGGATGGTCCCGGGGAGGGCGGTCCGCATGTAGGCAAACAAGAGGGGACCCTCTGATCCTGCTGTACAACAGGTCCCACAGGAAGAGGAGCTCATTGTTCTTCTTAAAACATATTTTATTGTGTTTTGGTTAGAGTTTACACAGCAAAACGGGTTCCCAAATGAATAATTTCTATACTTATTGTTCAATGATATTGGATATATTTTCCACAATATGTCAACATTCTTTTTTCTTTCAAAGCGGTTTTCTTAATATAGTATTCACAAATCATACACCTCTATGGTTAGGAGCTCATTATTCTTCATGCATTTAAAATCCCTAATAATAATAATGTTTCTCACCTGACTTCACAGAGCTGAAGATGCATTTAAAAGGCTTTTAAAACTTTTGTAGGCCCAAATGTCCAACTAGTAAGCTTAACAGGCTGGTCTTACATTAAGCAGGGCACTTGAAGTTACGATTCTCTCAATGTTTCTCAGATCTCAGGGGGTAATTATCTCTCAGGGGCTGTTTGTAGAGCTCTTCTGACCTGAACGGTGGCAATCCGTGATTGACCAGCTTCAACATTCCACTGTGTCTAGTCGAGAGGTGGAACTTGCTTTAGCAGTGTCCTTGCCCAGCTTTGGACACAGAAGTGGTCTGTAAGAGTCAGGTATTTAAAGCTGACCACAGAGAAGATGGGTCATCCATTTGGAACTGGCTGAGCAGCCAGTCAGAAAGTTTGTGTCATCTTCCATGATGCTAACATTGTGCACACGTTGGCTGAGGATGCTAACGTTGTGCACACGTAGGCTGTTTGTACAATAGCCACTCAAACCTAAAAGAACTGTAGCCTCCTGGTAGCACAGAAGTCCTAGGAGATACAAACAGTTCATGCACCAAAAAGGATGTTATGACCTTCAAAGGGTGAACTGACCCTTTTTTATTAACTAGGCTGCCAAGGCTCTCTGGCTACCTCATAGCCAAGTTTCTCCTCAGCTGGGAAATAAGAATCAAAACCTTTAGAAGTGTTTTGGGGGACATGATTGGAGAAGGATGGGGCTTTCTGCCCCCATAAACAATTACAGGCTGAGAAACTGAAAGGGGGTGATTCTACCCTGCCTATTGGGCCGCTGCGAGTTGCAATGAGCACTGTGAGTCACTATGGGAAGAGACAATAGAGAAGCTCGGTGTAAGGAACTCAACAAGGCCAGGGGCTGACTGTGCAGCAGACCATCAATTGTTAGTAAGTGCAGGGTGAAGCGGAAGAAAATGAAAACCAGTCCACGAGAGCCAAGTGCAACCTTGAGTCTCTCCCACCTGGATTCCAAGAACAGATCTGACACATTGAACACTGATGGCAAAAGACGTGATGAGTAGTGGTAAGACCTCAAGGCCATTAAACAGGAAGAGAGCAAAGGTCATGAAATAAAGAAAAAACATCAACGGGAATTCAGAAGGAACTGTAACTTGCTCTTAATCATACAATAATTAAGGCAAATGGAAAAAAGGATGATGTAAAATAGCTGAACAGAAAAATGTGAAGGGCGGTTCAGGAAGACGAAATCCAATATTATAATGAAATGTGAAAAGACCTAAAGTTTGAAAACCTGCGAAGGATCTCTTAAACAGTAAGGACTCAAGAAACGCAGTGAACTATTGAAAGCTTCTGTGGGCTAACGACTGAATGATGCAGGAAACATCCAAAGAAGATGGGAAGGTACACAGAGTCCCTGCACCCAAAGAACGAGCAGACTTCAACCACTTCAGGAGCTAGCATATAAGCAAGAATCAACGGTGCCGCAGGAAGAAATCCAAGCTGCACTGAAAGCATTAGCCAAAACCAGGCTCTAGGAATTGATGGAATAGCAATTGAAATATTTCAATAGGTTGATGAAGCATTGGAAGCACTCATTTATTTCTGCCAACAAATTTGGAAGGGAGCTTCTTGACAAACCGAATGGAAAAGATTCAGGCCTGCACCCATTCCAATGAAGGTGACCCAACAGAACGCTCAGATTACAGAACCATATCATTAATTCCACTTACAATGAACATTTTCCTGAAGAGCTTCCAACAGTTGCAGCAGTCCATCGACAGAGAACTGCCAGAGGGGTCAGTCCCGATTCAGAAGAAAACTTGGAACAAGGAATATCATTGCTGATGTCAGAGGGATCTTGGTTGAAAGCAGAGAATGCCTGAAAGATGCTTACTAGTGTTTCATTGACTACGCAAAAGATTCAACTGTGTGGACCTCAATAAACTGTGGATTACTTTGAGAAGAATAGGAATTCCAGACCCTTCATTGTGCTGATGGGGAACTTGTACATGGATCGAAAGGCAGTTGTATGAATGGAACAAGGGCATGCTGCATGGTTTAAAATCAGGAAGGGTTCGCATCACGGGTCTATCCTCTCACTATGCTTATTCACCCTGTATGCTGAGCAAATCACCAGAGAACTGGATGGAATCAAGAAGAATGCAGTATCAGTACTGGAGGAAGCTCTTATTAACAACCTTTAATATGCAGATGACACAACCTTGCTTGCTGAAAGTGAGGATGGCTTGAAGCACTTGCTGATGAAGATCAAGAATTTCAGTGTTAGTGTGGATTATAACTCAATTTAAAGAAGACCAAGATCCTCAGAAGTGAACCAATATGTAACATCATGATAAAGGGAGAAAAGATTGAAGTTGTCAAGGACTTTATCTTGCTTAGATCTATGATCAATGGTCATGGAAGGAGGAGTCAAGATCTCCAATGACCAATTGCATAAGATAAATCTGCTTCAAAAGACCCCTTGAAACTGTTGAAAAGCAAAGATGCTACTTTGAGGATGAAGATATTGCTGACCTAAGCCATGATATTTTCAATCGAGTCATAGCTATGTAAAAATTGGACATTCAGTAAGGAAGACTGAAGAAAAATTGATACGTTTGAACTGTGGAGTTGATGAAGAATCTTGCAAGTCCCATGGACTGCCAAAAGAACAGACAGGTCTGTCTTGGGAAAAGTACAACCAGAATGCTCCTTTGAGGCAAGGATGGCGAGATTTCATCTCAGGTACTGTGGACCTGTTTTCAGGAGAGACCACTCCCAGGAAAAAGACATCACGCTCGGTACAGTGGTGGAGCAGCGAAAAAGACGAAGACCCTCGGCAAGATGGATTGACACGGTGGCGTCAACAATGGGCTGAAGCATAAGAACAGTTTTGATGGATCGCAAAGGATAGAGCGGTGTTTTGGTCTGTTTAACCTAGGGTTATTATGAGTCTGAGCCAACTCGACAACACCTAACACCACAACAGTCTTATAGAAGTCGATCACCAGGCCTTTCTTCAACAGCACTGTCGAGTGGATGCAAACAATCAATCTTTTGTAGCTCTTGGCTACAACCTCTTTGGGCATCATCTCAATGTTCTCACTGCTTTTAGTCGGTTTTGATTCATAATGACCCTGTATGGCTGGGTAGAACTGCCCCGGTGGGCTTTTGAGACTAATACTTTATGGCAACGGTTCTCAGTCTGTGAGTCCCCACCCCTATGGGGGTTGAACGACCCTTTCACAGGGGTCACCCAATTCATAAGAGCAGCAAAGTTGCAACTATGAAGTAGCAACAAAAATCATGTTATGGTTGGGGGTCACCACAACATGAGGAGCTGTATGAAAGAGTCATGGCATTAGGAAGGGTGAGAACCACTGCTCTAGAACAATAAAAAGTCCATCCTTCCCCCTTGGGGCAGCTAATGGTTTTGAACTACTGACCTTGTGGTTAGCAACTGAACACATAACTGAGTACGCCACCAAGGCTCCTATCTATCAGTATTGTAGAGATCCTACTGACGTGGGTTTGGATGGTGTTGTCGGAAGACGCTAGGGTGGGCCCCTCACATAGTCCAGTCCCACTGAGTGTGGACTTGACCTGTGACTGGCTTCTAATCAATACAATACAAAAAAGGGGAGGGGGCGGAAGGGAGGTACTTGATGACATACATGCTGAAGTTTCTCTCACATTTGCTGGTTTGGAAAACAAGCTACCTTGTGCGGGCAGCCTAGTGGGATGATCCACATGCCAAGGGACCATGGGGTAACCTCTAGGACCCGACAGTTGGCCCCACAACAGCCAACAAGAAGCTGAAGCTCAGTCCCACAACTGCAAGGACTGAATTCTGTCAACAGCTTGAATGGGCTTGGAAGAAGATCTTTCCTTTTCAAGATAAGGCTCGGCCGAGACAACCTGGTCGGACACGTCAAGTGCAGCACATGAGACCCTGCACAGAGGACACAGCTAAGCTGTGCCTGGTCTCAGGTCCACAGACACCGGGAGATAATAAAGATGTTGCTTTAAGCAGCTTAATCAGTAGTAATTTATTTTGTAGCAATAGAAAATGAATACAGTGGTCTTCAGAAAAGGAAGGCTACAGAAAGAGTAGGACTTCCGTGAGCACAGTGGCTCATGAATCATGAGCATTATGCTACGGGGGAAGCAGTTTCGATTTCATCTTGCAGACTCTCTGGGTTTTCAGAGCATCTTATAACACAGATGGCGATTATTTTAGTGCCAACAGAAACTGTATCTTATTCATGTCTCTCTCTTGTCCAGAGCTTATGCTATCTATTGACTGCTTAAGCAGAAAAAAGGCGATGGAATTATATGATAACAAAGAGTATCCCTACACGTACAATCAGGAAATTATTGTTTTTTTTTCAAAAATACAATATTTTCCTTTCAAATTTCTCTTTGTATGTGGAGCTTTGCTGTCCAGTGTGGAAGTCATGAGATACATTGCTACTGAGGACTGAAATGTGGCTGGCCTGAATGAGATGCGCTGGAAGTATAAAACATTCACTGAATGCTAGGCCTTAGCATGGAAATAAATATAACTTGTTCATAGTCTTCCTATTAATTATAGTTTTAAAAGATAACATGTTTAACATAGAATCACATTAAATGGATTAATAAAATTAATTTCACCTGGTTCTTATTGCCTTTTTAAGTGTGGCTAATAGAAAATGGAAACGTGCAAACGTAGACATTGTTGCATGTGTGATAACAGATGATTTGCCGAATCTACTCGTGTATAAGAGCTTTTTAGCACGTTTTTAATGTTTTTTTGTGGTAAAATTAGGTGCCTCAGCTGATTTTCAGGTTGATTTATACCTGAGTGTATGCGTTATATGGTCAGGTACTTGCTGAGTCACCAGGAGAGTCACTGGGCATAGCCACTCAGCCTGATCACTGCCAAGTCACCCATTCTGAGTAAGAGCTATGCCAGAACCAGGAGATGAAGCGGCAGTTAACTGCGCAGCAGCACACCCTATCCATTTTCAGTTGTGCTGCTGCTCCCGTCAGATGCGAGTCTGCTCCAACCTACAGTGACCATATGTACAAACAACACAACAGTTCCGGGGTCCCCACCATTCTTAACACTGTTACCTTTGAACCCCCTCTTGCAGCTACTGTGTTACTCTACTTCAATGGGAATCTTCCTCGGCCCTCCACTTGAATAAGGATGATGTGCTTCTCCAGAAAATGGCCCCTCTTGAAAACATGTCCAACACATGAGAGACAAAGCCTCTCCATCCTCACTTGCAAGGACCAATCTGACTGAACTTATCCCCAAACAGATTTATTTGTTCTTCTGGCAGTCCGTGGTATATTGGATGTGCTTCCCCAGTACATAATTCATTGTTGAGTCTTCTAAAACACTCAGACACCCATTGTGTCAATGCTGACTCATGGCGACCCTATGGGAGAGGGTTGAACTGCCCCTGTGGGTTTCCAAGCCTGTAACTCTTTCCTGGAGTAGAAAGCCCCACGAGCTCCCAGTCTTCTCCAGTCATCCTTACTTCTTGTCTGGCTTTCGCATGCATCTGATTCAGATGAAAATACCGTGCTGGCATCAGACGTGCTTACACTCACAGGGACATCTTTTGCTTTTTCATCGCTCAGAGAGGTCTTGGGCAACATACTTGTCCAATCTGCCTGGGATTTCTTGACTGCTGTTTCTATGAGTACTGATAGTGGATCCCAGTAAAATAAAATCCTTGGACATTTTGACGTTTTCTCTATTTGTCATGCTGTTCATGGTCCAGTTGTGAAGATTTTCCCCCCTTTATGTTGAAGTGTAATTGATACTGAAGTGTTGTCATTGATCTTCACCAGTAAGTGCTTCAAGTCTTCTTTGCTTTCAGCATGCAAGATTGTGTCATTGGCTTATCATGGGTTGTTAATCAGCCTTCCTCCAATCCTGATGCCAAGTCCCCCTCATTCACAATGATATGATTTTTTGTTCTTTAATGCCTGATCCCTGATCCCTTCGACACCTCGTGATCACACAGGCTGGTGTACTTCTTCCACGTAGGCTTTGTTGCTTCTCAGCTAGATGGCCACTTCTTCAAACCTTTAAGACCCTAGATGCTATATCTTTTGATAGCCGGCACCATCAGCTTTCTTCACATTGGCTTATGCATCCATTTGTCTTCAGTGATTGTGTTGGGAAGGTGAGCACACAATGATATGATTTTCTATTCTTTGATGCCTGATGCCTGATCCCTTCGACACCTCCCCAATCTGGTTTTCAACCTTTTGTTTCTTTTCTTTTTTTTAAACATTGAGATTTATCTCTGATGTATTTTGTCATTGTGGGTAGCCCTCTTGAATGTTTGCTGTTTTTTGCATATGACATCCAGGATTGATGAACCTATAGAGATAACAAACAGAAGAAAGGTTCCTGGGGGTATGCAGTGGGGGAGATGAAAGGGGAGCTGATATCACGGAGTTCAAGAAGGAAGAAAATGTTCCGAATCTGATGGTGGTAGCAATTGTACAATGCTATTTGTGATTGGACTATGGAGTTAAGATATGTCTGTATCGGTTCTCAATAAAATGGCAGTTTTACTCTATCCGACGGGGCTGCTGTGAGTCAGAGTGGACTCAAAAGCATTTAGTGTGGTTTGGGTTCTGGCAACACATCCATCACAATCACCTTCACTTGCAGTATGCACAGCTTTCAAATCCTGGGACATGCTCCGGTCTTTGCCCTTCTTGCACAGAGGGAAGGTTAAGGAGCCCCGAGGTAAGCAGGCTGGGTGGCTACCAGTCACTTCCCGGTAGGATGAGGTGGCTGCACCTGTCAAGATTTAGTCTCAGAAGCCCTACGTAGGGTTACTGAGTCCGAATGAACTTGATGACAGCAGGTTACAGTAAGGCTAAATAAAAACATCCACCTGTTCCAACTAACTACAAACTCGACTTAAAAGACTCACAGGAACTGATCCGGGACATAACTAAGGCATTGTCTGTATTGTAGAATTTGATCCCCAAAACTGGTTCTAGAATATCAGTCTAAGGAATGCATCCTAATCAATACACTGCGATGGTGTGGGTTTTCTGTTATGGAACATGGGATACAAGGACGAAACTCTATTGACTGGAAGCAAGAACTGTCTTTAAATACATCAGGGGAACTAGAAAGTCTCTAGCTTCCTTGCACACACCACGTTTTGCTCTAAGTTGTTTAAAAATGCTACTGCAATATTTTCATAATGAATTATTTTGGGGAGTTGTTGGCCAGCAGGGCAAAGCACTGCTTGCTGGTCACTAAGACATGGCGCACAGGGACGTGGCGGACAGGGACGTGGCGCACAGGGACGTGGCGGACAGGGACGTGGCGCACAATGTTGCCCAAAGTGAACAAAGACAGCCGTGCACTTAGCACAGGCAGAGGCGAGATTGGCCAGGTGGGAGGGAGAAGAGGTGGTGGTCTATTTAGGGATTACTCAATGACTTTTAATTTGCTTTTAAATGAGCTATTTCAATTAGGTCCTTAATGTGTTCATCTGGAAACAGATTAAGTCCATTCCTGAGTAGAATTATCAGAGCAACTACTCACCAACCCAGCTTTGCATATCCCGTATATACTCGTACATAGGGGGCGGCTCAGACACGGGTCAGTGGGACCCCAGCGAGGGCAACATCTCGCTGCCCCCCTCCTCCCCCCCCCAAAGTAATGGGATGAGCGCCCATTATCTCGCGGGTGATTGCCGTTTCTCCGCTGTTCATTCAAAGTCCCGCTGACACTGCAGGGCTTTGAATGTTTGTTTACTCACATCTAACCAATCAGAGCGGTCCTATGACATGTATCTTTGAAAGACCGCGTGCGAAGGATGTGGCATGAATGGATGTCATCTGGTCAAGCCCGACTAACGAAAGGAGGAAATCTCATGAAGTCGGACATAGAGTTAATAGCAAAGTGGGTTCGAGATGCATGGGAAGACATTCCAGAAGAATGGTGCGACGTGCCTTCCAGAAATGTAGTATTAGTAATGCTATGGGTGGCAGTGAAGACTGCACTTTGTATGAAAATGACAGCAGTGATGGTGATGACGGCGATCTCAGTGAGGACAGCGTCTATGATGACCTCACACCAGCTGAAGCTCTGCACTGGGATACGGATAATGATGAGGAATCCAGTTTTGAAGGATTTTAACTCTACATTTTAGCTTGGTTGCTGATTGAGCTCAGGGCATAGTACTCTTAAGGTATCCTTGTTAATACCTTGTTTGTGTTGAACCTATTTTCCACTTACTGTGCTGGTTTACTAATGTCAAATGACTTGTCCTTTTATTTATGTTTTTAATTTAAAATATTTAAATACATTACCCCACTGATGTCTCAATTTTCAGTAATTTTATTTTCATTTGTTTTGATTATTGAAACTCACCAATAGCATCTGCATTTTCCACCCTAGGCTTATACTCGAGTCAATCAGTTTTTCTGGTTTCCCAGGTAATAATTAGGTACCTTGGCTTATACTTGGGTCAGCTTATATTCGAGTATATATGGTAGACCAAATGAATCCTACCTCCACTATAGATTTTATTAGGTGATACCTAGTGTGTTTAAGAATTGAATAATTTTGCTTAATGTTATACCAGAAGGTTCTATAGCAGTGTGGACTTGGGTGTTTAAGGTGCTCTGCGTTTTAAATATTTGGCTTTAACACTTCATAGCTATGTGAACCTGAGCTTGTCACTTAATATGAGTCCGTAACATCTAATAGAAAGATTAGTATTCTCACAGTATTGAAAAAATGAAATGTGCTCTATACACTGCAATGAGTTTTAATAGTGAAATGTATAAAACTGCTTGATCATTTAAAACTCATTATCCAAGAGTCAAGCTTCTATGAGAAGCCTTGAAATACATTCCTTAAATAGAGGCTTCGATATTTGGCAATAAATTCCTTGCAGTTTTGTTTAAATAATCGAATGGATGAAATAGTACCTATCAGCTAAATTATGTGGCAGAGTGACTGCGTTCCTTCTCCTTACCTCCCCCCACCAGGTTGAGCTAGGCCAGGGCCTTGGGCCTGGGTTCCAGCCAAAGCCAGGTAGGTGGAAGGGATTGCCTTGTGCAGGCTTGCACCACACTGCAGCCCACTCACCCCCCAATTTGGCAACATGAGGGGTTCAGAAGGAATGGATGGAGATGGAGGTGGCTCTGCTAACCCACACTGGACATCTCATGCGCAACATTCAAGCGTGTGTGAAGTGACTTCATGCTTCTTACTCTATGCCTGTACTCTGTGCAAGGAACCAGGCTGAACAGGGAGAGGAAATAAACAAAACCCCAAAGGGGGGGAAATTGGGTTCCGTTTCTTGAAAAAGCTGAAGGATTCTCAGATACAATGTTGCTGTTTCATGTTAGTTTTAGATGATGTACAAGGTGGCTTCAGAAAGTGTGTGGGAAATGGAATTTAAATAATGGAGTTTCCCCACAAGCCTTGTTGAAAACCCTTTGTACTAACAGTATGTGACTATAACTACTTCTGAATTTTAAATATGAAAATCTTAAAGATTACATGTCTACTAATTTAACTGTCTTCTGTGGAGGGAAATTCCTATACTGCTTTGGAGGTCAATGACATTTTGATTGTGGAAAACTACATAAAAACCAACAAAACCTTGCCAAACAAACGAACATACAAAGGGATACCAAAAACAAAAACCAAATTGCTGGGCAGAGCCTTTGCAATACCCAGTGGTGTTGCCTGGGAAGGTTCTCTGGTCACAGAGTTTTTTTTTTTTTTGTAAAGGCAATTTCACTAGAACCTCATTTTTTATGATGGTGCATTTAAGAGAACAGCATGCAGCTGTGAAATTTTGTTTTCTGCTTGGGAAAAACTCAAGTGTACAAGTGTTTTTCTCATTTCAAAAAAGGTGAAATGTCGATCGATGACAAACCTTGCTCTGGGCATCCATCAACTTCCCAAACAGATGAAATGTCGACAGAATTTGTGCACTTTGTACTCAAAGAACGACAATGGACCATTGAAGAGATGTGGAAGTTACCTGGACTGTCTTGCTCAGTTCAGCAAATTTTAATGGAAGATTTGCTATGAAATTTGTGCCTCAGATGCTGACTGACCAGGATAAAGAGCATAAAGTAGAAAGAGGCCTTACTTTGAAAGAACAGCTCTGAAGCGACCCAGACTTTTTTTCCAAGGTCATTCTGAAGATGATATGGTGCTATTCTTACGACTCCCAAAGCAAACATCAATCGATCCAGTGGAAGACTCCCCCCAAAAGTGAAATCCAGTATCAAGATGAAGCTTACTTGCTTTTTGATGCGATAGTGCATTTTGAGTTCATTCTTCCAGGTCAGACTGTTAATCAAGCTATTTAGAGGTTCTGAAAAGATTAGGTTCCAGTGTGCAACAAAAATGCCTGATCAGTGGCAGATGAGGGACCGGTTTTGTCACAACTACACCTGCTCACGCAGCCATCTCAGTGTGCCAGTGTTTGCCAAAAAGATGCCTTTCTTGCCCCATGTACCTTACTCACCAGACTTGGCTCTGTGCAACTTTTTATTTCTATGAAGAGGGGCATCAAAGGATAGTGATTTGACAAAGAGGTGAAGAAAAAAATGAGGTGCTGTCAGCCATCTAAACAGATGAGTTTGAAAAATGTTCCTAAGAATGGAATCACAGATTTGACAAATGTATTCATAGTAGTGGAGTTATTTTGAAGGTGATGTTTTGTAAAAAAAAAAAAAAAAAAAGTACATACATAACTTTGGGGGGGAATCCATTTTTTTGCATCTAATATACACCCCCCAAATAATACAACTATTGACCAGATGCCAATGGAAAGCCCCAGGGGGAGATGGATAATGTTCTCAAACACAAAATGACAATGCTGTCTCTCGGGTTAACCAGAGACAAACTATAGATATATGAATAGATTTTGGGCTTGCACTTAACTCTAGCCCCAATCTAATAACAATTAGTTCTACAGACGGGCCCTACTCGGTGCTCACCCTCATGAGATCACTGAAGATGCGGTGCTAGAGCAAAGTGTGGTGAAGAAACTAGACGGCACCTGGCTATCAACAAGAAAAGCATGTGGGGTCTGTCTTAAAGGGTTGTCTCGATCGGCCATCTGAGTGAGGTGTCAGTTAAGTCCGCATGGCAGAATGCCAGCCTGTGATCCAATGATGGACAATAATGTAATCTACATCTAGAGGGGATGGTAGCAGAGTTTAAATGGTGAACACCTGGTTTATAGGCTATGGATGGCAGTGGAGGCCCAAAATCCATTTGCAGGGTCCACGCTTAGTCAGGCCTCCAGTGAATCCCCTCTGAAGGTAGTTTAGGGATGTGAACAGCCCCACGATTGGAGAGCATTGTAAAGTCGATTGTGGCAGCCAGTTAGGCCACAACACAACACATTAACATCTGCTCTAGTTTATAAACAGTGAAGGGGAACTAAGTACAAGCGTATGAAGCACCGGGGGCATCCCCTCTGACCACGGGCCAGGGAGGGGAACAGCCTTGCTAGCGTGCACAGTGCATTGGAGAGTGCATTGTTGCAGATGCAGTCACGGGACAATTTAGCACCCTATGGTTTAAAATGTTCACTTTTATTATTTTCTTCCTATCGAGGTTGTTTTACGTTGTTGTTGTTTTGTTTTTAAGTACTGTTCTCTATGAAATCCAGGGTGAGTAAATCTATAGACAGTAACTGATCAATGGTTCTTTGGGGGTTTGGCAAGGGAGGTTGGGGGGGATGGGGAGCTAATAAAGATTAGTGCAAGAGTAAAGAAACTTGCCTAAAACTGATTGTCTAACACTCCTTGATGTGACTGAACTACTGAATGATATGCCAATCAAACTGTTGGGGGAGGGAGAGAAAAAAAAGAAAGCCATGCAGACCAGAAGCCTCAGCACTTCACTGTTACGAAAGGATCTGAGGTCCTCATGGAGCTGGACAGTGACTCCAAGTTTTATTACAGGTTTCAATAGCATCCACCACAGTTTATCACGGTTCAGATTTGTCATAGCTGGTTTTCTACTCAATCTGAACATTTACAATGGCAGGAGTGTGCTACACTTCAGATCCTCAGTAACGACAATATAGGAACCCTGGCATACAATAAATGCTTTATGAACGACAACCAAGGGAGTGGGGAAAAAGAGCATAGGGGAAGCGTATTCACTAAACATCCATGACCCACACTTTAAATCCATTTTAGAAATAAGAGCATGGAACACCAAACAAGACAGACTTTGAAGATTTTTACACTAGAGCAACTGTATGAGGATTTTGCTCATACAGGAGCACTCTGGGACTGCACACAGCATAGCAACTTCTCAAAACAAACACACACACACACACACACACTCTCTCTCTCTCTCTCTCTCCCTCACTCCCTCTCTCTCTCTCACTCCCTCTCTTAAGCTATGAAATGCAGACCTCTTTCTGAATAATATTCATTTTGTTGTTAGGTGCTGAGTTGGTTCTAACTGATATTGACCCTACATTCAACAGAATGAAACACTACCTGGTCCTGCACCGTCATCATTGCTATGCGTGAGCCTGCGCTGTCCAGCTATAGTGTCCATCTATCTCGTCAAGGGTCTTCCGCTTTTCGGCTGACCCTCTACTCTATTAAGCATGATGTCCTTTCCCAAGGACGGGTCTGTCGTGATGACACGTATTCCGCTCTCTCCAAAAGGCAGGAAGACATCATGGTTTTAAGGCATTCTGTGTGGCCATGTGTCTTCCCTGGCAGATGCGTTCACTCGTCTGGCCGTCCATGGTACATTCAATAATTTTTCAGCAACACCCGGAATTCAAAGGCACGGATTCTTTGGCCTTCTTTATTCGGTGTTCAGCTTTCACGTGCAAATGAAGTGACTGTAAAGAGCAGGCTGGATCCAGGGGCACCTTCATCCTCAGCGACATCTTTGCTCTCTAACACATCAGAGAGATCTTTTGCAGCAGCCAGCTTCATGCAATTTATCATTTGATTTCTTGACTACTGTTTTCCATGGTGTTTGTTGATTGTAAACCCAAGTAAACGGAATTCCTTGATACCATCCATCTTGCTCTATGTTGAAGTGTAATCCATACTGACAGCCGCAGTCCCTGATCCTCATCAGTAAGTGCTTCAATTATACCAAGATGTACACAATTTAATGTGAGCTGTCTAAGGAATCTAATCATTTCATACACTGTTCCTATAAGAACATATTTATTTGTACATTTAAATTTTTGTCAGGAGAAGAAGGTACAATCAATTCTCTTAGGTTCTCATCATATATAATAGCACAAGAAAAATAATTATAACTCTTTACTCTTTTTATGCTTTGAAAATTCAAAATGGGTATGTAAAAACAAATTTTGAGGTATAAATTATGACTTACATCCTGATAAAGAAAACATTTAAGATGATCAGAACTTTCATGCTGAAAACCAATGACAGATGCCACCCTCTAGTCCTGGTTAGGTACGACTGGAGCAGAGAGCGTTGAAAATACCCTGAACAGGGGCGGGGGAAGGAGCACATCTTAGGAGCGACAAGCAGAGTCGGGGCTGCCCTGGCATGGAGACCAGTCACTCTGAGCTGCTCTGGGATGTTGGCGACCTTTTCGGAGTTGGACGGTCCAGCGTACAAGGCTATGCGGTTAGGGAAAATGCACAGCTGGTAGCGGATTACGAGAGCTTCAAAAGCTCCAGGACCCTGGCTATCGCTTTATTTTTTCTTTCATACCGGAGCTTTTCAAGTCGATCTGAAAGAATTTTCCTTTCCAATATGAGAATCGAGTGAGCTCTGCTATGGAAGCAAAACAAGATGCTGCTTTCCAGATTACAGTAGAACCCAAATGAGAAGATTTACCTTAAAATCAGAACGCTCAAGTTTGAGTGTCTCATGGAAACTCCCGATGTTGGAAAATGCATCACTGACTTTTTAAAAAAAATGAAATTTATGATTGCCTTTCTTTAGCACGATTTTGCTCAGTAGCAAAAGAAAATTGATACTCGTTTCTTCTTTTGGAATGTGCGATCTTTTAACATTCTGTAACATTTCTAAAATTCTGCACAGTAGTGAGCTACTAACTTTTTTGTTCAAGAGCCTGCTCTTTGAGACAACAAAGGAGATTGCTGTTTGAGTACTCCTTTAATGCTACATTAGATGCTTTTAGCGATACTCGATCGGTCCTGAAGAAAACTGGCTGTGGCAACAGACAATAGGTTTTTCCCTTCTAGTCTGACGGATTCAAATGGAATAGCCGCAGAGAGGGTGAGGCTAGGTAAGCGATGAAGTGCTGGAACACAGAAGGCAGGTAGGCCTGAATTACATGCACTCCCTAACCGGCACTGGATTTGGGTGGTGTCTGTGTTCAGGCACAAGCAGGGTTAGGCACTTAAAAACCTTATGACGACAATCCTGGGGCAAAGCCTGTACCGATGCGTATGACTATCACTGCTAATAACAACATACTATGAAGACACATGCAATCAGGAACATTAACCGTGATGAGTGCTATCACAATGCACTGACACCCCCGCCCACAGAACAGCAATGCCTGGGTTACAGAAGTAGATGCTTTCCTACTATATTTCCATATCAGTGGTAGTTAAATACCTTCTTCAAGAATCATAAAAATATTACTGGTCATTGTACAGAGCCCTAGCCGGTACCGATGTTACTGGACTGGTGTACCCCCCTGGTGAAAAAGAAAATTTAAATCCAAATGACGCGACATCTTCTATCATCCAAATGTCTTAAACTGGTATTACGTTCCTTTAACCCAAATGTCCTCTTGTAGTCATGCGCCCATTACTTGACAAGCATAAGCCTTGAAACGTTTAACACCACACACACACCAAGGAAACCCAGTGAGGTAAAAATGTCCTACACATAGGGTTATGCTCTCTAAAGTACTTGGCTCCATGGAGTAGCGTCTGAACAGCTATTGCCCAGATGGGCTGAAAAGGTTCTTACAGGTAACATGGCAATGGCCTAATAACAGCTGCAAATAGAATCTCACTAAAAAAAATTTATTGGCATGGAATACTATAGTTATGGATATGTAAAATGTTTTAAATCTTAAAGTCTCTTAGCATAATCATGTATATCTATGTACTAAACATACATAAATTTCACTTTATTTAAAACATATGAAAGAGGTAATTTCAAATCACACTAAACATAATAAATATAGAACTTGCTTTGTTAAAAATCTACAGTGTACATTCAAGTAAGGGCTAAACTTCCAACACCAACTATATTTGAGATAAAAATTAAGCATTTACAATAATCAGTTTCCTAAAAGTGCTATTTTTAATACCTACAAGAGGAAACTCATGCTAGTGCTTCTGTTCTCATTCAAACATCTATACATTCTTTCATTCACAGAGCCAGATGCTTCTGTTACTAAAAATACATATCCAAAGCTTTTATATCCTTTTAAATAGATTTAACATTTTAGCTCTTTGGAGGAAGACAGGAGAGAAGTTCAGACAACTCAGACTGGCTCTCTTAAGTTACTAGCGATGATGGAATTTAAAACACACTCTGTTCCAGCTCAGCTGTGAATGGTAACAAACACAAATGCAGAAAAATCAGGTCCTGCGTCTAAGGTAAGTCATCTTCTTCTTCATGAGCACTTGTGCAGGTCAAGGGGCATCCATTGTAGCAACCATCCTGTGACCCAGGTCTGGGCGCCAGGCTCCATGACGGACTTAGACATTCTCTCCCAGTCTGATTTGGTTTAGTTTCTTCATTAGTTATATTCAGTACATTGCTTGAACTGTTGGGAAAAGAAAAGTAGATAATACGTATATGTATACGTATCCTTATATATATATTAGGTAAGTCTAGATGTCACAAAGTCTCATCACTTCTTTGTCTTATCAAGATAAATTTTCACAGCACACCAGTCAAGGAGATGGAAGAAGTGTTTCTTTAATTCAAGTGCCATCCATACCAGCATTTGAAGCATGAAGCACGCTGCTCACTGGGGCGAAGGAAGATATGCTGGACTTATAATCTAGTACTCTCATCTTTCTACCATTATTTCCCGATCACTTCATGGTTCCCCCTTCTTTACTTGCTTATGTGTTTATTCATGTTTTTATCCATCCATCCATCCATCCGTCTGTCCATCCATCCAGATATTTAATGAGTCCACAAAAGTGGTTCAGAGCCCAGGTTCTGACACCAGATGACTTTTCATTAGCCCAGAGTGCACACGTAGTTCCGGGGCCTTGGGCAGGTCAAACCTCCCTGTCCTTCAGCTGTAAAAATGGAGGAAATGATACTACCTATCTCAGAAGGCTGGGCTGGGAATGACCCGAGTGCCCGGCAGTAAAGGCCTAACGCTGAACAGACACAGCTGCCGCACTCAGGGTCGGAGTCTGGGAGCAAGCACGCAGCCTGCTGCAACCCAGCGCCTGCTCAAGGGAGAGCTTTACAAGCTATGGGGCTGGCCACTGAACAATCCATTTTCATCGAGACGGAACACCTTCCGTGATTTCCCCACTTTCACTTCTCTCATGTACCTTTGTGTGTCTTGGCTTCACTAACTTGACTTCACAATGTGGTAATCCTAAAATAAATAAATAAATAAGTCGCTTTTAATTCTAAAAATCAAAACCCAAACAAACCTAATTAAGAAATCTTATACTTATCTGCTAATAAAGTTTATAATCTACCCCTCAGAGCCATCTCAGATGAGACAGTCAGCTATTATATCTGTACAGTAACACAGTATCCACGACACAGCCTTGACATGTCTTTGTACAGCAGTAAAAGAGCGATGATGTCATTTAAGAAACAAGCTACCAATACTGCTAATTACTTTGCTATAATTTTATTACAAACCCAGATCCAAGATACTTCTTGGACAAGATATCCAAATTCACCAAGTAATTTAAAATTTCAAGATCCATGTGTAGCTGCCCAAGTCCTTTACTGGAGGCTAGCTGCCCCACTCTTATCTGCCTTGTCCTCAGACGGGTCACTGGGAATGGCCACTGATATCAACCTCAAAAGACAAGGAACGGCATCTTATTGTCTATGTTCACATGTATTTTTATTTTTAGGCTGGCACTGAATATTTATAGTGCACTATGTATTAAGGTCTTTATAGGAATTGAAACGTGATCCACACGACACGATGGAGGCCCGTTGTATTATAGCCTTCTTAATTAAACACAAGAAAGCATGTTCAAGGACTACTTTTGACAATTATTTCCTACCTAAAAATAATGAATTAAAAAACTTTTAAACACATACAATTGAGCTGACTCTGTTAGGTTCTATCTTAGACATAAGATGCATTATTTGTAAATGGTGACTAGAATTTGTTTCTATACATCTTTAAAAATTCTGGTCAAATTTGGAAGATTCCATTAACATTCTACATTCTACATAAGAAAAGACAGAGTTTATTTTTCTCTCATCTGCTTAAGTTTCTCCAATACCCTTGGCTCAGCAATCCCAAACCAGCAGCCACTCCTCAGGAGAAAGACAGAGCTTTCTGCGGCTGTCGAGCATTCTTCTCAGAACCCCGGCCGTTCTCTTCCGTCTTGAAGCACTGCTCAGTCAGGACCAACTCAATGGCCGTGCACAGCAACACTCAGAAAAGGAGCAACAGCAACAACAGATCCCCAAAGAAAGCATAACTGTCACCGGGGGCAGCACTGAGACGCGGTCACCATTCTAGGTGAGGAAGAAACAAGGAGCACAGAAGAAAGTGCTCAAGAATTGTTGAAAGAAAACTTGCCCAGCATCATGCAAAAGAGGAAAATATGCATTTCAGGAGCTGAGCAAACCCCAAACAGGATTGATTCCAAAAGAGAATCATCAAAATGGCATAACCAAACTTGAGCCCAGGAAAAATGAACAGTTATCAACAAAAGGGAAACTGCTATCTCAGGAGAAACCATACTGGCAAGAAGGCATATGCACAATGGTGAAATTAAAAAAAATACAAACCAAGAATCATTTACTTAGCAATATTGTCCCTACAATATAACAATGACATTGGGATATTTCTAAATGAACTGAGTTTGTGAAAAGCAAGCCAACTTTACAAAAAAGTGCCAAGGTGAGTTCTTTGAACAGAAGTCAACAGTAGACAACAATCTGAGACGGACATTCATGACACGCAGAAGTCAGCCCAAATACAGAAGCAGGCAAACAAGACGAAAAATTGGAAACAAGCATTATCAACTTGTAATGCAAACTCTTACAAAGTAAACAGAGGGAATAATGTAATGACAGAATTTCAATCCCAGAGGAAATCATGTAGATATCAAGAAAGAGCACAGCTTTAAACTTGGGGGAAAATCAGTAAATTTCACGACAACCTCAACGAAAATGAAAACACTTCATCAAATAAAAAGGAGGGAAATCATAAAGACTTAGGGAGCACCACGTCCACAGCAGAGGACCACGACAAGAAAGGCCACGAGCAAAATTCACTCCCACAGAAAATTACTTAAAAACTAACAGCACCGCAAAACAAAACGACAGCAATAAAACCCCACCTACCAATGAGTACACTGAATTTAAATGAATTCACTGCACCAGGCCGGAGACAGAATAGTACATTGAATGAAAAAATGAGACCCATCAATATGTTCTCTACAAAAGATAAAAATGGACTAAAACCTATCGAGACGTCCAGATAAGCAAAATGTGACATTGAAAGAAACAAAGGAGGTCCCTCACTTTGCAGTGTCCAATCCTGCCGCACAGCATTCAAACACGCCCGACGCTGGCACAGGGGCACACCCATCAGTGGACAGAATGGGGAAGCCACAAATAACCACACCCACCCACACAGGCAGACACATATGAAGTGGGAAGAGATAACCTCATAACAAATGGTGCTGGCTAAAGCAGATAAACACGTGCAGAAGAGTAACAGGCCCCATACCTCACACTGGAAACGCAGAAGTGAATTAAAAATGCGTCAAAGATCTCAATATAAACCAGACTGTGGCTGCTGTTAGGGGCTATCCAGCTGGTTCCAACCCACAGGGGCCCAATACTCAACAGGAGGAACCACTGCCCGGTTCGGCCCCACCCGCACAACCGTCCACATGCCTGTGCCCACTGCTGCAGCCACTGTGCCAGCCACCTCCTGGCGGGCCGAGAACAGTAAAGATCATTCACGGAAAAAGCGGGGACAAACCTGGTGGCATCCACCAAGATTAGACACAATGAAACCACACAACAGAAGGCAAACACGGTGACCTCCCCACACCAGGCACTACACGCATCGAAGGAGTTCTCCCAGAGTGCAAAAGGAACCCAGACGGGGGAAACTGGCCCGCTACACTGGACAAGGACTACCCTCTAAAATGTATAGCAAACTGCAACACTTCAAAAGAAAGCGACAAATAATCGAGTTAAAAAGTGAGCAGAGCCCAGGAACAGACACTTCACCGACAAAGACATTCAAGCAGGCAACACACACAACGAAATACAATCACCAGTCACTGGACAGCTGCCAATCAAAGCAACCAGATTGCCTCGCCCCAACAACACAGCTACAAAAACAGGTCCAGGAAACAACCCCTTCTGGAGACGGTGCGCAGAGAATGCACTGCTGTGGAAAGTGGGACGGCCCCTCGTTAAAAGGTTGGGCTAGAAATACCTTATGACTCTACTTGGTATAGTAATACCAAATCCTAGGCAAATGAGGGCCAGGACCTCATAGATATGCACACCCATGTCCACGGCAGCATTATTCACAGAAGCGGGAGATGGAGAAGTAAACTTTAGTGTACACACACACACACACACACACACCGGACACTGTGCGATGCTAAAGAATAAACACCTCACAATGCCGACGAACCTGGAGGGCACTGCTGAGTGAAACCGTCAACTACAAAAGGGCAGATGTGATGAGGCACCACTATTATAAAAAGCCAGAAAAAGATGTTCCCGTGAAAAGAAACATCCACTGATCCTTATCAGGGACGGGAGGAGAATGTGGAGAGGGCAGTCACAGACTAGAGAGGAGGTGGCGAGGGGCAGGCTATGTACAATACGGGGGGTCTGGAAAACAATGACGGAGGCAGGGGAGACACTGGCGGGGATGGGGGTTTGCAAGAGCTAAAGGCAACAGAGGCATAGACTTTATACACACAATCCTGCAATACTGCTGCTGTTCTAGAAGCGGATGCTTGGCTAGACATGCGGGGTGTGTGTGTGGGGAAGAGCTAATAACTTTAAGGAAATACCAAAATGCAACTGTTAAAAGTAACGTATGGGCTTCCTGGGAGCAATGAGCAACTCCTACAGATTCCTCTTGATCATAAATTCAAAACTCTTATAGCTTTTAATTCTTTATATTTCAGCATCAAATAAAAGGACATAGAGGAAGAAACATTAAAACATGTCTTGTACACAAAATGCAAAAACAATTTCCTTCTACTTAATATCATTAAAGTACTTAAAATAGTAAGTTGGTCCTTGAAGTATGTCTGTATTTTAAATTGCATTTTCGTAAGTGTGAAATATAAGTGCACACATTCTATGTTAGTCCCAGAAGGCAGGACTAACTTCTTTTTCTAGCTTTTCATTTTTATGTTACTAACACCTCGTAGGGTGCCAGTAACAGGTCCCCAGGGAACACTCGAAGACGGAATGGATCAATCGAATAAGTTCCTCTCCAGAGTCTGCTCCATTGCTAACTGAAGAACATACCAGCTGTTCTTCAGATCAGCCCTGGCAATGTTCAGAAATACGTGAAAAGACCCAGTATAGACCGTACCTATGTTCAGATACACAGGAGCGTGTCTGGCCAAAGTCGGAAGTAGGAGACGTCGGAAGGGATTTAGTAAGTTTAGACGTGCCGGCGGGAGACCTGCGGCACACACCGTGAGGCTTCCTCTGCCGTGGCCTTGAGGGTACTGTAAGATTGTCCCGATCAGAATCTGCTGTTAGAAAGGAACGAAGAGGTACAGACAGTGAAGCACTAAGTAAGATACAGGTAACTCACGAGAATGACATATTTATAGTTCTGTGTGAGTCAAAATAATCTGATGAGCCATTCTATCCCTGTAACACTAGTCTACTTAATCTTGTGGCCTCTGTTATGCACACTCTAAGAATATTTAGAAAGATCTAATTTTTAAAAATAGTATTTTTAGACTGTGAACTGTCACAAATGTGACAATTACGTGACAAAATTATACGCACAATTAAAGTTTCTGGTATGCATCACACCCTTGAGTCTAATATAGTAAAATACCAAAATCGACTTAAAATTCTGGTAAAATGTTTTATGAATACTTTCTTAGCTGTAGGCACACTCAGATCAAAGAACGTTTAAAGTACTCACTTCCTGAGAAGGCACTGAAAAGTTTCACATTTGCTGAGTTCTGGGGGTCGAAGGTCGTCATATTTAAAAACTGTTGCTTTAACCAACAGGCTCTTTCTTCTTCAAACGCCTTCCTCTGCCATAGAAAGCAAAGCAAGAAACAGTCAATGGCTAACACTCACCTCAATCTCTCCAGTTATCTACGCTTGCTCACTGGAGGTCTAGAGAGCTGCTGTATTTCTCACATAAAATAAATTGATCTTGAAAAGAAATATTTAATTTGAGAAAATTATATATGAAGTATTCATTCATTCCATCTTATCACGAAGATGGCGCCGAAAGTGCAGAAGGAAGCTCCTGCCCCTTCTAAAACGGAAGCCGAAGAAAAGGCTTTAAGAGCCAAGAAGGCCGTGCTGAAAGGCGTCCACAGCCACTAAAAAAGAAGATCCGCACGCCACCCACCTTCCAGTGGCCCAAGACCCTGAGACTAAGAAGACAGCCCCCAGGAGAAATAAGCTGGGCCATTATGCCATCATCAAGTTCCCCTTGACCAGAGTCTGCCATGAAGAAGATCGAAGATAACCACCCACTTGTGGTCACTGTGGATGTCAAAGCCAACTAGCACCAGATCAAACAGGCTGTGAAGAAGCTCTATGACACTGACAAAGCCAAGGTCAACACCAGGCCTGACGGTGAGAAGAAGGCTTATGTTTGACTGGCTCCTGACTATGACACTTTAGAAGATGCCAACAAAATTGGAATCATCTAAAAACTCATCTAAAAACCAAAGTATCTTACAGCATAAGTCATTGATTTGAAACAAGGATATATGCTTTATCCAGCATTTTTCTTATCTTCCAAACAGCCATCTACTAGTAGTAGCAACCACTACCACTGAACCTTAAGAAGGTTCATATCAAATCTGTCCCTTCTAAATTGCTGATGGTTCTAATCTAACTTCTTCCCCACCCTGCAGTTCCACTCCTTCCTGCCCTTCTGTCACTGCCCCTGTTAAGCAAGGGCCAAAAATACTCTCAGACTCACTGCCATTGAGTCAACGCCGACTCATAGCAACCCTACAGGGACACGGTAGAGCTGCCTTGTGGGTTTCTGAGACCACAACTCTTTACCGGAGTAGAAAGCCCCGTCGTTGGGTCTTGAACTGCTGACTTTGCGGTTAGCACCCCAACCCATAACTACCAAGCAACAGGGTTCTTTTTGGTGACCCGGGCAGAGAGTCTTCATGTAGGGAAGGGACCAGGACACTTGGAGCAACATCAAAGCAGCAAGAAGGTCTCCTGGAGGCGGCTAGGAAGTAGGTTCAGAAGCAATGACCGGATCAGACAGGAGAAAATAATCATGCAAATTACTTCTGTTTCCTTAGGAAGAGAGTTAGCGACAAAACAGACTTTCACAGCTGTGAAGGAGATAACATCTCAGTACCTAAAATTCTTATATACTAATACAAATCATAAGCCATCAGACATTGGAAGGAAAATGAAAATATAAGAAGGCCAAACTAAAGAGAAATCTGACCACGGGAGATGGAAGAAATCTTTTAAAACTTAGTAAAAAATAAATAAAAGTAATATAACTTGTATCCATCAGGCTTCTCATAAGCTAAACCAAGCACTAGAAGAAATAGATTCTTTCAAAGTTCTGAAAGAAAAAGTCCAAGCCCAACACCTGTACATGCAAGACCACTCAGGTATGAACATACTTTGGGATATTTCAGAATTCAAAATGTTTACACCTCAGAGATTATTTCTTAAGCAACAGCACACACACACACACACACACACACACACACACACAAAACCAAACAAAAATTCAAAATGGTAAAAAAAACTTAAGAAAAACGGCAGCATGAGACATGAGAAACATGGCAGTGGAGTCAGATACAGAAACTCACAAAGGAAGCAACAAAGGGCTACAGGGCAGAGTCTCGTCCAGCTACGGACCCAGGGCCACTCGCTCCACTAGCTATGGACCCAGGGCCACTCGCTCCACTAGCTATGGATCCAGGGCCACTCGCTCCACTAGCTATGGACCCAGGGCCACTCGTCCCACTAGCTATGGACCCAGGGCCACTCGTTCCACTAGCTATGGATCCAGGGCCACTCGCTCCACTAGCTATGGACCCAGGGCCACTCGCTCCACTAGCTATGGACCCAGGGCCACTCGTTCCACTAGCTATGGACCCAGGGCCACTCGCTCCACTAGCTATGGATCCAGGGCCACTCGCTCCACTAGCTATGGATCCAGGGCCACTCGCTCCACTAGCTATGGATCCAGGGCCACTCGCTCCACTAGCTATGGACCCAGGGCCACTCGTCCCACTAGCTATGGATCCAGGGCCACTCGCTCCACTAGCTATGGACCCAGGGCCACTCGCTCCACTAGCTATGGATCCAGGGCCACTCGTCCCACTAGCTATGGACCCAGGGCCACTCGCTCCACTAGCTATGGATCCAGGGCCACTCGCTCCACTAGCTATGGACCCAGGGCCACTCGCTCCACTAGCTATGGATCCAGGGCCACTCGCTCCACTAGCTATGGATCCAGGGCAGGTTCTCGTCCAGGCGCAGAGTCAGAGTAATACAGAATACGCTCTCTTTTATGTGTCCAAACACAGTAGTTTAGTGGGCATAACAGTTACATCATCTCTGGATGTTATCAATGTTGATTCCTGGCTTTCAATCTTTTCATCTCAGACAAAGGACTTACATTTGGATTATGTTACAGAACAGATGATCAATGTGGTTAATTTTTTTAAATGAAAACAATTTCATAAACAAAAACTGGAAAGTAATGGGCAAGGGAAGCGGAGCAAGATTCCATTTTAGGAACGCACTTATCCTTCACTGCAGGACCAAGTAAATACTGTCTGACGCTGAGCAAACGTGAAATGGAAGCATTGAGCGTAGTATTTATGTGAACTAGGAAAAGCAAGAATACTAAGAACTGAGAAGATGTGGAAGAATGTGGGAGGAAACGACTATAAAGATGTAAACTCTTTTATCTTTTTTCAGTAGGGAATCAAGAGACAACGCCAAGAGGAAAAAACCTGAACTGTATTGAAGTTAAAATAATGCACGCCTGACCAATCACACGGAAACTAACCATGCTTACTCCTGAGCAAGGGACTGGGGGGGCAAGGATTTGGGGGGCGCTTTCTCGCTTTATAGTTTTCTGCACAGATTCCTTTGAAAAAGAATGCTTCAATGCCATGTTCAGACTTCACTCGTATAATTTCTGACGGAGTAGCATGTACGGAAGGCACTCCTCGGTAACCAGGGCAAGCCGCAGCACATGTGTATAGAACAATCCCAACTGTTAACGGTCACTGCAGGCAGCTCTGGAAAAAGAGGCTGACGGGAGCTTCCTTTCACCGTACTTCCGTGACTGTTTTCATTTCTGACAACACACGCGTGGGAGAGCAGATAAACGACATGCCCAAAAGAGATCTCTTGTGTGAAGCAAAACACCTATATGATGCTCACTCTCCCGACACAACGGCTGGAGCCAAAGTGGGTGAACAAGTAAATGTGGTGAAGAAAGCTGATGGTGCCCGGCTATCAAAAGAGATAGTGACTGGGGTCTTAAAGGCTTGAAGATAAACAAGCGGCCATCTAGCTCAGAAGCAACAAAGTCCACATGGAAGAACACACCAGCCTGTGTGATCGAGTGGTCCCGAAGGGATCAGTTACCAGGCATCAAAGAACAAAAAATCCTATCATTGACTGCACACCTCCATGACAGGATCGCTGAAGACAAATGGGTGCATAAGCAAATGTGGTGAAGAAAGCTGATGGTGCACGGCTATCAAAAGAGATAGTGTCTGGGGTCTTAAAGGCTTGAAGGTGAACAAGTGGCCATCTAGCTCAGAAGCAAAAAAGCCCACATGGAAGAAGCACACCGGCCAGTGCGATCACGAGGTGCCAAGGGACCAGGTATAAGGCATCATGCACACACACACACAAAAGATATATATGTGTGTGTATGTATGTGTATATGTATATATGTGTGTATATGTGTATGTATATATATATATATATATATCATATTAAATGAAGGGGGAAGTGCAGAGTGGAGACCCAAGGCCCAAGTGTCGGCCACTGGAGATCCCCTCATAGAGGGGTTTAGGAGAGGAGATGGGTTAATTAGGGTGCGAGGTAGTACTGATGAAGAACACAGCCTTCCCCCAGATCCTGGATGCTTCCTCTCCCCAACTACCATGACCCGAATTCTACCTTGCAGGGCTGGATAGGACAGAGGCTGTACACTGGTACATATGGGGGCTGGAGACACAGGGAATCTAGGGTGGATGATACCTTCAAGACCAAGGGTGTGAGGGGTGATGCTGGGAGAGTGGAGGGTGAGTGGGTTGAAAAGGGGGAACTGATTACAAGGATCCACATGTGACCTCTTCCCTGGGAGAGGGACAACAGAAAAGGGGGGGAGGGGAGACTCCGGATAGGGCAAGAAATGACAAAATAACGATGTATAAATTACCAAGGGCACATGAGGGAGGGGGGAGAGGGAAGGGAGGGGAAAAAAAAAGAGGACCTGATGCAAAGGGCTTAAGTGGAGAGCAAATGCTTCGAGAATGATTGGGGCAGGGAATGTATGGATGTGCTTTATACAATTGATGTATGTATATGTATGGATTGTGATAAGAGTTCTATAAGTCCCTAATAAAACGTAAAAAAAGAAAAGAAGAGAAAAAAATGATTAGGGCAAAGAATGTACAGATGTGCTTTATACAATTGATGTAAGTATATGTTTGGACTGTGATAAGAGTTGTATGAGCCCCTAATAAATTGTTTAAAAACAAACAAAAAAAAGACACCTATAGTCGAAAGCCAATCTGAAAACACTTAGTTCCCAAAGCTGAGAAAAGCAAGATAGCCTTCTACAATAGCTCATTTTCTCAGCCCCCCTTGGCTTTCTAGTTTTGTGATTTGCTTTTAGATCACTGGTATAACTACTTTAGAAACAAACAAACAAAAAACCTGCACAGCCAACAAGGTAAAGCAGAACAGCGAGGTATTCTACTGAGGCCTACGTAGAACTGTCAGGCGTTCCACAGGAAACTTCATGTTTAAAATACCTCCGATCCCAGGCGAATAGCGGCTTCCGTAAAGCTTCGTCTTTCTCTCTCGAAATTCTTTTTTTGCTCTTTAAATAAAGACCACTCTTCTTTGAGACGTTCTTTTTCTTCCAACAAATAACAGTCTCGTAGTAGAGAGGTGGTATCATCGTCACATGCGGTAGTAAGCTGCTGCTATTAAATTTTAAAAGAGAGTTAAGTTCCAAAGAGTCACTGCAAGAACCCACCAAGCTGAAATAACACAGGGGAAGGCAGACCAAACCTTCGGAAGCGAACAGAAATGAACAATCAGAAAATTAGCTGAGGAGTCCATTTACCCAATGCTACTCCCCCAATGAAGTTAGCACCGAGATTGGAGAAAGGCTTATTCACAACCTGCAATATGCAGATGACATGACCTGGCTCGCAGAGAGCAAGGCGGGCCTGAAGCACTGAAGACCGGAGTATTCAGTGCAGACTACAACTCAATGTAAAGAAAACAGCAATCTTTAAAACAGGACCAACAGACAACATCAAGCTAAACGGAGAAGACTGGAGTTGTCTAAGATCCCACTGTGCTTGCAGAAGAGACCAGCTCGTTGAAAAGGACATCGTGCTTGGTAACGTGGGAGGTCCGTGAGAAAGAGGGGACCGCTACAGGGTGGGCTGACAACTGTGGTTAGTTACCACAGGGGCTCGGGTGAGGATGGTGCCCGATCAGCCAGGACTTCATCCAGTTCCACCCCACCTGACAGCCCCTACCAACTACCCTCCACGTGCCAAGTGTTCAAGGAACGTAGTGAGTGTATTAACAGGAAGGGAAGGATTTAGTGTGGAGGGGAGGAAAATGCCACAAACTGTAGACCTTACAACATAAAGGACTGAAAAATCTAGTCAGATGAACAACCTGGCCTTTTACAAAGGATCACGGCTTTAAAAAAGTAACCCACATTTACCTGTAAAAGTTGTTGCTGAGTTTTAATCATTTCTTTACACTGCTGAATTTCTAATTCAAGCTTTTCAGTCTCTTGTTCATGGTCTTGTCGTGAAATTACACCGTCCTCATTAAAGCCATCTAAGTGTACCTTTGAAACTAACACAGACCCAGTAATTCAGCATAGGTTTCCAGCGACCATTGAGTTTATGGTGTTTTCTTATACAAATATTATTTTCAGACCGAGCCTCTCAGGATTTCCTTTTTCTGGAATCTCATAGGTTTTGTACAGAGTAATGATTTCTTTTACACTTTCATAAGCCACAGTAAAATTAAATGTACATGATTTTAACACTGGAAATATTAAAGCAAATCAATTATAAGCCATTCATAAACCCTATAAATTTGCACTATTCTGGGACTAAATGGCATTCCTACAAAAAGAACTATACTGTCAATACTTAACTCGTAATCCACATTTAAGATATGCCCTAATTAAAAACGCCCTCAAAGACACTAACAGAAAGAAAGAAATTCATAAACTACACTGCTACTGACATGACCTCCAAGGTCAAAGCAGTGCTATCAGATGTGTCCCCTGGCATTAATGACATTTGCTGTTTACTCATAGAAGCTAACGACTGAAATCAGCACAATCCCACTTACGTAATCTTGGTGCTATAATAATTTGCTGATCACTCTTTACTACTAAAGGTAACTGTCACTGTATTTGTGAATCTGACAATTTGGAATAAAATTTCTTTAAATTGCCTTTACTTGCTAAGTAATACCTTTACATTTTCCTGATTTACAAGCCTACAGTTTACTTAACAAATATAAAGTGTTAAGGATATATTAATCAATGTTTACTTATAATGAGAATAGTATCTGCAAGAATACATTACTAAGTGAAAAGTATGTATACAATATTCAATTTTATATATATTTCAAGAAATATTTGCATATCCAGAGAGGAGTCTAGAATGAACAACAAACTGTATTGGGGAGGGGGGATGTAGGGGGAGAGATGGAGACCTAAACATTCTGCTTTACAGGCTTCTTTGAATTGAAATTTTGCCATGAACATCTATTAATTGAAGAATATTTTTAAAATAATAATTAGGAACCTACAGGAAAAATGCAAGCATCTAGAAATAGAGTAGAAGGTAGTTTAAAAATAATAGTAAAGAATATTTTTAAAGCTACTTTAAAAGTACTGTTATTTGATTTTTAAGATTTAGAAAAGCATTCAATTATATAACTCAGCAGACGGACACCTGGGGCGCTCTTCTCGAAGACAAGAGTCACTCTGAAAGCAAAGTGCAATTTTCTTAGTACGGTTCAAACCTCATGCCAAATCTCAGAGGTTCAAACCTCTGGCACAAACTGACCTAAAACACTGCTGAGCTGACCCACAATGTGGTTTAACACGTGACCGAAAAATATGCGCTTCTGACGAGTCACAACTCAACTTTCCATGTAGTTCAGCAGTAGTTACCTTGGTTATCCAGTTTTTCTACATGACTTTTCAAGATTCTCCACTGTGCTCGGATGCTATTTGTCAGCTGTTCTCTCACCGCTTCGCAGGAAAGATCCCACATGCTCTCTCTACTTAGTTCCCCAGCGTCATCTTCAACATCAGAAACAACCTACAAGCGGCGGGAGGTGAAAAGACCAGTGTATCTTAACGAGACTTTACATACTTAATTAAAAAAACACACCCCTCACGGCCATTGAGTTGCCTCTCGGTGACCTAGAAAGCTTAGAGACTGTGAATGTTTACAGGGGCAGGCAGCCTCACCTTCTCTGGAGCAGACAATGTCACGTAGTCTGAGATACCTTCCAGGATACCCACAAATGCTTTATTTAACATCCTGTAACACCTTAATGTATGATTCAACACATTGTAGTTAATTTTTTGTATGCCTTTCTCCACCAAAGAGAGCTTCTTAAAGGAAAAATGAATTATCATTTTAGCTTCCCTACCACCAGGTAAAAGAACATAGTGCACATTCAATAAATGCATGGCCTAGATGATTATTTGGTGGTTCCCAAAGTTAACAGAAGTTCCACTCTGAAAAGGGAAGCCTGCATTTAAGCACCCATCAAAAACCAAACTGAAAAAGAAAACAAAAAAAATACACCACACTGCCATCGAGTGATGCTGACTCAAAGCAACCCCACAGGGCAGGGTCGACCCGCCCCTGTGAGACCCTGAGACTGTGGCGACCAGAGGAGAGGGACCCATCTCACAGCAGTTAAGAGAAGGAGTCCAAAAAGAAAGAGAGAGAGAGGAGTTCAGGGGTGCAACAGATAGTAACTCTGTCATTAACTAGCTGGGAGATAGGGACTCACAACTAAGATACTCTGGGCTTCAGTCACTTCATCTATAAATTGGGCCAATTATGGTTTCTTCTAAGTCATAAAGTTAATATGGGGAAAATATTTCTGAAGTGCCTATCATAACTCTTAGCACAGATCCAATCCTCAGAAAACCTGCCAGCCAAGGCAAACTGCAGACTGATTTTTAGGCTGTCACACAACCGACCGGGAGCTGCGGAGGCAGGAGCGTCCTGTTCGGAATGCCAACAGTGGCCCTGCTGAGAACGCCCAGACAGGGTGTCGCTCCTGTAGCTGCTACAGCAACCCCAAAGCGGGGCAGTCAGAGAAGAGGGCCACTTACGGTTGTCCTATCATCGGCTCTTTCCCGAGGTTTCTGCTTTTGGGGAGAAAGAAGAGAAATCATTTCCCTTTTCATTTGCTGAAGAACCTTCTTCAGTTCAGCATTTTCCATTAGGATTTGTTTCTGACGATATTCATAATCGTTCAAGAGAATTTTATACATTTCATCTTCATTCCTGAGGAAGAAACGGTCGGTATGAAAATGCAACACACAGCAAAGTCTAGTTAAATTTACCCATTAAGCTCAGACTTTACCTAGCTTCAGTTTTACCAGTTCTCCAGGAGCCTCTTTTCCCATCAGCTCGTCCCACGTAGTTTAAAACGTCCATAGCTACGAATGGAAACACACAGAGCAGCACAGCTAAGTCTCACCACATACCCTGACATGTTCAAAACCGTAATGTCCTCTGAACATTCAAGGCATAAACCAACTGGGTACACAGGTCAGGATTCAGGCTGAAATAGCCCTTATTCAAATTTCAGTTCTACCTCTTGTCCGCACTGTGAGTGAGAGTGGCAGGTTAAATTTAACTGCTAAACCAGTTTTTTCATTGATAAAATGGAGACGATGAAAGCATTAACCAAACACTTGTGAAGGCTGAAGGCACAATAGTGATGTCCAGCTCTTGACGACACAGTACCTAGCACACCATTTTTAATAAATGTCACTTATTACTCTTATTAAATCTTGGTGGTGGTGGTGCCCGAGTCAACAGATTCAGAGAAGCCTCATATGCAAAAGAATGAAATGCTGCCCAGGCTTGTGCCATCTTCACAATCACTGGTGGGTCTCCTCCCGCTTTTTCACTGATTCTCTGCTTTACCAAGCCTGATGGCGCTCTTCCAGAACCTTCCTTCCTGCTGCCATGTCCAAGCCAAGAAGAACAAGTCTCACCATCCCCACACGACTAAGGCGTGTCCGGGCTGTACTTCTTCCAGCAGATCCGTCCATTCTCCGGACAGTCGTGTTACACTCAATATTCTCCATCAACATCACAATTCAAATCCACCGGGTCTTCTTTGGTCACCCTTCTTAAGCAAGAGTCAACATCCCATGGCTGGGCCAGGGCAACCCAAGTCTCACGGCAACAGCTTTGCTTTTGAGCCCTTTTGTTAGGTGGTGAACTATGAGTCAGTGCCTGATTTTTCATAGTTTCACTGGACCACATACATTTATACCCATTCTTTCCATCTTGTCTCTCACTAAAGCAGTCAGAAACAATATGTAAATACCATACACACTCGTGCATAAGCCGAGTTCTTCAACACATTTTCAATGCAGTTTTTGTGGTAAAATTAGGTGCCTCAGCTGATATTCGGGTCGGCTTATACTTGAGTGTATACGGTTCTTGTTTCACATATAAATAACTCTGCCATAGTGGCAAGAACCTACAAAGCTGTAAGTATTTACTCTCTGGGTCTTTATAGAAAAACGTGGCCAAGTCCTTCTGAGACCACTGAAGGGGTCAAGGTGTGGACAGCAGTGATGGTCCTACTAGCCTCGTGGGGAGGAAGCCACTGTCCTGAAAAGGCATACCATGAGACCAAATGGTCATCTTCGAGCAAATAACATCATTGTGAACGATCAGAGTCAGATGGGCCTGGGTCACAAAAGAGCAAGGCTCCACAGAACAACGACTTCAACCGTCATAACCCTTTCAAAAGAGGTAATGACAGCACACTTCAAGCACTGCCCCTGCTCGCCAATAGGCTGAAAGGCCATTGAGCATCCAAATGAAATGCAAGATGACCGAAAGATCTCTAACTTTTGTCTTAACTACTGATTGCTGCTTCTTCTTTTGGGTTTGACGTGATTTCTAAATGTTTCCATAACTCCAACCAGAAAACCTAGGCCCATCAACAACAGTTCCCACCCCCACCCCGCCCTGCCTAGTACTTTCTGTGTCTACTTTCCTAGGATCCGCGCCTGTTCCAGATACCTCACAGAGTCAGACAATAGTTCCCCTTTTGTTGCAAGCTTATTTTCAAGGTTCCATGCAGAAGCAAATATGAAAACTTCCTTTGTGTGACTCAGTGAATTCCCAGTTTGCCCTTGTTTACTCATTCATTTGCTGACAGACACATGGGGTAGTTTCCACCTGAAGGCTATTATGAACAATGTTGCAAGGAACACTGGAAAATAATGATGTTTGCATCATTGTTTTTCGTTATTTTGGGTACAGAGGCCTGATCGTGAAACTGCCAGGTCAGGTGGTAATGACATGTTTACTATTCTACAGAACCACCAACCTGTGCCCCACAGTGGCCGCTTCATACAAGTTCTCCCCAGGAGCGGATGAGGGTTCCAGTATCCCCCTCACCAGCACAACACTTGCTACTTTGTTGCTTTGTTTGCAAATACCAGCCATTCTAGTGGGGATGCAGTAGCACATATTTTGATTTGCATTTTCCTAACCACTAGCGCAGTTCAAACCCATCAGCCACTTTCGCTCCTCTCAAGAGGTGCAGCCTGCAAGTCACTCCCGCCTGCAGGGGTGCTGTGAGCTGCAGCTGACTGGGGGTGAGGAATGATGAATGATGTTCAGCATCTTGTCAATTTACTAGCTGTTCGTCTATCTTCTTTGTTGATAGGTCCACTTCAAGTTCTTGGCCCATTTTTAAAATTAGGTCGGCGTTTTGTCACTGAGTTGTACAAGTTCTCTATGTATTCTGAATAAGTCCGTATCAGATATGGTTGTTAATATTCTCCCATCCTCCAGGTTGTCTTTTCAACTTTATTTATATGACCTCTGAGAGACAAAATACATTTAATCTCCATGCGGTTCACCTTATCCTCTCTTTTGTGGTTCATGCTTCTGGTGCCATATCTAAGAATACCCTGCTAAATATAAAGTCTGAAAGATTTACCCCTTTCTTCTAAGGAGCCCTGCTGATGCCATGATTAAAGCGCTCAGCTGAGACTTGAAAAGATGGTCTACTGGAGCCTGCCAGTCATGCTGGGTCTGCTTCCATCAAGACCTGTAGTTTGGGGAATCCTGTGGGGCAGCTCTACTGGGTCACTAGGAGTCACAGTCAACTCGACGGCTTTAAGATCTTCTAGAGGTTTTGTGGCTTTAGTTCTCTCTCATATGTAGACCCTTGATTCCCGCCGAACTGATTTTCATGTTCATTGTGAGGTGGATGTTACTTTCTTTTGCATGTGAAATATGCCAGCACCAATTATTGAAGAGACTACTCCTTTACCCTCCCTTTGAATGAACTTGGCAACCTGTCGAAAAACAATTGGCTACAGTTGCATGAGCTCAATTCTGGACTCTTTTTCTATTCCACTGGTCTTTATGTCTATCCTTGTACTAATATCACACTCTTTTATTTAAAATATGGGCATGTGAATCCTTCTATTTTGTTCTGTTTTGTTTCCAGGATGTTTTGGTTATTTGGAGACCTTAAAATGGTCAGCTCATTCATATATGGAGAATTTTTTAAAAGGACTATTGGAATTGATATGGATTACACTGAATCTTCAGATTGCTTTGGGTGGTGATGACACTTTAGTATTATTAAGTCTTCTAATTCATGAACACAGAACATCTTTCCATATATATTTAAATCTACATTACTTTCTTTCAGCTTTGTTTTCTAATTTTTCAGCATATAATTCTTTTATCTCATGTTACATTTATTTTTAGTTATTTTTCTTTTAGATGCTACTAAAATGGAATTACTTTATTTTCCTATCATTCATTGCTGGCATATAGAAACACCACTAATTTTTGTGTGCCGCCCTTGTATTCTGCAGCTTTGCTAAATGTATTAGCTCTAGCAGCTTCCTTATAGAATCTTTTGATTTCCTACATCACACACATTTCCTAATAGAAACAGTTTTACTACTTTTTTCTTGATTTGGACGCTTCTTATTACTTTTTCTTATCCAACTGCTCTGGCTGAAAGTTCCCATGGACTGTTGACCAGCAGTGGCAAAAGCAGGCATCCATGTCTTGGTCTGGATCCTGTCAGCTATGGGTTTTTCATAAATGTCTTTTATCAGGATGAGGCACTACCCACTCTATCCTTAGTGTGCAGAGTATTTCTATCATGAGAGGGTGGTGACATTTGTCAAAATGCTTTTGCATCAAGTGAGATATCAAATGTTTTCCTTTTTGCCTTTATTTTATTAATACAACATAATATACATTTTGGTTGTCCTTATAATTAATCACACATGCATTGTGGGATAAACCCCACTTGGTCATGGTACATAATCCTCCTTACATGTTATTCTACTCTGTTCACTAGTATTCTGTTAAGGATTTCTGCATCTATAGTCTTATGGAATATTGGTCCATAATTTGTGTGTGTGGTTTCGTTATTTGGCTGAAGTATCAGAGTAATGCTGGCCTCACACAATGAGTTAGGAAATGCTCCCTCTTCTAATTTTAGGAGAGCTTGAAAGAAGGATTGGTATTAATACTTTAAATGTTTTACAGAATTCACCAGAGGAGTCACCTAGTCCTAGAGTTTTCTGCATTTTACCAGATCAGCAAAACTATTTGTGTAGCTGTACTTTCAAATCTTCAATATGAATTTAAGCCATCGCTTAAAGGAACTCATTAGGATTACAACTTAATGTAAAGAAAACGACAATCTTCATAACTGCACCAGAAAAGAGTGAAGTTGTTAAAGATTTTGCTGGTCTTGCTCCGATCTGTAGTCAGTGCTCATGGAGCCAGCAAGTAACGAAATTAAACGCTGCACTGCACTGGGGAAAGCTGCAGCACAGACCTTCCAAAGTGGTGAGGAGTGTGGCCGATACTTTGAGGACCAAGGTGTGCCTAATGCAAGCCATGGAATTCTGGTTTTTATTAACACCCCACCCCACCCAGCATTCCAGCACAGCAAGAAGGGCGGTGCAATCATCACCACCATCAACTCTGTAACCTTTTCTTCCTTCTAGAACTCATTTCCCTTCCATGTCCCCCAGGCCATCATCAATCCAGCCACTGGCTCCATAACTCCACCCATGCCATAGTATTTTCAATTGCTTCATATGCATGGACACTGAATAAGGCAAGCTGGAGAAGGAATGCTGAAAGTACCATGGTTGGCCAGAGAATGAACTAATCATCTTGGAAGAAGTACTACCAGGACGTTCCGCTGAAGCGAGAATGCAAAGTCCTTGTCGCATGTACTTGGACATGTTGTCAGGCGAGACCAGTCCCTGGAGCAGGACAGCATGCTCGGTAAAGTGAAGGGCAGGGAAAGAGGAAGGCCTCCATGAGATGGACTGACTCAGTGACTGCCACAACGGACTCTGATGTACGCAACAGTGGCGAGGATGGCACAGGACTGGACATGCTGAAGGCCATTAAGACGCAGCCTGTGTCAGTGTCTGTGACTACGCTTTGAACAGACTGTCCAGGACAAGAAAGTATGCAAGGTCTGGGAAAAACAGGTGGTTTAATTTTCTCAAGGATGTCTGGCTTGGCAGAAGACAGAGTGGCTATGTGTGTCAAATGTGCTTGCCTAACAATGAGATAATTAACGCCAGGCTGTTTCTGCATGGACATAAGGAGTGTGTAGAATAAACTCGGGGGCTTCCATCCATCAGACTGCTGCCCTCCCAAGACTTTTTCTTTTTTTTCCTTAATGCTCACTCCCACTTTCAGGACTGTTCGACTCGTCGGCTGGCTCCAACATGGACACTGTTTTGTTCTATTGTACTCACAGAGAACCGAACAACAACAACAACAACGCTTTTTTAATCTGTACTACCTTCTCTGAATAAGGAAGACCCTATGTAGAAGAATCGATGCATCTGAGTTTTGAATTCTGGTGCCGGGGAAGAATATTCACAGTACCATGGACTGCTAAAAGGGCAGACCGTTGTGGAAGAAGTGTGGCCGGAGTGCTCCTTAGAGGCAAGGACGGCGAGACTTCGTCTTACATACTCTGGACATATTGTCAGGAGAGACGAGTCCCTGGAGAAGGACATCACATTTGGTAAGCTGGAGAGCCAGCAAACAGGCCTTCCAGGAGATGGACGGACAGAGCGACTGTAACACTGGGCTCAGGCACAGGAACAACTGTGGGGACGGCTCAGGGCCGTGCAGTGCTCTGTCTGTCGTGCACTGGGTCGGTATGGGTCTGAGCCGACTGCCTGGCATCTAACAACAGCTCCTTAAAGTTAAGTTATTTAGATAACACAGATATAAATTTCAAAGGGGCAACATTAGGAACAAAGCATCCCTCAGACACATACATCAACCTAAGAACTTTATAGTCCACCCTTGTAAACTAGCTGCTTCAAATATTCACACTAAACTACTCACTTA